>NC_051081.1:52144796-52444796 GCF_004664715.2 Peromyscus leucopus | reverse complement strand
TAGACTTCTGTTCGTCAATAGTAAACAGCCCCCAAAGAAAGGAGACAGTTCCTTGCAGAACAAACCAAGATGTAAATTATTTAATAATTATTTGGTCAATGAGACTCAGGATATTTAGAACTTTCAAGCAACTGTCAAAGGACCTAAAGTATACCTAAATTGCTAGAAAAATATCCCAAGGTCACGGATTGGGAGACTCTGGGTTGTAAAGACTTTAACATGCTTATGTCTTTGGATCATACATTGGGTCATGCCATGACTATCTTACAGAAGGCATACGATTGGGTTGGTGGTTGTAGACACTCAGCCGATCTTTGTATCTTAACTGGATAGCCTAATCTGTTTGCCTTGGCATCATGATTGGTAGACGGGGCTCTTTCCCTGTTGCCATTGTTCTATACTTCCTGTATATGTTGAGTTTCTTGGTTCCTCATCCTCTGTTGTATTTAGTGTTTTTCCTGTCTACTTTTTTGACTTCGTTCTTGTGTTTTTTTCCTCTATAGATATGTTATTTTCTTGGTATTTACTTCTATAAAATTAGAATTAAAATTTAAAAAGGATAATAGTTTTAATTAGTACCGACCCATACTCACCACATTGTTCCTCTGCACCTCTTTCTCCACCTTATATTGCTATTGTCACAAATGACTTCATATTGCTTTGTGTGTCCACTAGCCTCGATTTATAATTACTGTTATAATTATTGTTTTGAAATATATGAGGAAGGTAACATGTTACTAACCAAAGCTATTGTGTTTCATATTAATTGATGCAGTTTTTCTTTACCATTGCTGTTCTCTTGTGTAGCCAGTAGTTCCTATCCAGTGTCCTTTCATTTCAACTGCAAAGCCTCAGTTTGGCGTTCCTCAAAGGTCAGGTCTATGTGTGGCCAACTTCCTCAGCTTTGCTTTACCTGGGAGTATTTAAATTTCTCCTTGTCTTTTTTGAAGGGTAGTTTTGCTGGATAGACAATTCTTGACTGCTGGAATCCCACCACCAGTTCTTTAACTTGGGCATCCTGCTGCCTTTTGGATTCTGTAATTCCTTTTGATGACTTGCCTTTTAACTTCCTTGTGATCCCTGTGCATGGTGTTTCTCCCACATTGCTGCTCTTAACATTCTGTGTGTATCCCCACCCCTTCAAACTTAACTATGTCTCAGTATAGCCACTTTTAATTTCATCTCCCTTGATGTTTGTTGATGTTCTTGGAGATGTGTAGATTTATGTTTTATTAAATTTAGGGTGACTTTTGCTGCTATTCATTCAAGCATTTATTTCTTCTCTGATCTCTACCCTCTACTTCGGGAACTCCAGTGTGTGTGTGTGTGTGTGTGTGTGTGTGTGTGTGTGTGTGTGTGTGTGTATGTGTGCTATGTGCTTGCTGTGTGCAAGGTTTCAAAGGCTGTGTTCATTTCTCCTTACTCTTTCTTGTTTTTTGTTCCATGATCTGGGGGGCATATTATTAACCTGTCTTCAGGTTTGATGACTCCTTCTCTGCCTGTCCACTTGTGCGTTGTAGACACTGTACTTAAGCATTTTTAAGTTCAAATGGATTCCTTGCATAAAGGTTCCATCTCTTTGTTGGCATTTTTTTGGTAAGACATAATTTTCTTTGATTGTTTTAATTCTCAGTTTATGCTTTTCTTCCATTCTTTCAGTCCTTTGTATACAGTCTAATTTTTAAATTTTTGGTTGTGAGCCTAGCCTTTAACGGCTGAGCCATCTCTCCAGCCCCAGTCTAGTTTTTTAAATCACATCATTGTAATATATTTTGTGACATTCTTGAATCGTTTTCTTAATTTCTAGTGAACGAAATATACTTTCTTGTTATTTTGAATGGCAAATTTCTTTTGATTGGAAGCTGGCTGTGATGATTCATCTGGGCTGGATGTGCAGTCAGCTAAGAGTCATGCCCGTGTGTGGGTCTGTAAGGGGAAGACCCTCCTACAGAGTAACAAGCACATTCCGTTCTGTCAGTGTGGCTGTATGAAGTCTGAGGAAAAGCTTTTGCTGTTGGCCTACCCACCCTTGCTCCTTGCTGGTAAGGGCGTCTATTCAGTTGTGGCGTGTGCTGCCGCTGTGATCCTCTGCTGACATCAGAATCCAGCTCCTTTGGCCTTCCAACACTGACTAAAGATCAGGAGTGTGATCTGCACTCTTCTTGTGGCTAATGATATGGAAAGTCTCCTTCTGAGCCTCTTTGCCGTATGTTTCAACTCCTTGTGAAACGTCTGCTGGAGTTTCTGCTTCTCCGTGGGTTGGTTTAGGCTTTGATTTTTCTTTTAACTTGATTGTTCAGGATAAGTCTCTTTTCATGTATGTGGTGGGAAAATATTTCTTTCCAGTCTTCTCGGTTTTCATGCTCTTAACAGCTCTATGTGTCTCGTTTTTAGCTTGTACTTTGTGTCAAGTGTAAGAAAATCTTCCATTTAGCCTTAGTTCTGAAGTTTTCTTTTTGTCAAAAATATACAATTCACATTTTACATTTAAGTCTTTGGTCCATTTGGAGCTAATTTCTATAGTGTCTGAGGTTTCAGGCAAATGTATAATTTAACACATGGATGCTCCATTGTTCCTGTACTGTTTGCTGAAGACCACATTTTCTGTGTTGAATTTACTTTTGCACCTTGGTCAAATATCAGCTACCACCACTACCCCACAAAGTGAGAAAATAGAGAAAAACCTATATTCTCTGATTAAGAAAGCTGGGGGAAAAAGAGTAAGACTTGGCTTCCAAGAACTCTGGAATCTCACATGATTTACAACAAACAGAGGACTGATGTTGTTAATGTAGGCTGCAGAACCTCAGCCCAAGAACACTGTAACACTTCTACCCATTACCCAGTGCTGGCTATGAAGAAGGCAGCCATGTTCCTAGTGGAGTCTGTTGCTCCCAGTCAATAGGAATCTATTCTGTAAGAGTTTTGTTTATGTTTCTCCCTTCTGCCCCTGTAGGACCAACTCAAGCCTCCTTTCAACTGCCCCATGAGGTTGGAGGTTATCTTCAAGAAGCTCTAGGACCCCGAGGAACCCAGCAGGCTCTTCTATATCCAATGGGGGTGAGGTAGACACACACACACACACACACACACACACACACACACGCATGCATGCACTCACACACACACACACACACACACACGCATGCATGCACTCACACACACACACACACGCATGCATGCACTCACACACACACACACACACACGCATGCATGCACTCACACACACACACACACACACACACACACAGAGAGAGAGAGAGAGAGAGAGAGAGAGAGAGAGAGAGAGAGAGAGGATTCAAATGGCTTCAGAGACATTCTGGCTCCAGGCTAGAATAGAGGTACCCTGTATTGATTTACGAATTCCACTTACCACATAAGGTCTAGGAAAGCTGAGGAAACTTCCATGCCAGAAAGTAAGCAGATCAGCCAGAATGTCACATCTGGGGGCACTTGATTTCAAGGGTGTATGATTAATCTAGGCCACAAAATGCTAGGACTCCTGAACCTGTGTAACAAGACACACATCATGATGTCTAGGTGGGGCATATGGGAGGTGGTCCCACCCCCACCCTTAACACCCCATAGTTCTGCTGCTGCTGTGCTGTGGTGGGGAGCAGCCCAACACAGACCATGTCTCTGTGGCCCAGAGACTACAACTGAAGAGGGTCTGAGGTGTCCAGAGAACCCAGCAGTTCCATATTTCTTCCCCCTCCCCCTTCCCCCAGCAAACATGTCATTGTGGGCAGCACAGCTAACAGCTTACAAATAAGTTTAGGTGGCCTTTCTCAGCATCCTTTCACCAAAGCTACCCATGGGCGTACTTTCTGTGGTTATTTCTCAAAACAGTTGACTGATTTTTGAATATGCAAGCAGGAAAGACACCCTGCCTGCTTCCTTTCCTACTCAGTCACCCCAAGGCTCTCTCCCTGCTGGCCCTTCACCCTTTTACCTCTGTGACTTTGGAGTTTACAACTTGAGTCCTCTGTGCTTGGAAATTATGTTGTAGACTCTTTCTGCTGTTACAAAAACAGTTGCACATATGTCCTCCCTTGCGCCAGTCCTCTCTGGTAAGCATTTCTAAGGACTCGCATGGGATGGGTACTAGGAATGGCTCAGTGAACTTATTTTTAAATTCAAACTTAAAAAAAAATTCAAAGTTAAAAAAAATAGTTCACTACTTAGTTGGAAAGCATGTCTCTGTGATAGTTTGAGTGTGAACATCCCCCACAGGCTCATGTGTTTGAATCCTTTGTCTCGGCTGGTGGTGCTGTTTGGGAAGGTTCTGGAACCTTTAGGAGGTGGAGCCTGATGCAAAGGTTCACCCCTGGCCCTCTCTCCTTCCTGACTGTGGATGCAGCTTGACCTGTCACCTCACGGGCCTGCCACCGTATCTTCCTGCCCCATGTGTTCCTTTCAACTGTGCAGCAGAATAAAATCTTCCCAAGTTGCTTCTTATGGGGCATTGGGTCATGGCAGCAAGAAAAAAAAAATAGCTAATCCGGTCACTTTATCTATGCCCTTTTCCCTATTTTTGGAGTGGTTGCCATTTTTATATCTTTCCCCACCCCCTCTCCCTGATTGCCCTGAGGGACGGTGAGCACTTGGGGGTGCTTGGCACAGTGTACCAATAAACAAGCCTTAATTGATTAGATATAGAGATTTCATGAATGGAATCGAAATGAGCAGAAAAGGTCTCATCTCCAAGTCTGGACTAAGAAGAAACATCGAAGGAACCAGAATTATGTGAGATGGGTTATTCAGCCTTTGTCTTTTGCTTTATACATGGGCCAACAGCTCCTCAGACATAGTGAAATCCTTGGAGACCCAATAAATAATGCAGAGTCTAGGACTGCCCTCTGCATTTCAGGCCAGAGCATCTCAGACCGTGGGACCTCAGCTTTGGCTGCAGAGCCCTGAGCATCTTGTCACCTGCACAGGAGCCTCGTAAACTGATGTGCACCCCATGTGCAGCTCAGGGATGCTGCTCGGAGGACGGGTTGGTTCTCATCTGGGTCTATGGTGGCAGCCTGCGGGAGAGGAGGAATTGGAAGAGCTTTGCAGAGCATGTCTCTTTGAAATCCTCTGGCCCAGGGATGTTGCTGGAGGGCTTTTCTCCAGGTTCCGCCAAGCCCCGCAGTCCCACAATCCACGTATAAAATAATCACTCAGACGCTTATATCACTTATAAACTGTATGGCCATGGCAGGCTTCTTGCTAACTGTTCTTATATCTTAAATTAACCCATTTTTATAAATCTATACCTTGCCACGTGGCTGGTGGCTTACCAGCATCTTCACATGCTGCTTGTCCTGGCAGTGGCTGCAGTGTCTCCCCCCTCAGCCTTCCGCTTCCCAGAATTCTCCTCTCTCCTTGTCCCATCTACTTCCTGCCTGGTCACTGGTCATCAGTGTTTTATTTATATATAGCAATATCCACAGCACAGGGAGATGAGCCCTGCTTCCCATTCTCCTTCTCTGGGAGGGGAAGTAACTTGGGGGTATGGAGATCCAGAGCTCTCTTGGCATTTTCCTGTGTGGTGGCATCACACACGGCACCACACCTGCCTTCTGAAAGTAATGGCAATACAGAAGGCAGGTGAAATGAGCCTCAACTGTACGTGAGGAAAAGAGTCACCCGGGGACAGGAAGCAGCTCAGGCTGCATGCACTCAGGACAATCACCCTCAGTGCCGTGGATGGTGAGGCTTGTCCACAGAGAGCTCTGCTTATGAGGAGAGAGAGTACAGAGCTAAAACAAAAGTCCAGAAAGATGATTCAACAGCCCGGCCTGCTCCTGAGAGGGATGTGTCTCTGGTATGTTAAAAATTGCTTTTGTGGGGCCGAGGGGAGATGGTTATTTAGTAAAGGCTTGCCCTAAAAAAAGGGGGACCTGAAGTCTGCCTCCTGAACCTATAAAAATAGCAGGATATGGTGACATGTGTTTATAATCTCAGCACTGGGGAGGGGAGACAAGCAGATCTCTGTGACTCACTGACCACCCAGCCTAACCTAGTTAGCAAGCCTTGGGTCACTGTCTTAAAATAGGGCATATGGTGCCTGAGGAAGGACATCTAAAGATATCTTATGGATTCCATAAGTGTACACACACACACACACACACACACACACACACACACACACACACCCCTATATCCATCCCTGACACACATTCACACTACTGTTTTCTTGGTATTCAGGCCAAGAGTCATGCATGCCAAACCTTGGGTGTCCTCTTTCCCAGGGAAGGTCCACTCTCCCCAAGTAGCTGTGTCTAGGATAACCTTCCCATGGCTCCGGATATAGGCACTTATTCTAATTGGCAACATCTGGTGAAGGTAGTTTGGGACATGGCAGGGCCTCGGAGGCTGAGCAGAGATGGAAACTGCCTCCCATGGTGGCCTGGTAGGTGAGCGCTTCCCGGCAGGCTTAAGGTTGTGGCAACCAGGTGGGACATATTTAGGTCTAGGTCACGGCCAGGACAAGTAGCTTGCTGCAGGCTCAGCAGCACCACATTGTAATATCTATTATAAACAACGACAAGGGGCTTTTAGAAAACAAACACAAAACCGTTCGGGCTGGCGGTTGTTTGAGGAGTGAGTATTGTAAGAAAGTAGGGAGACAGTTCCCAGCCGACTCCCTTTACCTCATCTGACAGGTCTGGGCAAGTGGGTCTCTTGAAGACCTCTGGGAGCCTAGCGGGGCCACAGCCACCAGGGAGAGCAGCCCTGTGTGCAGGAACGGAGAGTAGATGCAGCACTGGCCTCTGAAGTGTGCTGTGCTGGGGCAGCCTGACCTGCTGTGGGGAAGGAAGTACATACAGTCTGTTCCCCCCCCTCTGAGACTCTCTCAGCATGAAAAACAACTGATTTTCATTCTATGGGCTCTGGGAAATAGCCTTTGTTCCTGCTGGCCCTGGAAAAGTGGCCTTAATCCAAAGTGATTACCCGCCGTGCACCAAGATTTATTCTTTGCTGATAGCCTCTCTTGCAGTCTGAGTCCTGGGCTCAAATTGCCCACAGCCTGTCACGGAGGCCATATGTCTTTCCATTCCTGCGTCGAGAATGACATTGAAGTCACTTTGTCCTCTCTGAGGCTTTTGTATGTGTGCGCACATGTGGCATCGACCTCTGTGGTGGGTTCTAGCAGTTAAAAGAAGCCATAAAAAAAATCTCAGGAGTTAAAATGAAGCTCAGGACAAAGGGCCGGTGGCCCACCTGGCTTGCAGAACCTCATGTCTCTTCCTCCTGCCTTGTCCAGCTTCGGGGCTGCGTTAGTGTCAGTGTTAACAGACGTGGGGTCTGCTAAGATCCCTGAGGAGTGTCCAGGCGAGGATTTGAGACATAGGGTGGGCGTCTGTTATATCTCTGGGCAGTTCAGAAAGGACCATCCACAGAGGGGTACGATTTTGTCGCTCAGTCATTGCAGCTGTGTGAAGAGGATTCCGTGCACTCCCGAGTCTCCACTCCTGGCTCGGTCAGTTGGCTGATGGGCTTGAGGCCAGGGTTTGGAGGAGAATCCTTCGAACCTCTGTGTTTACCTCTTGCCCAGCAGAGACAGTGCATGTGGCTGGTAGTTCAGAGCGGGATCAGGTCAGTTGTCCGCCCTCACCTCTTGATGGCCCTCCTGTCATTTTGCCCCCTCACGCCATTTGTAGTGGGCAGAAAGCAGGAAGCGGGCAACCCCATCTCACTGATGCCAGCAAGTGACAGAGGGCACAGGCGGCCGCAGCATCAAGATCGTCTTTGGCCTCCCTCTCCTCGACATGTGGCTTTTTTTTCTGTTTTGCACTTTATAAAAAAAATAAATAAATAAATAAAATTTCAAATTAACTTCGGTTTAGCTCTATCTCAGATTTTAATTGCTTGGAATTAGCGCTTGATTTGCATAGTACTTGATTCGCCAATTGCCCGTGACCATGGGGTAATCTGTGCTAAAAACTCGGGACAGCTCCTGATTGCGTACCATCAGAGAAGGGGCAGGATTGCCCAGGATCCTAGGATGGAACATTCCCAAACCAGCTGTGATTTAATGCCTCCACGTGCATGCACTCCATGCTTTAGTTTAAGCATGCTCATGCTGCACCTTCTGGAACTTCATTTTCCAGAAAAGGGGGCCAAGAGAAGTTGGGGAGCTGCCCAGCTTACAATTAACCTTGCCCAGCACCCCTCAACTTACCATACTATTTTATAGCTCAAGGTCATGGCTCAGCTCTGATTGACTCTGATGCCAGCTGTCTAGTGTCACACCTTCTAGGGTGTGTGGGGTTATTATTTAAATCATGAGGATCTTAGAGTCAGGATCCAGTGTACTGTTTATCACTGAGGCCGGGAATTTGCATGTAGTGCCTGGGAGAGTACATTTTAACTGTCATCTTAATATACTTAATTACCTCGGCAGAGAGGCTCAATGAGGAATTGTTTAGATTAGGCATAGTTGAGTAAGGGCCTGTCTTTGGGAAACTGTCTTGATTGTATTAATTGAGATAGGAAGACTCACCCACCCACCATTCCCTATGTTTGGATTCTGGATTATATGACAGTGAAGAATACAGAGCAGAGCTTTAGTAGGAATGCATGCACTTTCTTTGCTCTTCACTGAGGATGTGGCTAGTTGCTTCAAGTTTCCTGCCTTGACTTCCCTGCTGTGGTGGTCTGTCACCTGGAATTGTGGAGCTAACAGACACTTTTCTCTCCTAAGTTGCATTTGTCAGGATGTTTTATCACAGTAGGAAAGGATACTAGGACGAGGCATTTCAGCCACTGGAGGCCTAGGGAGCAACGCATCTCAGTAAGTCCCACAACTGAGAGTATGGGCTCTCGACACCTGAGTCTAGTTTGGGCTCCATATCAATGGGTCTATAGTGGGCATTTTAGGATTGCCTCTAATGTAAGGTCTGAAGCCACGTAAAGCCTGGAGCTATGACTGTCTGCAGGTCTGCCCCCAATTCCAGGGGTTGAGGGGATCAATCTTGACAGAGCTGGATCTCATGTCTTTCTGACATTCCAGATGATGTGTGAAGGCAAGCACATTGAGGGGCTGGTGTAATCAGTGGGCTATGCCACTTTGAAAAGGGGGTGGGGCATCTGTTGAACACTTGTCCCCCAACTGGTAGTGCTATTTTGGGAAGAGTAGTCACCGAGACCCCACTAAACTAAATAGGTTACTGGGGACATATATCTTGTCTCTGGCCCCGTCTTAGTTAGGGTTTCTATTGCTGTGAAGAGACACCATGACCATGGCAGCTCTTATAAAGGAAAACATTTAGTTGGGATGGCAGCGCACAGTTTCAGAGGTTTAGTTCATTATCATCATGGCAGGGAGCATGGCAGCTCTGAGTATGGCGGTGTGCAGGCAGATGTGGTGCTGGAGCTGAGTGTCCTACACCTTCATCCAAAGGCAGCAGGAAGTGAACTGAGTGTCACTCTGCGTGAAGCTTGAGCAAAGGAGACCTCAAAGCCCACCCCCTGCAGTGACACACTTCCTCCAACAAGGCCACACCTACTCCAACAGAGCCACACCTCCTAATAGTGCCACTCCCTTTGGGGGCTATTTTCTTTCAAACCACCACAGGCCCCTTCCTGCGTCTCTGGCTCTGTTTCTTGGTTGCTATGAGGTGAGCAGCCCGCTCTACCATGCTGCTGTTATACCCATGATGTTTGGCCTTGCCCTAGCCCACAGCAGTGGGCCAAACACCCATGGAGGGAGACATTTGAAACCACGAGCCAGCATAAACAGCTTTCGAGAAGCTGTTAATCTCAGATATTTGTCCCAGTGTGTCAGGCAGCTTGGAGAGCCATCCCAGGCAAGGGGAAGTGTGGGCTGCAGATGGGAGGCCACAAGGTTGGGGCTGCCCTGCCATGGGTTGGCTTGCTTTGGCCTTTCCTTGGTTTCCATTTCCCCCTCTTCCCTTTAAGGAAGAGATTGGTTACTCTGCCACTGGAGGTAGGTAACTTCTCTTTTGAATTTCACAGGGACTCACGGCTAAGAGTTTGCCTTCATGTCCCAGAGGGTACTTTATATGTTTTGAGTGGCACTAGAGCTGTGGAGATCGTGTGTGTGGAGAGCTGTGCATTTTCAGCTGCACATGGGAGAGCTACGCCACGTTCGGCAGAATTACAACCCTCTGTCGGCCTGGAGAATAAGTGTGGCTTTAGGACACGTGTTTAAGTGTCAGGCTGACAAGGGGTAGACTGGATTGTTAACTTCATCAGATTGAGACGCCCCTGGGAAGTCAGTAGAGCATACTTCTGGGGGGTGTCTGGGAGGACCTCTTTGAGAGGATTATTTAAGGGAGAGATTCATCCTGGATATGGGCAACATGCTCTGGCTGTTGGCATGGATGGAACAGAGGGAAAGGAGGAGGAGCCCACAGGATAGGCATTCTCCATAACTGCTTCTTGATTGCCAGGGGGTGAGCAGTGTCCTCTGCCACCATTAATGCCCCACCTTGACTCAGGCCTGAGGACCATAGGCCCGTGCCTCTAAAATCATGAGCCGAGATGACTCTTTCCTCCTTTTAAGGGTACTTATCACAGTGATAAAAAGTCTGCTACAAGCCAAGTAGGGATACGCAAGGGAAAAGCAGGACCATGTATGAGTATGAGATTGCCCAGTGGGCCATTGTTGTCCCTGGAGGGAGGGTGCAGAAAAGCCAGGGCATTGCCTGGCATGACGCCCTGACAGGAGGTGTCAGTATGACTGTGGGGTGGGACAGAGTGCAGCCTGCAGCCATGGCGAGGGCTGGCTGCACAACCTGCAGTGAAATCCTTGGTGTTAAGGGGGATGCCTCCCTTCTCCTCAGGTAGAGACATTCACCCCATGTGCTCACTGCTCACCTTGGGACAAACTCCCTGTTAGGGACAGCCTCTTGGATTGAGCAAGGCTACACAGAGGCTTTGTTCTTTCCTCACGTACGTAGTAATACACCCACATCACAGGAGGACAGCCCCAGGGATGGCTGACAGACAGCTCTGCCTTGCCCATGGCCGCCTTCTCCTCATCATCTTGATGGCTAAGGGATGTCCTACAGAGGCCAGGATCTGAACCCTCTAGAAACGGCCCCTGAAAGTATCTCCAGGTAAAGGCTGCTGGTGGGAGCAACAGAGAGTCTGGGTGCAAACTTCCTGGCCACTTGTCCCCTGGATCGCCCTCCTCATTGCAAAATGTGGTCTGGTGATGTTGGAACCCAGGGATTCTGGAGACTCAGGGCCATCAGCACAGGTCCCTTTCTGCTTTGGAAGACCTAATGTTATTACCACCTTGATTGCCCCGACCTGATGTTTCACCACGCTCTCGGGGGATATGGTGGGACGACTCCTTGCAGAAGGTAGGTGTGTTCTAGGTTCGATGCCCTGTGTCACCGAGGGTCCATGCAGCGTTCCCCAGTGGTCCCTGTACTCACTCCCCAGCAGGCCGGAAGGAGGGGCTTCAGCCGCTGCCAACTGACCACATTGGAGGCCATGCAGTCAGTCAGACCTGCCTTTGTCAGCTGGGAGGCCTCTTAGAGTTCTTTCCTGACCACCTTATTTCCCCACTCACTCGTCAGGCCCCTCATGGGACCCTGCACTCCATCTCCTGACACACAATGCCAGATACGGTGTTGGCTCACAGCCCTGCAGCTGTCACATAGCATCAGGGAGCCAGTGCTCCAGCTTATTCTCACACGAAGCTCAGATGTGTTACACGTTGCAAGAGGAGGTCTCATTTCAGCTCTAAGGCAGGCCAGAGTTGTCCATGCTGTCTGTAGCCCCTGCATGCTTTGACCCACCCTACTGCCTTGTTTCTCCTCTTCTTACTCTGTGCCCTAGCAGCTGCAGCTCTTGTGAACTCTGTGCCCTGCCTGCTACAGCTCTTGTGAACTCTGTGCCCTGCCTGCTGCAGCTCTTGTGAACTCTGTGCCCTGCCTGCTGCAGCTCTTGGGTATTCTGTGCCCTGCCTGCTGCAGCTCTTGGGAACTCTGTGCCCTGCCTGCTGCAGCTCTTGTGAACTCTGTGCCCTGCCTTGCTGTCAGCTCTTGTGGTACTCGTCTTTGTGCCTCCTGCTGCGCAGCTGCACTCTTGCTGGCAGCTCCTCTGTGCTCTGCGCTGCCTCTTGTGAACTCTGTGCCCTGCAGCTGCCTGGCTCTGTGCCCTGCCTGCTGCAGCTCTTGTGAACTCTGTGCCCTGCCTGCTGCAGCTCTGTGCCGGCTGCAGCTCTTGTCTGTGCCCTGCCTGCTGCAGCTCTTGGACTCTGTAGCTGTCTGTGCACTCTGTGCCCTGCGCTGCAGCTCTTTGTGGTACTATCTGTGTGCCCTGCCTGCTGCAGCTCTTGTTCTGTGGCAGCTGCTCTTGTGAACTCTGTGCCCTGCCTGCTGCAGCTCTTGGGTACTCTGTGCTCTGCCTGCTGTCAGCTCTTGGGTACTCTAACCCCAGCACCCGCTGCGTTGCTTCTGCCTCCTCACACCGTGTGCTAGTTTTACTTCTGTTGCTGTGATGAAGTAACAAGACAAAAAGCAACAGAGAGAAGAAAGGATTTACTTGGCTGACAGCTCCAGGCCACAGGACGTGATTGAAGGGAAGTCAAGGCAGGAACTTGAAGCATCATGTCCACAGTCGAGAGCGGAGAGAGGAAACACAGGGATTCTTAACTACCTTTCTCCTGTCTATCATGCTGTTTGCGACCTGCTGCCTAGGGAATGGTGCCACCCACAATGGGCGGATCTTCCTACACCAACAGTAAAGGCAGCTCTCCACAGACACCCCTCACCAAGACTCTTTTAAGATGCCAGGTTGTGTCAAGTTGACGGTTAAAACTAAGCACACTCCTTTTGGCCCTTGGCTTGGTAGTTCTCCATTTTCACCTGCTTCAGCTTCTAGAATGCTTTATATTTTCATTTTGTATTTTTATTGCTTTTTAACATACAGCTGCAGACGCTGAGGTGGATATGTGTTTCCTCAGATGTGAACAGCGTCCTACACAGAGCAAGTTAGCAAGTTATCTAGACCAGTGGTCCTCAACTCTCTAACGCTGCAACCCTTTAACACAGCTCCTCATGGTGTGGTTACCCTCAACCATAAAATTATTTTCATTGCTACTTCGTAACTATAATTTTGCTACTGTTATGAATTGTAATGTAAATGTCTTAGATCCAGGGTATCTGGTATGTGGCCCCTGTGAAAGGGTTGTTTGACGCCCACCAAGGGGTTGTGACCCACAGGTTGAAAAGCACTGTATTAAAGTTTGTTAACAAACTAATGGGTTAGACAGTCTGGGTTTCTTTGCTGAGTGTGTAGGCATGTGTGCATGTGTGCACTTGTGTGTACATGTGTGCAGACGCAAGAAGTAGACATGAGAGGTCTTCCTCACCTGCTCACCACCTCATTTTTTTGAGACAGGGTCTTCCATTGAGACTAGATCTCATCCATTGCCTAGTTTGCATGCCAATGAGCCCAGGAGATCCTCCTGTCTCTACCTTTTCAGTGCTGGGATTACATGAACATGCTTCTGCTCCAGAGTTTTAAAAATGTGAATTTTGGGGGAATGAACTGAGGTCTAAAGGTTCTGTAGCAGGCACATTACTGATAGCCATTCCATTGAGCCATTTTTTCCTAATAGTGAGGATGTTGAACTTCCCTTTATAGTCATGAGGCATGTAGGATGTGTTCTGCAATAGCCTTGTGGACCATGCCCAGAGGTTCTGGACTTGTCTTGGTTCACAGCTGCCTTGGGGACATCTGAGGCCAAGAAGCAAAGCAAGGAACCATGGACACTGGTTACTGACTTCTGGATGCCTGAGAATATGTCAGTGGGAGTGGGTTCTCCTCACGTTCCTAATACAGGATTATCTTGTCCTGTTGGTGGGTCTTAAATCCATGGTGTTTAATGAGGAGAAAATAAAGGCATAGAGTTCTTGGCTTTGCTGGGCACTTTTTCTTTTACATCTGCAAAGGAAATGGCGTCCATGTTGTCCAGTCCATGAAGGAATGAGTCTTGTGTGATGTAGGTCACCTCAGGCACCAGGGTGGGCAGTTCTATTTGCTTGGATAACATTTCATACTGCATTCTGTGTAATTATTTAGTTATTTGCTTTGGTTATATCTTGCTCATTTTTTTTGAGGAGATATTCATGGTAATATAGTTTCTTTGCTGAGCCAAGCAATATTTAAAACCACAAAATAAAGCAAGCTCCCCCTGGCAGTGTTCTGTTGATACAGAGTTCTGGGAGCTGATATTGGAGATGTCCAGATACACTGTGGATTGCAGAATACCTGGGCATCCATCCAGAGACCTCAGTCAATGCCCTCCCTTTCAACATATAATACAATGAGTGAACCTGTGTGGAGAGCAGAAGAGGATGGGGTTCTACCAGTCGGGCAGTCCCCCACAGGGTTAAAGTCCATTACATTTCAACTGTGCTTACATCGTCAAATAATAGTACCTTCCATCAACTTTAATGTTTCTGTGTTTCAAAGCTTTCAGTCTCAAGAAGGTTATAGAATTTCTTTCTAGAGAAAGTTCACAGGACATATTTATGTGGAATCCTCAGTTTCCCACCAATATTTTAAAAGCTGTAACTTTTAGGAGAGAATAAAAATCGTATGGAATTCACATTGTGGCTTTGGTCTCATTTTCTCTCTCTCTCTCTCTCTCTCTCTCTCTCTCTCTCTCTCTCTTCTCTCTCTCTTTTTCCTTCTCCCTTCACCCTTCTTCCTAAACACGTTGAGAAGGATGTCATAGTGTAAATCCACATGTGAAACAGTAAGTAACATATTAACCCCCTCAAGAGAGATGGAAATATCTTCTAGATATTTGAGAAAGCTCATTGTCAAAGCTGGGTAGGAAGCCTTTCTCTATACTTTTCAAGAGGCAAACTCAGCCCTCATGTAGGTATGCAATAGCCAATTTGTAGGGGAGTGAATGGAGACTTTTAAATGATAAACCATTTCTCAGGATTCTGCAATTGGTCACCAGGCAGAGCTGCAATCTGAGTCACACGCTACCTCCACCCCCTCTTTTAAAAAAACTAACTATAAAAATTAAAATATAATTATATCATTTCCTCTATTTCTTCCTCCCATCCCTTTCATGTGTGACACCGCACCCCACCCCGCTCGTGAAATCTTGGCCTCTTTTTAAGAAATTATGTTGTTATAATGTCTAAATATATAAATAAGACCTGCTTGGTCTATTTGGTGTATCCTATTTTTATATGATTTCAGAGCTGACTACTTGGTATTGGATAATCCATTAGGGGGCGGTAGTAGGTACCCTCCGTTAGAGTAAGCACACCCCTACCTGATCCTAGCTCTCCTGTATGTGAGTCTGTATGTTTGTCTTCTTCACTGCTTTACTATATTTCACCAGGGTTCCAGGACCCAGGCCACATGGGTCACAGCATATCTGTTGATGTGTATGTATGCAAAGAGACACACGTAGTGTAGGTCTTGCCTTTCTTTTGACTGATGATGATGAAAATCTTTTTATGTCTTTATTACCTTTTATGACCATTTAGGAGAAACATCTATTCAAGTCCTATACTCACTTTTCTTCTGTCAGGTTTTGTTGTTGAATTGCAGGAGCTCTTTATATATTTTGGGCCAACTCAGCTTTGGTTGCTGATGTTCCTGAGAGAGGCCTAGGAACCCAGTCTCTAGTCTAAATAAAGCTTGGCTATCACAACAGTAGAGTGCAATTGGAACCCAGGGGGTAGAGGACAGAGATGATGTGTGCTCATTCATTTTTTTTTTTAAATGAGTAAGTGGAAAGGTCTTCTGGAGATGAAGTTATTCTACATATTCTGGAATATAACAAGTGGCAGGACATAGACATTCCATTACGTGCCTGCGGGTCTATGTGTGTGAGTCTACGAGTGAATAGCAGCCCCTGGGTGTTGCAGCTTACTTCCCACAGCTTCCAATCCAGAGCTTCTAGTCTGATAAGGAGCTATGGATGCGATCATTTTGAACCCTTAAAAGGCCAGATCTCTGCACTGTGTCCCTCAGACTGAGGGCTGTGCTAAGGGACAGTGTCCCCAGTCCTTCTGTCCAGGGGTTTGGTTTATCCTTGGCTGCATGAGGAACCACTCTGCTCCCCCTTGTCAGCAGTTCCTTCAGAGCTGGGGTGCTGGTGAGATGTGGAGGCTCCTTCTCACTCAGACTCTTTAGCTGTTTCTTCCCCGGAGTGGCTGGAATGTGGCTACTCAAATATTCACCATAGGGAATGCCTCCCACCAACTTTAGGACCTCAGGGCTGAGGGAGCTGAGACTCAGGGCTGTGCAGGTTCCTGTTCTGGCCGGAAGTGCCTTTCATGCTCCCTTTGGAATGGTGAGTCAGCTGTCTTGCACTCACGTGGAGAAGGCTGGTGTTTTAGAAGGCATCAGCTGAGTGAAAGCGGAAGCGTTTTCAGGTTAGGCACTGTTGCTGCAGACTCAGAGACAACAGCCTCACAGAGTAGGCAAGACAGACAGGGGAACTGAGGGACAGAGGTTAGGTGAGTTGTCTGTGGTCTAATGCATCTGGGTAGTGGGGAGCCTGGGTCCTGCTGGTTCCAAAGCTGAGGCTGTCAGCCAGCTTTGTCACGTGGCTGCATGTGACCAGAGCAGGGACATGGCTTCAGTTTCATGACTTACATTCTTTCCTACTGTAGAAAGCACTAGAGAAAGATCTTTTGGAGGAAATGGGCTATGCCCTAGTGTTCTTGTTTAGAAGAAGGGAAACCGAGGCTCAAATGATTAACAGTCTTGCCCATTGTCTTGGCAAGAACACGGTCTAGCCAGGCCTGGGCCAGGGTTTTCTCACTCTGAGTGTCTTCTCCTAGGTCAATGCATGTTTATTTGGGTGCTTTGTGTTTCTTGATGACTATTTATGTCTATGAAGATAGCCCATCACGATGTGTGAATGATGTAATGTTTTATATTATACAGCTCTCGACAGTTCAAAGGTTATTGCTGCATCTTCTCAGTGATTCTCCTGAAAGATGGTCTCCATTTTGCAGATTTGGGACTTGCCCCTGGCTATCTATACGTCTGCCCAGGATCCTGACCTAGTCAGTGCTGGAGCTTGGTTCATGCTTTCTGTCTTCAGCAGTTTGGTTACGGGAGCTACCATGATTCTTCATTTCACTCGAGTGAGTTCAGATTGCGTCTCTGCCTTTGGTGATGGAGATTTCTGAAAATATCTGTGATGTGGAACAATTTGGCTTTCCCTTGGACTTGTCCAGGGAGATCTTAGTCAGGGCTGGTCAGGGCCGGTCAGATGCCTGTCCTGGATAAACAAGTTCAATCATAGTTTTCAGGAAGGTGTTTTGTCCTGGCTTCCAGCAGGGCAGAGCTGACTGTGCCATCCATTGTTATTCCATTCTCCATGGCTGGGGCTTCCTGGCCACACAGCAGAAGTACAGAATTAGAATTCTGAGACAGTAGTGTAGACCAACAGGTAGTTTTTACATGGACTCAGTACTTGAAGATAGAATAAAAGAAATGAAGATACATTTTTTTTTTAAAAAAATTCCATTTCCTGACCTGACAATTCCCCTTTAAATACTTTATTACTTTTTAAAATTGCTTTCAATGTCCCCAAGAAAAATTATCCCTACAGTGACAAATGGCTTGTTTGTCTCCAGATCAAATTGTGCTCATGGTTAACTAATCTAAGAGCTTGGGTTAATACACAAAGTCTTAAAAAAAAACCGTGTTTTTCTCTAAGCCAATTATTTTTTTTCATCTCTCATATGAATTATCGGGGGTCACTGTCAGGGGGCTTCAGTGTGCTTTTTCATGAATTATATTTTAGATTTCGTCATTTCCCCTCCTTCCTGAGGTTTTTGTCGTGGCGCTTCTTCTCCTGTAGGGTACAGATGTGCCCATGGGAGGAAGCAGGAGGTAGACGAAACCGTCGTGAGAGAAGCCCGTCTCTTTGAGGCTGTTCTTCATGAACAGATGAGAATCATTTGCAGATGATTCTTACCCTTCCACCCATCTGAATCCCAGTGTCCCCTCCCCCAGAGCCCTGAGATGGCTGCAGCGTTCTGCAGTCTAGAGCCCCTCTCGACTTTTCCATACACTCTGCCTCCCTACTTCTCCCTCCCTGGTGTCTTTATATACACAATTCCTCTTTTTAAAAGGAAACACGGAAAACATTTTTCTTCACCCGGCAGGAAGAAGGATGCAGATCTGGATCTGACTGGGGCCCTTCAGCTGCCCACGCGGTGATTTGCTCTCTTCAGCAGTTTAGCAAATACATGGCAGGTCAATAAAGCTTCCCCATTAGAAGAAGTTTGCAATTATTTGTAGAAGATAATTAAACAACTTGGATGTTCAGTATGCTTTCACTCTATGAGACACTGAAGTCTGTTCACTATGGAGTTCTCTCCCCAGCCAGAAGCAAGGAGGCAACAGCAGCGGTGTTTTGCCACTCTGCAGAGGGAAGGTGAAGGAGAGCCCAGCCATGTGCCTCTGCCATCCCCTAGTGCACCAGATGAGTCACCAGGAACATCTGTGCATTGCCAGACCACCATGGGCTACCATGTCCCCACGGGGCTGAGCTCTGGGATCCTCAGGGCTATGAAAGTGCCTATTAATTGCTTTTCTCACCTGCACAATGAAGCCCAGCATTTGGCATATGGTACACACTCCAAGCTTCCAGAATCCATAATTTCTTACAGGGAGGAGCGTTCTTCATTGCCCTGTCAGGTCTGGGGAAGCTCTTTGCTGGGCTCTGTGCTACGGTGCCTGACCTCATCTCTGTGGAGAACATTAGTTTAATCTCTTTGGCCTCCAGCTCAGGTGCTGAGTGGGTGAGAGGAGACGGGCCCATATCCCCAGCTCCTTTCCATCTTGGCTGGCCATGGATGATGACAGCCTCTTCCTGCACGCCTTCAAGCCATTGCTGCCAGTCCCCCGAGAGCCTTGTCACCCATGTTTCCTCTACTTCTGTCCACATTGTTGTGAGCCACGTCTCTAGCTCCTTTCAGCTACCCCTCCAGAATGCACACCCCATTTCTTGCTGCACCCTCAGCAACATTTATTCTTCACCTACCAAGAAAGGCTTAGCTTCACTCATCTGAAGAGACAGGTAGGGACTTGGCATCACCTCCTGGGTGATCCAATTTGTCACAAAATTTCGGGATTTCCCTTTCGTTTTGAAACAGAAATGTTGGTCTTTAAGACACCCTGCTTGTTCTCTGCCATGCCAGGAGCTAGAGGCAGTGGGAACTTGGACAGGATGCCCCCCAAATGGGCTTTCGTTTCAGAGCAGGAAGAGGCTCCCCCCCCCCCCATGGCCCATCTTTACTCGCATCAGATCTGTGGTGAGGACGTCAGTTGGCCAACCTGCAGTCCTTGAAAGTGAGGCTGGGAATTGCTCATTTTGACTTCTGCCAACCAATGAGGGGCCTGGATACAGAATTTGCACCCTGAAAATGTGTATTGAACCAGTGTCTAGTGTGAAGACACTCACACACGATTTCACTCCTCTTCTGAGCTGGGTAGGACCCACCATGAAATGCTACAGTGCTTTCACAGTTAATGCGTTCACATTGGTAGAGGCTTGAGTTTTAATCAAGGAGGTGCCGTCTGACCGATTCAGATTGGCAGCATGTAATTTTCCATTCTGAAAACTGCTTTTCTGGTATAAACTTTGTTACTGTGTGAATGTAATGAAGTAAAAATACTAGTTACTGCCTTTAAACATCCTTAGAAAATAAGCTACTCACAGTAGCAGGTAGTCAGAAGGGTGGGTTTCTTCCCTGTGTTTTGTATTTGTCAAGCTATATACTGAGATGCTTATGATTGTTGTAGCAGAAGCGAGACAACTGTGCAAATCTGCATGAAAGATCTCCAAGTGTTTCTGATCACGACCAATGTGATTCTGTTTTTGATACCTCAGATCTGTCTGTGATTATCCCTAGCCATAACTCATCATGTTCTGAATCTACATGCCTGTTGTTTTCTATCTTTTGAGCCCTGCACCTTTCATTTGGGAAGGCTGGGTGAGCAGTTCTGGCAAGGAAATGTGCTTTGATTTCCAATGCCTTTCTCATTTGGATGAAATAAGATTTTTTAATCTCTTTCTAATTAGTGGTATTTTCATTCCTGTTGAGGAAAGGTGTGTGCACACATTTTTATTTTGTTTGTTTGATTTTTAGAAAACTCACGTCAACATCTAAAACTAGATGGAGTGTACGCATAATTTACAAAAGTGGAGAAAATGAGTAAGAGAAGGAGGAGAGGGAGGACATATGAACATAATCGGTACCAGTGTCACCACCACCATCATTACACAATCATGGTGTATTACACTATCCTCATGGTGGTCATCACTTTACCACCACCATCAACCTCATCACGTCCATCATCACTATCATTTTATCATCATCACTACTGCCACCCCCACCACCACAACCGTCATCACCACAACCGTCATTACCACAACTGTCACCACCACTGCCACCCCCACCACCACAACCATTATCACTTCATCATCACTATCACCACCGTCATAATTATCACCACTTCACCATCAACACCATCTCTGTCGTCAACTTCATCACCATCCTCACAGCTACCAGCATCACTGCCATCATCAACTTCATCACTTTGCCATTACCACCACCTCTATCATCATCACCACCACGATCATCAAAAATACCTGTATCACCTTCAGGGTCCTTTGCACCATCATCACCACCATCACTCTCACCGTGTCTACCATCACCTTTGTCATCATGATCACTTGCCGTCACTATCACAAACCACCTTTATTACCACCATCACTACCACAATTATTACAATCACAACCATCATCATTATTACCATCACTTCATCCTCATCAACACATCCATCATCTGCATTATCAACACACATCCATCATCTGCATTATCAATCATCATCATCATCATCATCATCGTTATCATCACTGTCACTTCACCCTCATTGCCACATCCATCATCATCTGCATTATCAACACCATCATCATCATCACCGTTATTTCACCCTCATCATCACCTCTGTCATCACCACCATGAACACCAATGCTTTACTATCTCTCTCATCATCACAGCCATCATTATTATCATCATCTCTATCATCCACATCATCATGCCATTGTTTCCATCATCACCACCACCATTATCATCATCACCATCACCACAACTATCATTACCCTCTTCATTATAACTACCATCATCTACACCATCATTAGCCTATTCTCCATAATCTTAATAATGAGAATACGACCTCACCACTTACACTGTGGTAGTTTTATAGAATTTTATACTTTCTATAGACATTTCAGCTTTCTATTGGCTTTTGTGGCAGTTGGATTCTTACCTCTATTTCATAGTTGGGGGAATGGGAGGTATAGAGAAGTTTAAATAAATTGGCCCAAATCTCTAAACCAGCAAGTGGCGAATCTGGGACTCATAGGGCTATGATTTGAATCTGAAATGCTCCATCCAGGTCTTTGTTTTGAATGCTTGGTGTCTGGCTTATGGTATTATTTTGAAGGCTTGTGGAACTGGTGACTGGGGGCAGGACTCTGAAGGTTATTCCTGCTTCTGGTTTCCACTGGCTCTCTATCAGCCACTGCAAGAGACCACTGCTTCACACTGACGCTGTTGGGGACAGCGCCTCCCCCACCGCTATACTGTCCTTGCCATGGAACACTGAAGTCCTGGTGAGCCTGTACGTACACATACATCGTTTTCCCTTTACGTTACTTTTGTCACTGTGGTGAGGAAAGTAATACACAAACCCAGCAGCCCAACTCCAGGGTAGAGTCCTCACAATTAGTCCATGTTAATGAATATGGTATAGGTGACACCCTACCCAATGGGGACAGGTCAGGTGGATGTGGCCCCTCTGCTACAGCTAGGAAAACCACACTGTGGATGCACAGGGACTATCTGATATGCTGGTTTTCTTCTCTGTGTGATGTCCCTCCCTTGGACTGTTATTTTTCTTCCTTCAGAAGTACCTAGCTCCCTTAGGGCCTGTTTCCCCGAGAGGGAGTTCTGAGTGTGTTATGGCCCCATCAGGAGTGGTAGACAGGAGCCGAGTTCCTCATCAGTTCTGCTCTGTGGCTGTGGGCATCTTGGTGACCTCTTTCTGAACCCCCCCCCCCTGCTCTAATGCCTCCTGGCGACTTTTCTATTCTCATACTGGGCATGCTCATCTCACTGGATTTGCCTGTGGACAGAGGTGACCTTGATGCCAGCAGCTAAAAAGGCGCTTGTGTATCTCTACGCCTTTCTCTGGACCCTGGCCACCGTCACGGGAGTGCTTGGACTGGCCTGTACAAGGGATGCAGACTCGGAAGACCACCAAGACCACCTTGGAGCACTCTGGAGCTAACCAAGCCCAGGATGCCCAGAACATGTTGATCTGTGGGTAATAACCAGTGAGAACGGCGTTGCTCTACAAGGTGTGGGCGGGCTGTCACACAACGTCGTTCTGTGAGTAGATGATGGACACACCTGAACCAGGAAGCGGCCTGGGACAGAGGGACAAATGCACAGAGGGGTTTCAGGCATGGAGCTGCCTAGGAAGGCCCCACTGAGGCCAGGCTACTCTTGTGGTGAGTCTGCCTTCTTGCCCTGGAAAGTTCTCCATCCTTTTCTATACCATGCTGCCTCCTCAATATAATGCCCAACTGATGAATGAGAAGTGTCTCCCATCCAGGCTCCTGGATTTGAATGCTTGGTACCCAGTGAGTGGTGCTGTTCAGAGAGGCTGTAGAACCTTCAGGAGGCAGAGCCTTGCTGGAGAGAGCACATCATTTGGGGTGGGCTTTCTGAGTTTATACCCTGTCTCAGTTAGGGTTTCTATTGCTGTGAAGAGACACCATGACCACAGCAACTCTTATAAGGGAAAACATTTAATTGGGGCTGGCTTACAGCTTCAGAGGTTTAGTCCATTATCATCACAGCAGAACACGGTGGTATGAAGTCAGACATGGTGCTGGAGAAGGAGCTGAGAGTTCTACATCTTGATCCACAGGAGCAGAAGGAGGCTGTGTGAGCCACACTGGGCACAGCTTGAGCATATATGAGACCTCAAAGCCCGCCCCCACAATGACACACTTCCTCCAACAAGGCCACCCATTACCTCCTAATAACGGCACTCCCTATAGCCAAGCAGTCAAACACACGAGTCTGTGGGGGAGCACACCTAGTCCAGCCACTACACACCCTCACTCCATCTTCCACCCCACCTTGTTCCCACTCTCTGCTCTGAGTTCGTGGTTGACAATGTGGTCTCTCAGCGTCCTCCTCTGGCCCTTGTTGCCACGCCTCCCCTGCCAGGATGGACTCTTGTCCCTTTGGACCCATGGTCCTACATTAACTCTTTTTTCCTTAAGTTTTCTTCACAGCAACAGAAACTAGCTATAAACCTTTTTGTTTTTTTTTCGAGGCAGGGTTTTTGCTTTGTTGCACAGCCTGGCATGGAACCTACTGTCTTCCCACCTGCACCTCCAGAGTGCTGCAATTTCACGAGCAGCCTCTACACTGTCCTACTTTTATCTTATTCCAGGCCGATTTTTCAATAAGCACACAAGCCCTAAATACACCGAGGTTGTGAAATCTGAGGTTGCTGAGTAAGGCAACCTGACTGTGGTCTGGCTGTCTTCATCTTCCCTTGGACAGCAGTTGGCATTCGCTTCCACTGTAGTATGAGACATTCCCTGGATGAGGAGGCTACTCGGGTCTGAACAAACGCTTTCCCAGAGTGGCATGCCTTATGACCCCAGAGCCAGGCTGCAGAAGTGCAGGCCTGAGCGTCTTCAGAGCCGGTTGTTGAGATGGTAGACTCAGTGTTCCCGCTCACTCTGACGAGAGGCGGTACTGGGGACAGGTGGCCTGTCAATCAGTCAGAGTTCTGATTGTCCCATTTTGCTGCCATCTGCATCCCCTTCCCACACAGTCTAGATGCCACGTATCTGACATGGCTGTGGGTCCCCGTCTGCCTCTGGCAGCAGTGGACGTGCCAAGGACACAGACTTGAACTGCTATCACCCTGGGATTTCTGTAGAATAGCACCCTGAGCCCCTCAAGTATTGCAAAACAAGCAAATATCTGTAGGTCTTCACTCAGCTTCCTGACACACGCACATGAGACACTGACCAGACCTTTATTTTGAGGTTTCTACGGCGAGCATTCCCCTCTACCGCTGGCTGGCCACTGACCCACAGAGCACTCCTGCTACTTGCTCTGCTCTGTGAGGTGCCTGTACTTCTTGGCACGAGACTTTTATTATTTTTAATCCTTCCGTGTTTCCCTCCCCTGCTGATTCCATTAGCAGAAGAAATTTTTCTTTACTAAGTCATAATATTCATCAGGTAATTTTCTGTTTGCTCTGTTTAAAAATTTATTTTTTCCATTAAAGCAATTTATGCGTCTAGGTGTTTTGTCTGCATGTATGTCTGTGCATCACATGTGCATAGCCACCAGCGGAGTCTAGAAGATGGTATTAGTTCCCCTGGGACTAGAGTTACAGATGGTTGTGAGCCACCATGTGGTGGCTGAGAATTGAACCTGGGCCTTCTAGAAGTGCTCTTAGTAGCAGCGGAACCATCTCTCCAGCCTCTCTCTCACACTCTCTCTCTTTTCATATGTGTATATGTGATGTGTGTGTGCATGTGTAGTAGGACAGGCCCATAGGGTCAAGGAAATTGGCTCAGACCAGTTGCCAAGGCATGCATGTAATGTACTCCTTATGAGCCAACCTGGAGTCTGCCTGAGGGCCTAGTAACAGGTGTTGTCAGAGTTTCTGATCATGCCCAGCCAAGGAGGGATGACCACATAGACTGGGTGCTGGGAGGAGGGTATATAAGGCCTTCTCTGTTATTGAGTAAATGAGTTTGTTGTTTGCCTTCAATGGACTCCTGGTGTCTGTGCCATTGATGCTGTGCCTTCTCACCCCCTCCCCCAAGGGAGCCACATGCATGCACACATGTGTGTACATATATGTATGGGCATGGGGGTGTATCCCACCATTTGTGTGTGTGGGTCAGAGGACAGCCTCTGGTGTTGCTCGGTCTCTTCCACCTTGCTTGGACAGGTCTCTTGGGTTTTTTTACTGGTAGCCTGCAGTGTCCGGGGATTCTCCTGTTTCCACTCCCATCTTGCTATAGGAGAGCTGGGATTGCAGATGTGTCCTGCTGTATCCGGTTCACATGGTTCTGGGGATTCTAAATCAGGCCCTCATGCTTGCATAGCCAGTTCTTTACTCACTGAGCCCTTTCCCCAAGTCTAGTCTTGTTTTCATTCAGTCAAAGTTTTCATTTGCCAAAGTTTGAACCTGGGCTATCTATCAAAAGTTCACGAGCTAAAGCCTGGGATCTCATAATGGCATTGTTGGGAGTTGATGGAGCCTTTATGAGGTGAGGTCCAGGGGGAAGTCTTAGGTCACTGGGGACATGGCCTTGAAGAGGATGAGGGACCCTGGTCCCCTGTTCGTTCTCTGTCAGACATCCTGGCCATGAAGAAGTATTTTACCAGGATCCTCTGTTGTGCTACATGACCTCACCACAATCCTCAGCTGGTCCTAGGTGGAGCCTCTGAAACTGTGAGCCAACACAAACCTTTTAATCTTGTAAGTTGATTATCTCAGGTCTTTGTTATAGTCATGCCGACTAGCACAGCATTTGTTTTAGGAATCTTCTGAATTACAGACTAAAGCAGTGACCTTTTGATTCAGGAGAAAGGGCCAGTGGAGCAGCTGCCTCCCAGCCAACCATGTGGAAGGTGTGTTCTTATCCTCTGGGGTTACAGAGTTTAGAGCTGCTCCTGTCAGGGACTAGCTAAGACTCAGACCTGCTTCCCTAGCCCCTCCAGCGTTCCAGTTCTCCATGAACACAAACTGTGCAGTCCCCTCCCCATGTACATGCTGACTTGGGTCCAGTGCAATAGAAAATTCGGGCCCTTTTGTTCAGAAGTTAAGGATTTTACAATAGTGACAGCGGAGTCTTGGGCCAAAAATGAAGCTTTCTGATCTCAGCGCCCTGTGTTCTGCCAATCCACAGAGCCAGCCTTGGGCCTCTGCCTGCTTTACTCAGTGTGTCTAGGGAGGTGTGATTCTTCCAGCATGTGTTCTAGATAACACCCTGCAGATGATGCTCTGGGATGGATTGCAAGCCTGGGCCCTGAGCAAGACTATGAAATATGAGACACTGGAGGAAAGTTCTCCTAGCCCATCTTCTGAAGGTACATTTTTTTTTTTTCCTTACACACACACACACACACACACACACACTTACCATGTGTATTAGTTATTTTTCTTCTTGGTATGACCAATGCACCTGATGGAAACACAGTATGAGAACAGAGGAGCTTTGTTGACCCAGTTTGATGGTTTCAGCCCATCATGGCAGGGAAGCTGTGGTGGAACTGCTCAGTTCGCAGAAGCAGATGTGGATGATTGAGGCTGTTCAAATCCTGGTAGACAGGAAGCAAAGAACAAAGCAGGAACCAGAGGCAAATCTATCTTTGTCAAGGTCCTGCCCCTCAGTGACCTACTTCTATAGGCTAGATCACCTGGGGGTTCTAGGTCTACCACCAGCTGTGGACCAGGTGTTCAAACACATAAGCCCATGGAGGGTATTTCACAAGCTATAATAGCATGCTTATTGGTATTGGTATTAACGATATTGACTTCAGCAAATTCACCAATTTTATTGCAAAACTATTTTGCTTATATAAACCTTAATGTCCTTTGCCTGTGGGGGCAACTGAGGACTTCTCTTCCCTTCCCTGGTTCTTTCCCTCCTTCTCCTTTCTTTGTTCCTCTCTTCTCTCTTTCTGTAATCTCAGAATGAGAGCTAAAAGGATGGCATATCTATCCTCTTCACACTTTCTAGATGGTATAAGGACTAAATGACATAAACTCACTGGTGAGCTGTGTTCAGTTCTTGCCTCGTTTTAAACACATAATAAATGGAGCTGTTATTCTTGGTAACAGAACTGCACACTGGGAGTGTAACTCAGTAGGAAAGGGCTTGCCTAGTGTAAGCAAGGCTCTAGTTTCCATTCTCAGTACAAAGGAAACAAGGTGCCCTTGAGTATAATTACATGTCTGGTACTTTTGGAGGGGTGCTTAAGAGCTTCACAGGAGGCTGGAACCCCTTACTATACCTTCCCCATCATGATAGACTGTAGCCTTGAACTGCTAGCCAAAATGAGCTCTTCCTTAAATTGTGTTTATTAGGTCTCTCTCTCTTTTTTATTACAGTAAAAGAAAGTAAAGAATATATAGCCAATTTTATCCTCATCACCCAAGAAAACCCCAGTAGTCTAAGGGGTGGCTTGGGCGAGAGGAGCAGTGGAAACCATGGCTGCCCTTGCTTGTCCTTCCAACCTTGCATCTCTGCTCATCTGAGTGGCAGCGGGATGACTCTTGCTGCCAACTGTCACTCCTGCTTAGAGAGATACCAAGGAACGGGCAGCCTTCCACTTGGCTTTGCCGAGCCCCTGGGAGCCCCCAGTGACTACGGGATATGCCTGCCATGGAACCTAAAGGCCTCTGTAGGAGAAAGGGGACAGGAAGGCAGTGGGGCTGGACTGGAGTGGAAGGTTTTCCCCAAGGGAAGGACTCCTGGACAGACCATGTGATGGAAGGACACACTGCTCTTTGAAAAGGGATTGTATTTTAAATTATGGTATTTATAGAGGATTCTGAGGTGTAGACTCAATTCTTAGATTTTGAATGCCATATAACATTGAAGGAAAGGACTCCTAGCTGACATGGCATCTATGACTCCCATTACTGAATGTTCAGAAGTTTTAGGGACACATACTTACAGATGGGTACATTCAGTACATGCCTGGCATTGTTTGTGAGACTACTGGCTGAGCAGAGTCACAAACATGGTTCTGTGGTTTCCAAAGGCTAACACTAACACGAAAGACATCCATGAACCACGTGATTCAGGACACAGTTGTTTGGTAAGATTTGTGATGTTGACCAAAACGCTAGCTGTTCTGAAAGCTACCAGGCAATGGAGATTGCATAGCATTATTTTCTCTTTTGTTGTATTTTCTATACAAACTCTATCTTGGAAAAGATGAGCAATATTCAAACTGCATTTGTTCAGTATGTAGCATTTCCTTTTCAGAGTATTGAGCTGTGTGAATGGGACCTACATCCAGGATAGAATCAGTGATGAGGATTTGCTCCCAACCACCAGGAACTGGTTTTCATCACTTTAGGAGGGATAGTATCTGCAGTGCCTCCCTGGGTGAAGAGTGTCTCTCCCTGCTGGTCTTTCTTGTCTCTTCCCTAATTTAGATGTCCTGCAGATATCCGCCTGGGTCTTCTGGCCCCATATCTGCAGGACACCATGCTTTCTCTGCTGTCTACATAACAAACACCTGTCTTCCCTATAGATTCTTCACTATATGAACTGTTCTCCTCCCTGGAGGTGAGTTAACACCTGGCAGCCTTATTGATCAGCCATATTGAACACAAAATGCAGGGTCTTCCTTCAGTGCTATTCCCAAGGCCAGTTCTGCCTCCCTCAGCTTTTCTTATGCTCTGTGTTGGGCAGCTCTTTACCTATCTGAAGCCTTTGTGCTGGACAAAATGTGGCACCAGCAGGTGCTCCACAGATGGGAGTGGATACACATTGAGCTCCTACTGAGATGACCCTGTGGATCAGTTTACTTTTATTAATTCTTTAAGAGTTTTGTAAATGCATGCCATGTATTTTGATCATCTTTGCCTCCCTTTCTTCCTCAACACCTCCCAGATCTATCCTCTATCCTTCTCAATTTCATGTTTCCCATTTTTTTTCTGGTGTGTGGGGGGAGGGTTTATTTTGGTTTATAGTTCAAGGGTACAGGGTATGTGAAGGAAATCGTGGCAGCAGAAACTAGAGGCAGCCAATCACATAGCATCTGCGTTCAAGAAGCAGACAGAGATGAGTGTTGATGGGCAGCTTACTGTCTCCTTTTTATTCAGTCTGGAACCCTAACCATTGAACAGTGCTGCCTGTAATAAGCACGTATCCCCATCTCAATTAACCCAGTCTGTGTATTCCATCTCATAAACATGGTCAATTGCTTGACTCTGAGGGGGTTCTAGATCTTCCAAGTTGACAATCCATATTAAACATCACCTTGCAGATATCTAGATACAAGAGTAGAAAGGCTGAGTTAGCTGGAGATTAGACTCAGGAGCAGTATGGGGGTGATTTGTGTTTTATTTTTTTATTTGGTATTTTCGAGACAGGGTTTCTCTGTGTAGCTTTGAGCCTTTCCTGTAGACCAGGCTGGCCTCAAACTCACAAAGATCTGCCTGCCTCTGCCTTCCAAGTGCTGGGATTAAAGGCATGTGCCACCCCCCCAGCTGATTTGTGTTTTAAAAAATGTTTTTAATTGAAATAGAATTATATCACTTCTCTCTTCTTTTCCTCCCTCAAGCCTCTCCCAGTTAGTCCCCTCAAACCCTTTCCATGCCCTCCCACTCTCAAGTTGATAGACTCTTCCTCTTTGATTATATTTGTTACATGTATGTGTGTATGTATATATGTATGTATGTATATGCACAAATACACACACACACATATAAAACCTATTGAGTCCAGTTTTATTGTTTGTGTGTATATGGTTTCAAGGCTGACAACTCTGCATTGGATAACCAACAAGGGGTTCATCTTTGGGAAAGGCTAATTTTCTTCCCAGCAGTCAAGAGTTGCCAAATTGCTTATAGTTCTTTGTCTAGGGGTAGGACCCTGTGAAATTTTCACACTTTTATATTGACATGTCCATTGATACTGCTATTGTTCCAGTCTTCTTGTTATGCAGGCTGTTTCTTCTTCTTCTTCTTCTCCTTCTCCTTCTCCTTCTCCTTCTTCCTTTTCTTCTTCTTCTTCTTCTCCTCCTCCTCCTCCTCCTCCTCCTTCTTCTCCTCCTCCTTCTTCCTCCTCTTCCTCCTCCCTCTTCTTCCTCTTCCTCCTCCCTCTCTTCCTCTTCTCCTTATTCTATGACCCACTGAATCTAGTGTGTGCTGCCCATAAACATATAGGTTTGGGATGACCCACTGGAGAGTTGTGAACCTACCAGAAGACACAACCTTAAGGAAAACAACTCGGCCTTCCCAAGAAACCCAACTGTCAATAGATTCTCAGTTATGAGTGGGAAGTGGTGAGTCTGCTGACTGATTTGATCTTGTGCAGACAGCCACAGTTACTGTGAGTTCATGAGTCCTGTGTTATTTTTATGTTTGGAAGAGATTGTTCCACACCAGTGCTTCTTGATCTCTGACTTTTAAGATCTTTCTACCCCATCTTCCTCAACAGTCCTTGAGCCTTGGTTTTATTTTGTTTGTTTCTTATCTTTCTTTTAACATTTGAAATAAAAAAAATTTAAATTTTAAATGCATCTGAAGAGGCACAGACACCAATTCACCAATCTAATCTCCTTTACCTACAATTATCAATATTCATCAATATGTTATCAGATTCTTCTGTTTACCACTATCAATAACAGGCATGTTTCACCTGTAAAAAGCTGTTGTATTTGCCTTTAAAACTAGGGGGTTTAGAGTGATTATGCCACCATCATACCTAATATGCCTAATATTCACAGTGTTCAACATACCTAAGATTCATAGTGTATTGATTATCTATCTATCTATCTATCTATCTATCTATCTATCTATCTATCTATCTATCATTCATTCATTCATTCATTCATCTATCATCATCTATTTACCACCTGAGAATCTATTATATCATCCATCTATTCATCTATCAATTTATCTATCTATCTATCTATCTATCTATCTATCTATCTATCTATCTATCTACTTATGTTTTCCCTGGTTGTCCTTGGAGATTACTGGAGATCTTTTCACATGGGAGAGGACACATACTTGACACGCTAGTGAGAGCTTTTGAGGAGCAAGGTCCCAAGCCTGAGGCCCATGATCCAGCCTTGCTCTATTGTGTGGTCACTGATGGCTTCATCTAGGTACATTTCTGGGCTCTGGGTCCTTGAGTCATTAGTGTGAAATAAAATGCTACTTGCCTGAAAGCAGAGGGGGAAAAACAGGTATCAAAAAATCAAAGAAAACATTTCTAGCAATGAGGTCAATGGTTCTGTGACATATAAACAGTCCACACATGGCAGTTTCTCAGCGCTGTGTGCACCTGCTTGCCTTGAGCTTGCCACGGCCAGCCAACAGAGCAAGATTTGAATTAGAGGCCTCAGCCTTCTGTGTAAAGGCTCCATTTCAGTTTGAGGACTTTTGAGCAAGGCTCAGGGCCATCCTTTGTAATGTGTGCCAGTGTTTGCCAGCCCTGACTGAAGCATTACCATGGCAACAGAGAGCATGTAAAACTGACAGGTTCCAGAATGAACTGTTCAAGGCACACCAACGCAGAGAGCTGAGGGAAAGCTTTATTTTCTACGCAATGGCACATCTGCTGTTAAGGAATGTTAACTTGCTATTTCTTCCTTTTCAAACAGCCTGGCTGGTGCGGGGCAGGAGGCTGACCTGGAAGATGAGAAGGGAAACTACCCCAGACCTTTTAACTTGGTGGGGTACCCTGGATGGGCCTTGGTGGATCCTGGTTGAGCCCGTGGCTCTGTGGCTCCCCCTGCAGGTGAGCCACTGTGCCCTTCTCTGATTTGTGTTTGTGGAGTCTCTGTCCTGAGCTCCCTGTAGTACATGAGATGAGACAGGAGGTGGACAAAGGATGCCACAGACTGGACCACTGTGGTAGAGCGCTACCCCACCGAGAGCAGGAAGTACACCTGTCTGCAAGAGGCTGGGGGCAGCTCTTTAGTGGAGATGGCAGAGCTGAGCTCAGGACCAGTTAGGATTAATGAATGAGGTGCAGGTGGGTGGGCAGAAGATGGGGTGAAGGGTGAAGAGGGTAAAGGGTGGGTGGAGGTGGGGAGGGTGGAGGGTTGGTGGAGGGGGGGCTGGGGTGGAGGTGGGTGGTGTGACTCTTAGGTTATGGTACAAGTGGGGTACAGCGAGGTTGGAGATGGGTTGTGTGAATATATTGGTGGGGGAAAGAAGATGGGCTGAGGCGGGAGGTAAGCTGGGGCGGAGCTATAGTTAAGCACATCAGGAATACTCCATCAGGCAGAAAAGCTTTTGAGCACAGTATACAGTGTAATGGAGCTCACTGTACAACACACAGCACCATGCACAGGCATTGTCTTATCTATCACACAGTGTGACAGAGTTTACTGTACAACACACAGCACCATATACCATCCACTACAGCTTGGCCCTGGGACCCTGACTAGAGTGACTGTCTCTAAAGATGAGAAAACAGAGTCAGAACTCTTCAGGGTAGAAGCAGTGTATATATCAACCCTCACTATGTGTATAATAGCATACCATTCAAGCATATCAACATACACACATACCACAAACACATAGCTACCACATATCCACACACTATACACACAAACATACCCCCATACATAGACACACATACATGCACACAGTCAGATAACCATACAGCACAAACACGCCAACATACTACACACAGATATACAAGCATGATACACAAACCAACATATGTACCACACACAAAACACAAAATAACACAGACCTCCACACTATATACACAAACATGCCATAAACATGCATGGACACATATCACACATATACATAGGTAAAAATATACTACACACTATACCGAACACACACAAACATATCATACTATCATACCAACACACACACACATATACACACACACTATACACTGCACCAACACACACATATTATACTAACACACTACATATAAACAACACTATCACACACACTACGTACACAGGCATACTTCCCAGACACCACATGCCTCTGCAGGAGGTGGGTGCTGCTGAAGGTGAAGAGAAGCCACAGGCTTCTCCTGGAGGTGACATGGTCACTAATTCACCAGAGTCCCTGCTCTGGGCAGCTTGCTGCCTCCTGCTTAGAGCATCTCATTGAGACCCTGATACCAGAGTGACTTTGTCCTCTTCCTTCTAGTAGAGTAAACTTGTGGTCCCCCAGATGGGAGGCACCTGACTGAGGCTTCAGAGATGCAGAAGCAGACAGCTTTGGGGTGGCTCCCTTGGTGGCCACAGGGACTGCTGGATTTACTTTAGGATCATGGGTCATTGGCTGAGACCTTATTCCAGCATGGCAGAGTGGAGGCGTGGCTGTCTGTGGGAGGGCTCCAGCCAGCCAAGGACTTCCGTGGCTGTCCTTGCCTCCTGTCTGTCACTATTGTTCTCTCTGGTTTTCAGGGGAGCCCATCTGACCCCCATTCCTGTGTTTACTGTGCAGAAAGACCTGACTTAGAGAACAGAGCAAGATTGCCTGCTCCCTTCCAGAAAGTAGGGATTTGGACCCAGACCCAGGCTAGTCCTTCCCCAAGCAGTTCCTCCTGTCTTTCTCTCTCACTCTTTCTATTCCCCTCTTTCTTCATGTCTTCATTTCATTTCTTCATGTTTCCTCTCTTTTCAAACAAATATTTCTGTGTCTTGACCACTCTCCCTCCTCTGTCTCTTGTCTCTCCCATTTGCTTTCTCTTTCCTCTCTCTTCAGCACCCCACCGACCTCCCTCTGTGCCACTGCAGGGCTTAGGCTATGCTTGGAGTGTGCCTCTTCCTATACCGGAGACCCTTTGCGGACATGGGCCACACTGGCCATACTGTATGTAGCCTTAGAGCCTAGATGTCAGTAGAGATGTCACCAGTGCCCGGACAGTAACTGATAAATGCAGGTGCTAGAATGGTCCTGGCAATAGAAACTAGGAGTGTCACTCAACTGAATGCTTGCCTACCTTGCACAAAGCCCTGGGCTTGATCTCCAGCCCCACATAACCAAGATACAGTGGCATATGCCTGGAGGAGGATCAGAGGCCATCCTCAACTACATTGTAAGTTGAGACCAGCTTGAGATATATGAATGCTCATCTCAAGAAAAAGAAGAAGACAAGACAAGACATGAAGGCCCTTGAAGTATCTGAGTAGCCAGTAGCCCATGTCACTTTGCTGTGTGTATGTCCTGCCCTGAGCTCTGGGAATCAGCTCTCTAGGCAAGAGCACCCCAGTCAAGAAGATAGTCATTCGGTAGTCTGTTTCCTTCTCCCAGAAGTAAAGCTCCAAGCACCACTTCCTTCCCACAAGTCCGAGACTGTCTTGAGTTCTCCCCCCTTCTGCCTGCTGCAGCTTCTCCATCCTGAAATCTGTGCTGAGCTTTCTCTGCTGGGTTCTAGAAAGGGAACAAGAAACCAGTTGCTCCCACAGCCAAAGGGCTGCCTTTCAATGTCTCCTTCTGAAAACAACCAATCAACCACCAACAACCAGAAGTGCAATTCCTATGTTCTATTCCAACTGACCAACAATTTACCTTCGAAAAGCCGGAGGTGAGTGTGGTGCCTCACCTATGTACTCTGTAATCCTAGCAGTCTAGAGAGTGGTGCCTCACATATGTACTCTGTAATCCTAGCAGTCTAGAGTGTGGTGCCTCACCTATGTACTCTGTAATCCTAGCAGTCTAGAGTGTGGTGCCTCACATAAGTACTCTGTGATCCTAGCAGTCTAGAGTGTGGTGCTCACATAAGTACTCTGTATCCTAGCAGTCTAGAGTGTGGTGCCTCACTATGTACTCTGTGATCCTAGCAGTCTAGAGTGTGGTGCCTCACCTATGTACTCTGTAATCCTAGCAGTCTAGAGTGTGGTGCCTCACCTATGTACTCTGTGATCCTAGCAGTCTAGAGTGTGTGCTCCTATGTACTCTGTAATCCTAGCAGTCTAGAGTGTGGTGCCTCACATAATGTACTCTGTGATCCTAGCAGTCTAGAGAGTGGTGCCTCACCTATGTACTCTGTGATCCTAGCAGTCTAGAGTGTGTGTCATATGTATCTGTTCCTAGCAGTCTAGAGTGTGGTGCCTCACATATGTACTCTGTGATCCTAGCTGTCTAGAGTGTGAGGCAGAACAATTGTCATGGTTCAAAGCCAACCTAGTCTTTAGTGTAAGATCCTGTCTCAAAAACCCTAAAATCAGATCTGGAGTTATAGCTCTGGTGGTTGAGTATTTGTTACTCACATGGAAGACTAGGTTTGATCTCTAGGCACATGTAATTGTGGGGTGTAACCCTGGCATCTTGGAGGTAGGTGTAGGGGATCAGAAGTTCAGGGTCATGCTCAGCTACACGGTCAGTTCAAGGCTAGCCTGGGACTCCTGAAATCCAAACACTCCCTAATGATCTCTCTGCTAGAACCCATATAAATAAAACACAGCCATACAGACAAAATAAAAAAAGAAAAAAAAAAAAAAAACACTGCACCACCGCAGGACAAGCAACATTAAAGAACTAAGCCACCAGCATGTCAAAAGATATAGAAAAAAAAGATATAAAAATTAGCAAGAAGCTGCACGCCATAAGTTTATACTAATATAAGTGTCTGATAATTTATAATGATTGTGAGATGCGGGGGGGAACCTGGAGAAAGCAAAACACCTAAAATCAATATAAGACACTTTAAAGCCAGAGATTCCACAAACCCTTCCCTCATTGTGTGAAGGCCAAGGTGAACACATTTGATCTAATGACAAGGACAGTGTTGCATGGAATCTGTGACCTGTGATACAGACACAGCCAAAGCCAGAATCTCATCAAGTCTCTTTTTCATCAGAAGATACTAGCTTCCTTATCAGGATAGAGATGGGGCCAATGTTCCAGGCTCTGACCCTGAGCCAGCACTTCTCCTGAGCAGGTAGAATGGCTCTAAACTGTCCTCTGGTGCATCCAAATGTTATCACCTTCGTCACTTTGATTTCTCAAAAACTTGGCTGAGAAAGGAGACCACAGATAGTCACAAGCAGGCTTAGAGAGGATTTAATTCAGTGAGTCCCCAGAAAGGCAACATCGTCTCTTCAGCAAACCACAGCTAGGCCAGCCTGTTCTGAACCCTGGGTGTCTCAGTCTCAATGAAAAAACTCTTGAAGAATTAAAGTCAATTCTTTAGATTATAAAATCCTCACATTGTTATTACTTAAGACATAATTTTCTCCTTCACAAATCTTTCTTAGTCAAGGCAATACTTGCTCCTTCCCAAGGAACCAAAGCTCCTTTGTTCGCCACTCACCAATGCTTACTCTCTGTTGATGAAGTGTTGGAGGCTGACAGGGAATCTCTTTGCCCTCCTGGGTTTGTGAGGATGACAGCACACAGGGCCACTGATGGAAAACTCAGGGATGACACCCCGCCTTGAGAAGTGCAGGTGCAAGCTGGAGAGGACCGTGCAAGCTTTACAGATTCACGTCCGTCATTTTCCTTGTCTTCAATTTCGGTGATGTTTGGCATCTGTCATGGGGAATTCATCCTCCCACGATGGCTTGGAATGGACTCTTCATAGAATTTGTCCTTGGGGAAGAATTCGCCATGGAGTAGAGAGAGAAGCTACCATGCTTCTGCGCAGATGGAATAGCCATTCATGACCCTCTGGAAAGCAGCCATTCCTCAGGCTGCTCTGTCTTCCCCAAGTGGCCAGGCCCATCCTCCAAGAGCTGAGCTAGAATCAGGCCACTTCTCTATCACAGTTCTCCAGGGACTTTCTGTCTTATGGAGCCTTGAGGCCACTATTGTCACTATAACCGGCCACCTGCAACCGATTAACCTGGGCAGATCTGTAGCTAGAGTTCAAACAGATTGCACATAACTTGTGTCAGACCAAGATACTAACTTACAGGTGGGGATAGCACTCCATGAGTCAATGACCATATGTTACACCCAGACTCAGAGCCTAGTTAGGGGTAGAATGGCTCTAAAAAGATTTAACAAGAATTATCTTAGCCTCCAACGCAGGACAGCACCCTACAACAACAGGGCCCTGTACCTCAGAGGATGAGGTAGCATGCATCAAGGTGTTGTGAACACAATACCTAGAATCCATGGGTCTCAGGGTCAAGGATGGAGCTGTAGAACCCTCTCCTCTGTCACTTGAGGAATCATTTTCCTGTCCCTTGAATCCTAGCTCTGGGCTCTCAATCCTTGAGGTGAGCACTTTGGATATCTTTCCCATCAGGATGTAGAATAAGGATTCTCTTGGGTTCCCTGCATCAGACCAATAGGCAGAGAAGAGTTACTACTTTAGCAGAAGCAGTCAACATGATTGATCTGAGGAGTAAAGGGAACTGCTGTATAAAGGGGTGAAGGATCTCACACCCTGACCCAGGAGTTCATCAGCTGCTTCACATCAGGTGATAATGGTGAATTGGCAATCACAGCATCGGCAAATTCAGAGCAACTGAGGGCTCAGACTATGGAGTGGCACAAAAGCAAATAAGGCTAATAGGGGTGCTGGCGGAAGGACAGGGGATTCTAGATGAAGTGTCTCCGGAGCAGTTACCATCTGGAACTCTTGCAACAGCCATCACAGCCTCTGACTTTCACACCCCAGTGATTCCTCCGGGCATCTTTCAGGACATGGGCAACTGTTAACCTCAGTGAGGCCTCAACTGTAGTAGACACGGCCTCCCCAACTGTCCTCTTGCTTCATTTCTGACTTTAGCCTCAGCTAGAGCAGGCACTGGAAAGGATTTTGATCCACTTAGTGCTGTCAATATCCCCCTCTAATAACAGAGTAGGCTCAGCATGAACAGGAACATCCCAGAAGCCCCTGTGTGAGAAATCTCCTCCGTTGGAACATACAGCGGCTGGGTACAGCTTCTCCTCTCTGCCCCTCCACCAGAAATTCCCATAAGGCTTCTCAGGGGACCTGGCAGCCCAACCCAGCTGTCTGTTGTGTTGACATCTGTAACACACAAGATGGCTCTGTCTCTCTGTCTCATTGCACAGTTCTCCATGTTCACTGTTTCCTTGCTCCCACCCAGGATTCCCAGATAAAGAAGTAATAAGCTACCCCCAGCCTTTCCTTGGCTCTACTAATTACTTTTCTCTCCATTATGACCAAATACCTGACAAAGCAATTTGAGGGAGGAAGGATTTATTTTGGCTTAGGTTTGAGGTGATATTGTCCATGTTGGCAAGGATGCCAAGGCAGCAGGTGAATCCAGAGTAGTAGTAAGTGCTGAGGACCCCCTTTCTTCTCATATCTCAGTATAACAGGAAGCAGAGAAAGGTGAGTTCTGGGGCTTGGCTAGATTTCTCATTTTTCTTTTTGTTTAGTCTGAACTCCAAGTCCTTTAGATCATGCCACCCACATTCAGGATGGGTTTTCACCCTTCAATTAATCCTTTTTGGAAATGTCCTCACAGACACACCTAGAAATGTATCTCCTAGGTGATTCTAAACCCAGTCAAATGGACATTAAAAATGAGCCATTGAACCTGGGGACCTAGCTTCATTCATGTTGTGTAAGATAGGCTTTGGTGGCATTTTTTTATTACAATATTATATATATATATATATATATATATATATATATATATATTTTATTTTACAATACCATTCAGTTCTACATATCAGCCATGGGTTCCCCTATTCTCCCCCCTCCCACTCCCTCCCCTTACCCCAGCTTACCCCCCATTCCCACCTCCTCCAGGACAAGTCCTCCCCCGAGGACTGCGATCAACCTGGTAGACTCAGTCCAGGCAGGTCCAGTCCCTTCCTCCCAGGCTGAGCCAAGCATCCCTGCATAAACTCCAGGTTTCAAACAGCCAACTCATGCAATGAGCACAGGACTTGGTCCCACTGCCTAGTTGCCTCCCAAACTGATCAAGTCAATCAACTGTCTCACCTATTCAGAGGGCCTGATCCAGCTGGGGGCCCCTCAGCCTTTGCTTCATAGTTCATGTGTTTCCATTCATTTGGCTATTTTTTTCAATAATTGAGTAAAACGGAAATTTATTATAAGCCACAGTCATCCTAGGGACCTCCATGCTATATATATAGCCTCTATGGTTCTATGGGTTGTGGTCTGATTGTTCTTTATTTTATGTCTAGAATCCACCGATGAGTGAGTACATACCATGACTGTCTTTCTGGGTTTGGGTTACCTCACTCAGGATGATTTTTTCTAGTTCTATCCATTTGCCTGCAAATTTCATGCTTTCATTGTTTTTCTCTGCTGAGTAGTACTCCATTGTGTATATGTCTTTGGTGGCATTTTTCAGAGGGATAAGTAGAAGAGGCATGTGGAGGCTATATATAAAAATCTGGAGTTAAAATGAATACGGGTACATTATTTGGTCTAGAATCATTGCATGTAAAGACTTTGGAGACACAAGTAATGTGACAGTGAGACACTTGAAAGGCAATGTTTTTTAGAACAATTTTAGATTTATAGCCAAATTAAAGGGAAGTTATGAGATTTCCCACATTCCCTTGCTTCTGTGCTCACACATCCCATTGATGATTTCCAGATTCAGTTGGGCAATAGCCTTTATTCATAGAGGGGGGCTGTATAAAATTAGACCGTCATGTACTGTGGTGACGGACAAGTCTTCATTTTGCAGGCCAGGTTGGCAGGCAGTGGCCCAAAAGTTCAGGTCCGTCTTGTTGCTGTTTTGTCCATAAAGCTTTATGGACATATGGGCTCATGTGCCCACTTCTTTCAGGCTATGGGGTCAGGGTTGACACTATGAGGTTAGCAGAGCATACACAGATACCTGCTATCTTACTCTTTATGGAAGAGGTACCCAGCTTCCCAGCATCCTGGACGAGGGGGTTAGGGTGTCAGTAGAAAGGCTTCCAGTGGGAAAGAGATGCCACTGGATAGTTTGCTTGGACAGGTCTCTTGATCAGGACATACGGGAAGTAGGCTTGGCCTGGCCACGTGCCTGTGTGAGTGCTGTCTGCGTGGCCTGAGGGGTGCAGAGGATGGGGTGAACATCGAGGAGGGGGCTGGTGAGGAGAGCGCAGCTGGGAGACATGGTGGATGGAGCTAAGTGGGAGTGAAGGGGGGGGAGGAATCTGGGACGTGTAACAGCTTTGCACTTTAACGGTACAACCAGCTCCAGGCTGGAAAGCGTCTCCTAAGTGCTTAGGATGTCAGTTGCACTGGTTCATTTCCTGTCATGGGATTCTGTGGTCCTGAGAGGAACTTAAAACTATTTCCTGTCCCAGTAATGATCTGACCCGGCTTCTGTGGCTGTTCTCATTGTAAATGTTAGGAAGTCTGATAATGCGTAAGACTTGTGTTGGGCAGAACCACCATATAAGGTTGGGTCCTTCCTTAAAGATTTTTGAACGTCATGTGTGTCGTTGGCTTTCAAGCACACCAGTGACTTGGGGAACAAGATTCTAGGTCTGGGGCTGGGGAGATTGCTCTGTGGGTAAAGTGTTTGCTGTACAAGTGCGAGGTCCTGAGTTTAGAGTCCTAGAACCTGTGTAAAGATGGAGACAGTAGCATGCATCTGTAATTCCAGTGCTCCTATGAGGAGATGGAGGGTGGAGAGAGAGAACCTGGCTTGTAGAGTGGCAAACAATGGGAGACCCTCTCTCAAGCAGGGTGAAAGGTGAGAGCTGACACTCAACACTGTCCTCTGACTCAACATGCATCCATCCTGTGGCACACATGCACCCATGCTTGCATACAAAGAATGCACACACACACACACACACACACACACACACACACACACACACGAGTAAAGACTCCAGGTTTGCAGCTGAGTGGGAGGTCACAATTATCACAAGGATTGTCCCTCTTCCTCGTATGGACTGCGGCAGCATGGGACCCTGGGCCAGGTGTACAAGGCCTTACAGGTGCTTCTGGAATGGACTACGGGGGATTTGCCATTTATTTATGTTTTGGTCACATGTGTCTTTATAGGTAAAAAAAAAAAAGATACCTTGGAGGAAAGTAAAGATCACATGTAATTTCTACTGGAGACCTTGGCTTTTTACCAATGATGATACTTTAGATTTTTTTTTAAAGCTTCTCAGCCTGCCTTTCTGTTTTGTTCTCTCCCCATTTTTATATGTTCTCTTTATATTAGTATTTCTTTTTAAACTAAAACTTAAATTTAGCATACCAAGGAATGGGTTTCGTTATGGCCTTTTGACCCAAGACTTAGAAACTGCTAGAGGAAAACACTCCAAGATACAGGCACAGGCAAGGACTTTCTGGAAAGGACTCCAAGAGCATGTGACATAATCTCGCAAATTGACAAATGGAATTGCATGAAATTAAAAAGCCCTGCACAGCCAAGTAGACAATCAGCAGCGTAAGAGGCTGCATGAAGAGTGGGAGAGAATCTTCGCCAGCATCACAAAGGTTATCTTTAAAAAGTACTTTGTATAAATGTTTTAATCTTTTCTCATTTGTAAATAATTTTGTGACATTTGAAACTTAAGTTGGAGGCCATACTACATAGAATGTACCACCCCACCTCCCAAAAATTAATAGCAAATAAATTGGCTCATAGATTAAATGATCATTTGAGTTTTAAAGCAAAAATTAAAAATTCCTTCATAAAATTAAAATACAAATCTTTTTGTTCTTCTTTAAAGTAATCCTGTATCGGTGTAATGACTTGTGTGTTGGCCATCAGCTGTCTTCCTCAGTTGCCCTCCACCCTATTTTTTGAGAAATAGTCTCCCACTGAGCCTGGAGCTCACTGATTGAGCTGCAGTATCTAGGGAGCCCCATCTCCCCAGCAAAGGACTCACTGCTGCACATTGCCACGCCTGGCTTCCTATGTGAGTTCTGAGGATTTGAACACAGGCTCTCATGTTTGCATGGCGAGCCATTTCCTGCCTCATATAGTTTACCTTTATGGCAGCATAATTATTGGATGTGACTAAAGTTTATGAGATGTTCACTGTTCTATGAAAGAAAACAACTTTTCTCTATGTGTTCGGCACACACACACACACACACACACACACACACGTATTGTGTTTGGTGGTCTTCATCCTCTGATTCTTAGATGGGGTTTTGGTGCACGGCAGTTTTTGCAGCTTGGACCCCATCCACTTTCCCTGCTCTCCTAGGATCTTATCTGAGGGTCTTCTCTGCGCTTGCTGCAGGCTCCGTCTCTGTCTTGTCCTCTTCTCTGGCGTTTCTTTGCGGGCACATCTTCAGCCCATGTCATGGTTGCATGCATGTCCACATGCTAATGATCTTTTTTTTTTTTTTGAGTCCCCATCCCTGATCTCCCCTTGAGTGGAGTCTCCTAGAGTGAGTCCTTGCCTGCTAGTGCACCATCCCTGTCCTGAAGCATTCCATTTGCATTGCCCTGTAGAATCTCCCAGCAGCCTTCCACAGCTTGCTAACGACCTGGAAGCTCCTGTGTCTCCTGCCTCTGTCTGATATTAATCCTGCTGGCTCCACCTCCAGCCACATCCCTAACCTGACCCCTTCTCCCAGGGCATTGGCCAACCTTACCCTTGACCACCATTAGCTGCTGCCTAATGGGCCTCCCTCTTTATGTCCATTTTCCATGCAGGACTACAATTATCCTTTAAAAATGCAAATTGCTTCCCATCAGTGCCCTCTTAAAACTCTCTTAATATTCTCCTCACACTTGGAATGACATCCAAAGTCCTTACCCTGTCTGGAAGGCCTTCCACAACCAAAGATTTCCTGTTAAAATTCTCTGAGTGCTGTAGCTAAACCCATGGATGCTACTCAGCCCATTGTGGTCTTTGCTGTTCTTGGGTACCATTTACTATGCTAATGTTATAGAATGATGTTAGTGATGTGGTACTTACAGTTTTAGACCAGCCTTGAAGATCCTCTTGTGATAGTAGTGAAGATAATATGTCCTTGAGATTTATAACACAAAACAGACTTGTATAAACTCCTATATTTTATATATATATAATGTCATGTCTCTGTGTTCTGGGTCAAATGTTTTTATTGGAAAGGGCCCTCTACTTGCAATACTCTCTGCTTTCCCCTCCACGTCACCCATTCTCCTTCTTGTCCACTTTGGAATGTTCCACATTCTTGTTCACTAGCTTTTTGGGTCCTCACAATGCCTGTTGGTTCTGTGTCATCATCAAGATCCCTCAGATCCTGCCACACTGGCCCCAGCCTCTCATCCCAGCTACCCCAGCTCTGCCGACAGCTCCTTGAGTGGCATGATGTGGGGGCTTATCATTGTGGATGTCTTTGAGTCCCACAGGACAGGAGTTGTGGCCCTCTGGGCCATTGCTCCACTTGAGATGGTGCCTCAGACTTGTGCTCATGATACATGTATATTTTGTGAAAGAAAGTTGGGTTATGCAGGCCATTAACTCATGAAGTAGTAGACCTGGTATCTTTGCCTTCAGCATCATGACCAGATAATAAAGTGATACTCAAAGAGGTGAAGTGCAGGAGCTAAGGAACTTAATAGTCTACTTGGCATCCAGACATCAAGATTGTCATGGGCTATAACAGACAACCAAGTGCCACACGGAGTGGTGAACCCCATGTAACTGAGTTCTTTTGCAGTTCTTTGGGCTGGAAATCAAATATAGGGAGGTGAATCTGTTCTCTGTCCTCCAAGCTTCTCTTGCTCACACTCCATGGCATTTTTGACTTTTGTTACATCCCTCCAACTTCGGCCTCTGTCTGAGCAGGGTGCAATCCTTGTTTATCTTTCCCTCTCCTTTTTTTTAAGTTTTTATATCCCAATCAAAGTTTCCTCTCCCTCCCCTGCCAGGTCCTCACCCCACCCCCCACTCCTCCTCCACTGTTTCTTTTCAGATACAGGCAGGTCTCCCATGGATTTCAGCCACCCATGATATGTCAAGTTGCAGTGAGACTAGGCACCTCTTCTATTAAGGCTTATGGAAAGAGACGCAAAGACCCACAGTCAAACATTAGGCAGGGAATCATCTGGAAGAGGGGGAGGAAGAATTGTAGGACCCAGTGGTGTCAAGGACATCATAGGAAAGCTCATACAATCAAATAACCTGGGTTCATAGGGGCTCACAGAGACTGAGCCACAACCAGGGGGCCTGCATGGGACCAACTTAGGCCTTCTGCATATATGTGACAGTTGTGTAACTAAGCCTTTGTGTGAGACTCCTAACAGTGAGAGCAGGGTCTCTCTCTCTCTCTCTCTCTCTCTCTCTCTCTCTCTCTCTCTCTCTCTCTCTCTCTCTCTCTTTTAAAAAGACTATCGGACATTGAAGTTAGAGCTAATGGTAGCACAGCATGATCTCATCTTAGGCTGTCAAATCTGCAAAGTCCCTGTTTCAGTTACAGTCATATCTGTAGGACTGAGAGTTAGACCTCTTCATTTATTAGGAGTCACAATTCAAGAATGTCTGCTCCTCAAGGAAAAGTGGCCTAGAGAGAAGTCTCTGGGTCACATATTAGTTGCATGTTCACTTCCTTAAGAAATGACGGAGCTGTTGGCTAGGTTTAGACGGGCCTGTGCTCTGTGCTCTTACCCGCCCTGTGTGAAGCAGCCAGTCTCTGTGCTTCCCACCGTTGGGTTTTATCACCGCAGTGTCAATTTTAGCCATTCGAGTTGGTGTGTGGTAGTCCCAGAGGACATGAGCTTATATTTTCATGTGCTGATGTGTGCCATGCAATAGGGGTAATGGCTACATCCAGAGACGAGTTGGGATGTCACTAGCCGCAGTTCTACAGAGAGTTTAGGAGGCACCAGTACCCCAGGCACAGAAATACAGATGAAGATCCTGATAAAAAATTGTCCCAGAAAGTTTATATTCTGAGCCAAGGAGTAGGGTTTGGGGCAGAGCATTTGTCTGCGGAATTTCCTCCCCCCTCCCCTCCCCCTCATCGCAGGTGTCTGAGCTGCACACACACATGCTTCCTGCTCTTCCCCCCTGTTCTGTTGGAGGCCATCTCATCAAATTGTCCACGGAGGGGGCCAAGCAGCTGCATGCCTCGGGCTGGGGAAAGCCAAGCTTGTTTATGCAAATGTTGTTTTATTTTAGTCTCTGCAATGACCAACTTGGGGCTGTAATTCTTAGACAAAGACCGAGAGAGAAAGGCCTGTAGTGTTTGGATGTAGGGTTTTGGCTGTCAAACAAAGCAAATTTCCCTGCACATCTCTCTTATTGAGTGGGTCCTGCCTGAGCAGATCGCTCACAGGCCCCACACCTCCTGAGAAGTGAGACTGTTGAAAAGGAGAAGCCTGAGAAGGCCTTCACTCAAAGAGCTTTTCCTTTTAAATTTCCACAAATCAGGGCTTGGGGTGTAGCTTACTTGCATCCGTGAGTCCCTGGGTTCAATTTCCAGCAAAACACGCCCCCCCCACATCTTATTGTCCTGGAATTTCCCCTTATCATAAAGCTATTGTATTTATTGCAAGTGTGGTCCATAGCAAAGAGAAAAAGCCCGAACTACAGTAATGAACCCATAGGCAATTATATTCTAATAAATTCTTGTATTCTAAATACAAGAAAATATCTTTTTGAATCATATATGCTAAATAGATGCCCAGAAAAATTTATATATATGAGTTTAATTAAGTAAATAAATATGTTTCATTAAGTTTATATATATGTGCTATAGTTGAAAAGAGTATTTAGCATTTTGGAGAAGTCCCTGGTAGAAGTATTAACTATTTAAGCAGACTTGTATATATCTTTCTGTGTGTGTGTGTGTGTGTGTGTGTGTGTGTACACGTGCAGTTCAAAGAATTCAGAATGACCTAACTGTCATTCAGGAGTGATAGAGTGGATAAGGAGTGATCCACTCTGCTGACGGTATCTCCCTGGGATCTGAGACTTGCTTTTAGGTTAGGCTAGCCTGCCAACAAGCTCCATAGATCCACCTGTCTGTCTCCCCAGCCCTGGGATTACAAGCTTGACTGACCAGCCCTGGCTTTTACGCGAGCCTTGGGGATTGAACTTGGGTCCTCACACTTGTGTGACAAGCACTTTACAGACTGAGCCATCTCTCCAGCCAGAGAAGATTCATATTGACATATACGTGTCAGGAAGTGATGTCACAGGGGGATAGTGGAGAGAGCTGGTCTGCATTGGGAGGTCTAGGGGTCCATATTCCTGGTCTATTTATGCAAGATTGATGCAGCCCTGATATCTGACTAATTAATTTCATCAATAAAAACCAGGAGTCAGATAAAAACCTGAAAGATCAGAGAAGCAGGGGAGCAGCCACAGTTGCTGCCTACCTCTTCTGTTCCTCCAGTCCAAAAGGGCTGAGACAGGATCCTGTCTCTCTACAGTCCTCCACATCTCTATGGTTAACTAGTGGCTAGCTCTGTCCTCTGACTCCAAGCAAGCTTTCTTTGTCAGAACACAAACAAAATATCACACAACAGACTACTCCACTTCAAGGCCCGTTTTTCTCTTTCATGTTTCCTCAAGTGTTTTCCTAAATCTTGAGGTCCAAGCCTTTCCATCCACACAGGAACAAGACCAACCAGAAACAGCCCTTTAGTCCTTTCTTACATCGTTTGTTCTTTTCTTGGATGGAAACATAGTTCCAAATCCAATCATCTCTGTGGATAACATATGGACCAGTGTGATTTTTTAAATTTTTTAAAAAGCCCAATAATTAACTTATCTAGGAGGGTCAATGTAGGTTGTAGTGTGTATGCCAGGTCCCAGACTCAGCAGAGGCCTCTGTGGTATGTCGATAGCAGGAAGAGTCCTGTGGGTGGAACCAGCTGAGGAATAGACTAGTCTGGTGTCTGGTAGTAAGAAACCCAGTGCTTCTCGACTCAGAGTTTCTTCAAATTCACCAAAGTGTCTCCTGTGTCAAGTCCCACTATACTGCTGTCCATCTGTGTTTCCACTCCATTCCCCTGGTTCTCCCGCACTGTTTGTCCCCCACTACCATCCTTTCAGGAGGCTTCCAGTTCACCAGTGATCTCCAGCACAGAAGCAGCAGTGATTACAAAACCAAGCAGCAGTGATCAGTCTTGTCTAGGCCTGAACTCATGCTGCAGGGCTCATCCCTTCACTTGCTGATTCCTGCCCAGCCTTTCCTAAGTGCACCCGGCTGGGCATTTGGCCTGTGCCCTGTGGAGGTGGTCTTGTAGATGGGCTTCTGGCTAATCTCAGTATGGTTGGGGGTTGTCTTCCTTCTCAGGCAGGGGGAGCAGGCTCTGCTGCCTCCATTGCAGCCTGGGGCCTGAGTAGCCAGCAGTGTGTAAGCCTGGCAGTGGGTCCCTCCACTCAGAGCACAGTACCCTACCCAGCACAGATGGTGAAGCTGGGAAGGCCCCTGCATGTGGCTGGGGATATAGGACAGGAACTGGAGCTGGACTGTATCCTGTTGTGCACCCCTGTGCACTGAGCCTGGCGCCGAAGGTTTGAACCTCACCCCAACCCAGAACAAGTGCATCCTGGGAAGAGGTGTCCATCACCCCAGTGATATTGTCTGTCATGTCAGCTTACACTGTTACCGTTAATCAGGCATCACCTGGACCAGAAGGAGCCTGCAAAGGAGGGTGTGTTGGGGGAGGAACGTCAGTGGGTTTTCTTTCTTCAGTAGCTTAACTTTGGAATGGGGTGAGCAAATGGAATATTCTAGCTTCTTGGATGCACATAGTATAGAGAGGATGGGATTCACTCAGAGAAAATAGAAAAGGAGGACGGGATAGATATGGGCATCCAGGGAGGGAGGAAGTATGTCCTCTGTTCCAGGCAGTGCTTTGAACAGGGAGTAGAATATGCTTCCCAAGACAGGAGCTTCTTGGGGTATCCATGTGACAAGAGACTACCTCCTGTCCTTCATTAAGTCAAGAACTCTAGGGATATTAGTGGGGACATCTCAGAGGAGTCTCAGGAGTCCTTGAGGCCCATACTACCCTGTATTCCTGGGAGCCTTGGGATTATGTTCCCAGAAAGAATTGGCTCTGGTGGTCAGCTTGGAGAAGCTTTATAAGGTCAGGAATGAGGAAAGTAAAATCTTGTGTCTAAGCTCCTGTTCAGAGGGCATGCACCTGGACCATACAGGGCTCCATTCAACACAAACTCAAGGCCAACTTCTTCCCTTGGGCCCCAAGTTTCAGGTCTATCAATCTCAATATTTCCTTGTTTGACTCACTGCACTCCAGCTCCAGGGTGGCATGTTGGTATTCCTTGCACACTGTCAGCCACATACACGTGAAATCTGACTTGTTTAGTGTCAATTGAGTGGTCGCCGGGTTGTGATGACATTTCCTTCTGCCTTGAAAACTGATTTCTATGCCCCTATTGCATGGCCAGAGATCTGATTTTCACCATCACACCCAGCTCCCGGGCCCAGGGATAGAAATGTTTATGAACTCTCTACCACTCTATGCTGCCTAGAGCTTTCCAAAGTGAAGGCTTTGTTCACGACCCACACCATCAGTGTCTAACCCACCCTGCCCTATGTGGGCTCCCACATCTCAACTCCTGCTCTGGCTTCTCTTAAATGTGAAGGTTGCTGATATTGATGGCATTTATCTTGGCAAATCCAAGGCCCCTTGGCATTATCTCTGGGTCATCACAAAGGAGTTCCTAGTTTCCTCGGGGTATTGGCAGCCTGTCTGGGTTGTGCACATGTCTGGGTATATTTCAGTGGGCTTCTAATGTATAGTCCTGGGAAGGAAACTCTTTGATGACTTCACACAAAGCTATGTGAGTCTACTATGTGTTCCACACATATTTGAGGGTGCATCCCTGCCTTGGCGCTTGTATATCCAGTGTGGCAGAGCTGGTGGCCGGTCATCTTGTCCTCCTTGTCCTGCTTTGGTGCTTTATGTAGCCAGTGTGGTATTGATCATTCTAGTCCCCTTGCTCTGGGAGGTCCTGGCACTGTACTTGCTGAATAACATCTGGTTTAGCTCCCTCTGCTTGACATGGTGGTGCTTACCTGCTCAGATCTAGATGTACCACCGGTTCCCTGGGCTACTCTAACAAGGGACCACAGAGCAGGCAAACAAGAGTATCTTCTCTCACAATTCTGAAAGCCAGAAACCCAAAAATTAAGGAGCTGATGGGACCGAGTTCATATTGAGGCTCTAGGGAGGGTCCTCCCTGCCCTCCTACAGCTTTGTGGCAACTACATCCCTCTAGCCATCGCAGCCAACATCTGGAAAATCTCCCTCTGCACCATCTTTGCTTGGGGCACAAAAGTCCTTGTGCCCACAGATCATAGATCACAGGAAACCAGGAGTGTTAAACACACAGGAGCCTCTTCTCAATAGAGGAGATAAAATACTTGCTTTCCTGCCCAGAAGGCTGCGAGTGGATTTTGTTTAAGACCTGGTGACCTTTTTGCTATCTGTGGAGGCAGACCTCACACACCTTTTGCTGCAGAGACAGACCTCACCCTAATTCACCGGAGTGATTATCCCAGACTCTTCCCTCCCTAGACCATTACCCATCTTTAGGAGAGATATCACATGTACTTTATGGCCTGCTGACCTCTATGTTATCTTGGTCAGAGACCATATTAGATTCTAGGCCTTTTAGCTATAAAATGCACCCTCATGGTCACATGTACTATGTAAAGGAGTTTCTGTGTACTCACACCTTAAGTTTTATGTGCACCTGGAATGGGACTGATTGTTGCCTGGAAACCTTTTCCCAAATATGTGCTGTGTCTTTAATATGCTGACTATGGACCGCCTGGCGTTGGACTTCTGAAGTCTGATCCAGGTTGATGAAGTCAATCAGAACCATGTTTTCATTCTCATCTCTTCCCCCAGTTCGCTTCCCTATCCGGCAGCTGCAGGGACCCCCTCACATCTTCTCACCCCCTTTCCTCAGCATGGTAAATCTTTCTCTGCCTCACTCCACAGGGACACTGTGGCCCCATTTAGTACCTTCCTGCCTGGATAATCTAGGGTAGGCTCCCTAACTCTAGGCCCTCAACTCATTTACAGCTGCAGGGCCCCCTTTCCCATGTAGGATCATGCGTACATGTCACAGGGACAAGGACTTGATATCACGGAGGTCATGACAGCTCAGAGGTGAGTGTACAGCCTCCACCCCCTCTCCCAGGCCTGCCTGTGCCCCACCCCCAGAGTTGGAGTATTGGGTATCAGGGCTGAGAAGCCATCCTGGATGATGTGGGTGTGTTTGCTTTGGTAGATTCAGATTTCAACAGGTTCCCAGGGTTGCTCTTTTCTCCCCCTAATTTCATGGACTCAAGCCCCTTGCCCACTAGGAGCAACAGATGGGATGGGCCAGGAGCTATAGAAGTTCTGGCTGGCACCTGGGAAGATTAAGTGACAGCTCTAACATCATTGTTCATTTTCTCTTATTTTCATGTGTGTGTGTGTGTGTGTGTGTGTGTGTGTGTGTGTGTGTGTGTGTGAGTGCGTGCACAGTGCCTGAGGAACACAAGATGACCATGGACCTGGAGTGGTGCTGGGAACCTTCCCTTACACACTGAGGCCTCTCTCCAGCCTCACTCACTCATCTTAAAGACAAAGATATTAGCACTGGGACTGCAAGAGGATGATGTGTGCTTGCAAGCCCAGCGGAGTGTGGGAGGGCATGTGCAGCACTGGATGCCCCATCTGCAGTTTTCATGGCCTGGGAAAGGCACAGGCTGGTAAAGCCAGGACGCTAAAGACTTGAGCTGGTGTGCTGACATTTGGTTGGCTGCCTTGGCCCCTCTTGCTGGTCACTCCCAGCAGCAGCTCCTCTGCTAAGCAACATGTCTCCTTCAAAGGCTGTATGTCTGATTTGACATACATGGAAACCCTGCCCAGGTGTTCTCTTTCCATTAATCCCACCTTGGGAAGCTTCCATGAGAACAACTTTGAAATACGGTGTATAGGCCCAAGTGTATATGAGTCTATACACAGTTTAGAGAACTAATTAGGCATCATAAATTCAAAATATAAATATTCCCTCTATTTTTGAAAGACCATCTATTCCCTTCTTCCGTCTCATTGTCATCATTGTGACTTTTGTGTCTAAATGTTCTTTGGAGTTTTAAAATGAGGAATAATCTCCAATTTTGATTGATTTTATTTAATTTTAATTAGGACTGAAGTGAATGCTAAGTGCAAATGTTGCTGACTCATCTTTTTCAACTTAGGTTGTCTGTAGCTGGGCTTCATTATCTCTAGCCTTAGTGTCGGACACTCCCTCTCAGCACACTGGCTCATCAGTCCATTCTGCAGATGATGTTATTGTGTCATTCCTGAACTTTCTGTGGCTCTTTTTTGTTTCTTTGTAGAACTGGGAATTGAACCCAGGTTCTGGCAAGTGCTCTATCAATTGAGCTATACCCCTGGCCTGCTTGTCTCTTGGCTCTTATGACCTGGCATTTATTAAGGGCCTGGTCTTGGTGGAGTCATAGCTGGCTTGTGGGGAGACAAGTTGCATCTCCCTAAGTCCTACATGGTTTTTCAAAAGTGGTATGTCACGGATGGTTCCCCCGCAGAGTGTGAGGTCTGACTGCTTCCTGGGTGTGGAGATGGTCGCTGTGTGTCCAGTTCTTTAACTTCTAACAGAGCTCCTCTCTTGACGATTACTTCCTGCCCTAGGACCTACAGAGCCAATGGTGTGATCAGAGTAGCAATGTACTGTTCCTATTCATAGATCTTGTAATGGAGTCTCTTCTGCATGTCACAAGGGGCACACATGGGGATGGAGTGGTAGAGACAATCCTAAAACTTGTGTGTAACAGAAGGAATGATGACCATTGGGGCTTCTTGTTACTGCAGCTAAAGCTGACTAGTCCATTTTTCCTCTCCATGCTGGGTGTCTTAGTTACAGTTATTACTGCTGTGGTGAAACAAGATAACCAAAAGCAACTTAGGGAGGAAAGAGGTTATTTGGCTCACACTTCTATATTGAAGGTCTTACTGTTCATCATCGAAGGAAATCAGGACAGAAACTCCAACAGGGCAGGAACCTGGAGGCAGGAGCTGATGCAGAGGCCATGGAGGGGCGCTGCTTACTGGCTTGCTCCTCATGGTTTGCTCAGCCTGCCTTCTTATAGAACCCAGGACCACCAGCCCAGCGATAGTACCACCCACAATGGGGAGTTTTCCCCACATGATCACGAATTAAGAAAATGCCCTACAGCCAGATCTCGTGAAAGCACTTTTCTCAAATAGGGCTCCCTCCTTGCTGATGAGGCTAGCTTCTGTCAAGCTGACATAGAACTAGCCAGCCCAGTGGATTTGACAGACTTTAGCCTTTCACTCTTGGTTTTGTTTTTCTGAATTGCCGATGAAGTTGTGCTTTTTTATGATCATGTATATTTCTGTGTCTTGCCTGTGTGTCTTTGGCTCAGTCTTCCATGATATGGTTTCTGTTTGTCCTTCTGACTCTTAGAAGCTCTTTCAGGTGTATAGGTACTGATCTCTCTTACATATGTTTGCTAGATCTTTCCTCTGTTCTGTGGATGGCACCTTCATTTTTGATGAGGCAGAGAAAAAAAAAACCCTTAATTTTAATGTAGTTACATTTATCAATTTTTTTTTCTCTGTGGTTTGGACTTTAAAAAAAACTTTTTTTTTTTTTTTTTTTTTTTACAAGAATCATTTTCTATTCTGATGCCATTAGGAAGTTCTCCCTGTGGAATATGTGTCATTTTGCTTTTCACTTGGGAGCCTAATCAATTTTTAAAAAATGATAAAGGTTATGGAGCAAGTACCTAATTTATATTTTTTTTCTCCAAGTAGATGAAAAACTGTCTTACCTCTTGTGGAACAGCCCATCGCCTCCCTGCTGACTTTAATGCTGTTTTTGTTGTTTATCAAGCTGTCTTTGTGTTTCAGACTCCTGTTAGCGTTCCTGTTCTGTGCATGGGTTTGTGGGTGTCCTCTGTCTCTAATAACAGTGTTTCTCTGACATTTATTTATCTGGTATGCGCGTGTGCGTGCGTGCGTGCGTGCGTGCGTGCGTGTGTGTGTGTGTGTGTGTGTGTGTGCGTGCGCGTGCATGCTGTGTGTGTGTGTGTGTGTGTGTGTGTGTGTGTGTGTGTGCTCCATGGTATACATGTAGAAGTCAGAGAACAAATTATGGGAGCTGGCTCTCTCCCTCCACCACGTGGTCCCAGGGACCAAGCCCCCATCACTGGGCTTTATGGAAAGGGACTCTGACCCACTGAGTCACCTTAGTGACACAGTACCATTGACTTACTGCCCATAGCTTTATGATAGATTATTCTGCTCTCAGGTAGGGTGTGTGTTCCCTTCTCCAACCCCTACATTCTGATTTTATTCTTTTGTGTGCTCAGATTTTCTAGTAATCACTGCTGCATAGGATTGGGGCCTCAGATTTCACAGTGGATTCTGTAGGGCCTCAGTTATGAGTTTATAGCTAGACTTAGAACATTATTGTCCATGCCATTGTTACTGACTCTTCTTAAACATGTTATACATGTCTACACATGAGCCTCAGTTTGATTCTTAAACATGTTGTATATGTACCCATGTGGTTTGAATAAGAATGGCCCCCATAGGCTCATATATTTGGATGCTTAGTCACCAGGGAGTGGAACTGTTGGAAAGGATTAGAAGGATGAGGAGATATGGTCTTGTTAGAGGAAGTGTGTCACTGGGAGTGGGCTTTGGGATTTTAAAAGCTCATGCTAGGCCCAGTCTCTCTTCTCTCCATGATGATAATAGACTAAGCCTCTGAAACTGTAAGTAAGCCCCCAATTAAATGCTTTCTTTTATAAGAGTTGCTGTGGTCATGGTGTCTCTTCATAGCAATAGAACACCAACTAAGACAATATACATGTGTTTAAGTTTGACTCTTTTTTATTAACATAATATTTTTATTATTTCTTTTGGAATTTCACATCATGCACCCTGATCATATCCAGTCCTTTCATGTCCTCTCCAACCAAAAAACAAAAACACAAGTCCAATTTGTGTTATCCATATACTCACTGGAATGTGATCAAACTCTCAGCATCCTTGCCACACTTTTTAAGAGTTCTCTTCGATGGCTTCCTGTTTAGGCTGTTAATTTTCAGGGGTGGGGGTGGGGTCGGGGTCTGGGTTGTCACAGAAGCCTTCTGTCTCTCTCTTTCTCAACTGTGCATCTGCAGTCATCGATATCACTGCAAAGTTGCCTCCTTGCTCTTTATAGTCAAGGGGAGCATGAATCATGGATTTCCACATCGTTTTTCGGCAAAAGCACAGACCATGAACAAGGCCCCGGGTGGCAGTAGATACACAGACCCAGACAAGACCCTTGGAGACAGCCTTGACCTTGGATATCAACGTGGCCTCAGGAGGCAGTGAAGGCCATTTACTTCAGCATGGCCCCCAGAGGCAGCATGGCCCTCGGACATCAACATGGCTTCAGGCTGCAGCACAGACCACTGACATCTGCATGGCCTTCAGTGCAACCATGAGTCATGCACGTCAACGCAGACCCTGGCCACAGTAGGACCACAGGCCCAGACATGGCTCTCGGTGGCATTACGGATCCCGACATCACCATGGCCTCATGTGGCAGTGCAGGCTACTCACATCATCAGCCTGGTCCTCACCTCTGTGGAGTCTCCAGTTCTACCTCTCTCCACAGCACATGTACTGCTCCATCTTTCTACCCTTTCCATCTCTCCATTGTTTGTTCATCATGATGGTGCCCATGGCCTGTGCTGCAGGGTGGGGCGGCTTGCTAAGTTTGACTCTTAAACACATGATACATGTATATACATGTATGTACCTATGTTTGACTCTTCTTTATGTCCTTTGATAATGCTGTTCAGTTTCTACAGACTGGCCTTGAAGCTCCTTTCCTTTCTACTATATCTTATTTTTTTCCATGGTTCAAATAGTGTTACTTCATTTCTTATTTCTTGAAAATTCAAACACTACAAAAGTTTCTGGAATTATAGAATGAATAGAGCATGACTCCATCTAAGGGAATATTTTAGCTATTAGCATATTTTATACACATTTGCTTCATCTAACAATTGTCTCTCCATCTATCTATCTATCTATCTATCTATCTATCTATCTATCTATCTACCTGTCTATCTTCTATTTATTAATCTATCATCTATCTATTATCTATCATTTATCTTTATTATCATCATCTATCATAGACCTATCTCTATATATCTACCTATCATCTATCAATCCATCATTTAACATCTAACACATTTATCATCTATGCATAATATATCTATCATCTATCTATCTATCTATCTATCTATCTATCTATCTATCTATCTATCTCTGATCTGCCATCTTCCTACCTATCCACATACCTGTCATCCCACAGGTCAGCCCATTTGTCTGCCTATGTAAACATATATGTGAATGGCAATATCTTGATACTTTGGTTTTTTTAGGCAAAGAACAGAAATACTACTTCTCGTGAAGTATATAGTTATCACATTCAAGAAATTTAGCTTTGATATAATATTGTCCCATATACATCCTGTGTTTAAATGTTGGCAGCTGACACCTTCTTTGTCTGTCTCGGGACCCAACTAAGGATTACACATTTTACTGAACTGCTCTGTGGCCTTGGACGTTAATCCAGATGTTCTGGAAACTGACATTTTTTTTTCCCATTGTGTTTAGTTTTAGGAGTCTGAGTGGCCTCTGCTGATGCCTCAGTTTGCGTCTCTCCATATGCTTATTCACTATTTGATTCACCGTCCGCAGGATGTTGCATAGGTATGTGCATTCTCCTGCTGCTCATGGGTGCAGGATTCAGCCTTGTCCTGTTGCTGGCATGTTCGTTTAGCTCAATCATTCAGCTTGGATGGCTTTGATGAATTTCTCTGTGGAAGGGTAACTTTTACCCTCAAAAGAAATGAGGACTCTGTGGCGCGGTTCTCAAGAGTCTTTGAACGTCCTGTCCCTGAGCTTTTCTGCCTAGTGGTTTTAGTGCCCATCATGGAGTCTCAGCTGTCCTGTGCTCAGCGAGACAGTGATTTTCATTTCAATCATCCTGTCCTCACTTGACAGCCTTCCTCTGTCTTGATGACTGACCTTTCCCACTCTCAGGTAATTATGATCCCAGAATAGATTAATAGATTCTTCTTTTTAATTTAAAGACTCACCCTCTATCCTTTGTTATACATTTTAATGTTCAAATTGTTTCAATTTCTTCAACAAGATCCTGTGCAGAGGCTTCAGTCCTCACGTGTCCAAACTGGTTTCTGAGAAATAATCACTGATTTCCAACATGGCTTTTTTCTATGTGCTGTGGGTGTGGTCCCACCTGCTGTGTGGCCTGGTACCCAGTGCTTATTGAACCTTCCATGAGCTCTAACCTGATTTCCGCATGGAGTCATGCCATGTGTTCCAACGATAGCTACTTCCTTTCTCCCCAGTCATCATCTGTTTTTCTCTCTTGTGGATGAGCTGAGCTGTCCACAGCCTTCTTTATAGAGCTGCCCCACATAGGTCAAGAAACGCGATTGTCACCCCAACCCAGTGGTCAAGTTTCCACATTAAATATGTTTGTTCTGGGTTATTAATTGGTATATTTCTCCCATTAAAAGAGACCTCCCCTTTTTAATTGCTAATTATTGAAAAAAATTCCAATGGGTTTTCAAGCTCGCCAATCTCTTCTATGTTTGAGATAATTGTAAATCTCTTCTAATATGGTAATGTGGTGCGATAATGTTTTAAAAGCGAGAGCCATATTTACGTTAGGGGCATGAGCCTTATTTGGTATCTTTCTGTAACTTCTGCGTTTAGTTTGACATTTTTAGCCTTTTTGACTTTACACATGCCTTGCCTTTCTTAGATTCTTTTTCTGACTCTCCGAAATCATTTAATTTTAGTAGATTGTGCGTTCTGTTCCTAAACTTGTGGAAAAGTATGCTTCCCATGGTCTGTCTTGCAGCTGCCGGGCAAAAGGAGGAGTTTAAAACAAATTGCTACCTAACCATAGCTGAGGTGCATCTGTCAAGCATCTAGGGCCTGGAGTAGGTTGGCAGCCCAGCTGTCCCTGAGGATCTAAGGCTAAGCCGTGTAGAGCCAGGTAGGCAGAATACAAGCCGTAGGACTGGGGCCTGTCTCCACAGGGTCACGTGGCCTACATGGCATCCAAGCTGGTCTGATGGCTCCTTTGGGTCAGGTATGCTCTCTGGGTGCCTTCTCCCTGTCGCGCGCGCGCGCGCACAGATCTACTATTAATCTACTTGCTGCGAGCTCCTGTTTTGTGCTCATGGGACCTCTGAGAGGGAGAAGAGATGTTCCTGGAGAGGGTTTGCAGGCTGCTGCCGCCACCACCTTCTTCCTACACAGACCAACCAGAGCATCACAGCTCTTCCTCCCCCTCCTAGAGAGCAGCCTCAGGCTGCATGGGATTTTCATTTCAAGTTCTGTCTGCGGTGTCTGCACTGCTCCACCTCAGGCTACGCCGAAGCTTTTCGTCCTGTCACAAAGGGTTATGTGGTGACTCCTCTGGTGACAGGTGGTCCCCAGCCACAGATGCGTCATGCATGGGTGGTGACCTGTGTGTGTGTGTGTGTGTGTGTGTGTGTGTTTACCTCGGTGGGTGTGAGAGCGTATGGACACTTGTGAATATTGTCATCTGTGCAAACAACACATGTGAAAGTATAAGCATGCCTGTGCACCGGTATGCATTGTGTGTGCATGTGTAAGTGCATGCATGCAAATGTGAACATGGGTGCTTGGGTGTGTGGAGGATTCCTCCATGTGCATGTGTGTGCAGATGATGTGTGAGTGTGTGTGTGAATGCAGTGTTAGGGAGAGAGTGTGCAGATGTGTGTGTGTGTGTGTGTGTGTGTGTGTGTGTGTGTGTGTGTGTGAATGCAGTGTTAGGGAGAGAGTGTGCAGATGTGTGAGTGTGTGTGAATGCAGTGTTAGGGAGAGAGTGTGCAGATGTGTGAGTGTGTGTAAATGGAGTGTTAGGGAGAGAGTGTGCAGATGTGTGAGTGTGTGTAAATGCAGTGTTAGGGAGAGAGTGTGCAGATGTGTGAGTGTGTGTAAATGCAGTGTTAGGGAGAGAGTGTGCAGATGTGTGAGTGTGTGTGTGTGAATGCAGTGTTAGGGAGAGAGTGTGCAGATGTGTGAGTGTGTGTAAATGCAGTGTTAGGGAGAGAGTGTGCAGATGTGTGAGTGTGTGTGAATGCAGTGTTAGGGAGGGAGTGTACACATGTGTACAGTGGCTAAGGAGGCATGTGCCTGTAAGTGTGTAACTAGCCTGGCAGAAATATATTCTAAAGAAATTTCTGTGCTCCTCAATCTGGCATTCAGATGAATGGAACAATAGACCCAAGAGATGGGAACTTCCATAGGACTCTCTTGCTGGAAGCCAGACACTAGCCAGAGGGGGAACTTGTCTCCTGGAAAAGATTTCATACAGTTCTGACAACTTGTCAGAACATCTGAAGGATGAGACTGAAGCCCAGACATCGCAGGGTCAGCTGTAGGCAGGGCCACACCCTGGCTGGGATTATTTAGATGTTTATGTTCCTGATTCTCTACTTGAACTTTAATCTCACTCCAGAACCCAACGGTGAACTAGAGGCTGTTACTGGATCTCTTTAATCCTCTTCCCAATGTGGCCATATGGAATAAACCCCCTTTCTACTTTTTACTATGAATGTGGCTGTTTTAATTGGCTTCTGGAGGATGAGTGACCAACTGTGGCTTCTTGGGGTACAGATTGGGACCCAAAGTTCAGTAACAAGTACAGTCAGGGGGAGAGAGGGTGGGCGGTAGAATGAATGAATGAGTGGGTGCATGCGTGTGCAGTTCTGGGGATGCAACAAGCCGTACCCATTGCTCTCACAGCCTCTCTTGCTCTCCATGTCTTCCATGGTCCCAGAGCACACCCTCGCCCCTGTCCTTTTCTCTTGGGCTCCAATTGAACTGCTTTTTTGCTGTGTGGCCCATTTTCTTGGTCAGGCTGGGAGTTGAAATTCTCTTCCTTATTGCAAGCTGCAAAGGAAATGGCTGGCTCTCCCTGCTTCCCTGCAACCCAGACACAAGCCTGCCTTCCTCTGTAAGCCCATCTACTGTGAATTATGCATAGGTGCTGTAAAGGACCCCCTTAGGATAAGGGTTGTAACTTATTTATCTTCTATTTCCACCAATAACTCTCTTCACTCTGCTACCTAACAGTATCTGGCACAAAGAGGCCACTCAACAATTCTTTATTAGGGTTGCATATTAACTGTTTCTCCTTATTTGCACGCTTAGTGGAATTGTTCAATTTAGGGATAAGTGAGAAACTGGTCCTTTCTGCCTTTTGCCCTAGGCTAAAATAATCTGGCTTCTTTCATCACCTGCCTTGCGGTTTCTTCTCTTTGATCTGTTTTTCCACCTCCCTCCGTCTTCACTGCTCCCGTGGGGGCACCCCTGTGCCCTCTGACACCTCCCTCGACATTCACATGCAGGTTCTTTACACTTCATGTGTGAGTTTTAAGAGATGTCGAAGGGCGTTTTCCCAGGCCCTGGTGCTGAGATGATTGTAGCTGAAGTCTGGTGTGCATCACACCTTCCTGTGAATGAGAGTGGGGGTCTGGAGAAGTGAATCCTGAACCTGCCATGCCTTGAGTTTCCCTAGGGGCTCTGGAAGTTTTCAAAACAAAGTTAATTGCAATTCGTGGTAATCGCACACATAGTTAATGCTATGCCATGCTTTGACTCTGAGATGAACATTAGGAAATGGAAGTGTCATAGTTCCCAGAAGATGGGTGTGGGGTGAATGAGAGAAGGAAAAATAGAATGAAGTCTCTTGGGATATGAGAGCTTTGTGCCCATGAAAGTCAAATGTACCCACCTGCCGTGATGGAGACTTGGAGTACAGCCTGCCCTGCTCTCTGCAGTGGCCAAGGTCCCAGGGCAGTGGGGACAGTGGGACTCTTCTGAGCACAGGTTCCCTCAGCTCTCAGCTTCCTCTGATTCTGAACTCCAAGGACTCACTGTAGATGGTTGCATTAGATTGAATTTACCTTTTATTAACATTTTTAATAGGCCAGGTTCCTGGAAATACTGGTGACATGGCTTGCTTGCCTGACTTCTGACACGTTGGGAGCAGCTTCCTATCTCCCTGTCCATTTTCCAATCAGTTTGTGGAGTCATTGTTTCCCTTATCTCCTTACTGACACCCACCTCAGGTGCTAGAGGAAAATCTCCATCAACTTCCCATTATGTCTTTTCCCCTCCACATACTGCACTGGCCCAACCACCCCGGTGCCGGGCACACACTCTTCCTGTTTGCCGGACAAAGAGAGGGTAGGGATGGTGGACTGGCTGCCAGCCTGACTGGTGTGAGTGGTATATTTTGCATACCTCTCTTTAGCTAGAAGTCACTGTCTGCTTGTGTATCTGAAGCCAGCCCTGGCCTCAGGACTCACTTTTTGTCCTTTTCTGCCTCTGCTACCGGCTTCTTTCTGGCATAGTATTCTAGTGCCGGTCCGACTGCATGTCACCAAGGCTTTCTGTCCCCGGCACACTGCACCATCACTGTGTTCTCCTGTGGTGGTTTTGGTGCACCCTATGCACCAGATGTTGGAATCGTCACCTTAGGCTTATGCGTTCTTTCAAGGTAAACTGTCCATCTATGTGAAGGTCTGAATTGGCGCACGATGGGCAGGGGACAGCATGGTACTTAGTCTTGATGAGCAGGGCAGTGCAGGCGAGCTGTGCTGTGTGGAAACCTGTGTAGGGAGAGGGCTGGGTCACAGCAGGTAGGGCTGGGATGGAACTTTGCAAATGCATGTGTAGAACAAGCAAGGAGGATCCTGCTGCCATCCCTTCCTGGTCACCACATGCCGTGTGCTTGTGGAGCATGGCATTGTCAGAGGTCATTGATGCAATAACTGCTGCTTTCAGCTATGAGGGGAGCCTGTGACATCCATGAAGGACAGGGAGACAGCATTGTCAACAAAATGAGATTCCATTTCAGCTCCCTGGATGGCAGGAGTGAAAACTCGCTTGTATATTGGGAAGACTCATCAGCGAGCTGGGTATAGTGCTGTAGGGTGGACAAAGAAGTCACTTAGCCCCAAGACCCCAGGATCCCATTTTCTGATAAAGGAATTGCAGCTCAGAAATAAGATGAACACAGAACTCCTAGCTCCTGGGCAACTATTTTTTGTAGGGACACTGTGTAAGAGGAAGACATGCTTCGTTCTGTCCTAACATGGGATCTTAATGCTGGTGAGTGTTATGGCTAGACCACCATGGTGGCCTTCAGCAAAAGTGACTTGCAGAGTGTTTGCTGCCCCAGGCTGTTCCCTTGTGTTTGGTTTGTAGAGGGATTGAGATTCAGGTGTACGATTCAAATAAATAAACTCGCTTGGTGGAGCAGCGCACGTTGCTCCTTCATGTCTACACCTCAGACCTTATGCTCTCAGGTTTCCTGGTGCACATGAGACATGCCTGTGCATGTGCAGGCACGTATCATGTGCACATGCATTTATGCATTGGCTCCATAAGAAATGGGGCACACAGTGAACTCTGAGTTATCTTATCAATGTGGAGTCGTAGGTTTGAAGTGACTTGTCTTGAGCGGTGTGAGCTAAAAGAGCTATGCCTTTGGCAGACTTCTCTTTACTTTTTGTGCAAAGCTGCATTTAAATATTTTATCCCATCCTGCCACACTCCGCCAGGAGCCCAGAGGTCATTGCTGGGTTAGCTGCTAAGAGGCATAAATCAAGCTGCCCTCTTTTACTTTCTGTGGGGAAGAGACTCAGTAAGAAGTGTCCTATAATCGAGGGTCCTGGGCAGAAAGGCTTGGATGGAGGTGGGCAAGGGGCCTTTGATCTCTTCTTTCTGACCACTTATTTCCAGTCAATGTGATCATGCACACACAGGAGGGTCAGGTCCCTGCCCCTCTCTCTACTCTGGTTAATCTACTCCTGACCTAAGTAGGAATCCAGGTACTTCTGCTCCTAAGGAGACAACTCACTATGACAGTGGCGTGTCTAAATCTCTGATGTGTTTAGTGTTCTGCAAGGTCAGCAGCAGTGGATCCTTATGATGGGCTGTGGTGTCTCTTTGTAGGAGGATCACAGGGAGGAGTTAGATATGATAAAAAAAAATCCATCTTTAACTATTAAGGTAACATGGTGCAGACGCATCATTTATTCAGCTGTTAAGAAAAATGAAGTCATGGTGCTTGCAAGAAAATGGACAGCGTATGTGCATATGTGCACACATATGCATATGGGTGTATTTCAGTGTGTATTCTTACAGACATATGTGCATGATATGTGTGCACAGGTGTGTGAGTATTCATATGTGTACATGTAGGTGTATGTATGTGCATATATATGTGTGTGTGTTCATAAGTTCATGTGTGTGTTCATATGAGTGCAGGTGTGAGTCTATATGTTGAAACTAGAAAAGTCTCCATGGCAAGGGAAGGAGAAACCTTAGTTGGGGGGATCTAATAGTCTGTCTGCAGCAACTGAGAAGAGCACCTCCTGCTAACAGTCATCCAAAGTGAGACAACACACACACACACACACACACACACACACACACACACACACACACACACACTGAAGGACACACTTTGGCAAAAAGGGGAAGCAAGGCTGGATGGGGCAAACTGTCAAAAGAAAAGCAATGATGGTGTTTATAAAAAGTAAATCATGTTGGTATATTATTATATTAAGGTTTTAATCATTTAAAAACCCGATGGATTAAAAGTTCTGGACAATAACAGTGTGGATTTGGCCGAGGGAACTGTCAAGGAAAAAGGGCTCTAGCTTTTACTTGGAAGGGAGTATTATGGAAATTGACTGGCTTTGTACCTTGTTAGCAAACTACAAAAGGTGTGAGAAAAAAACATCACTAAAGGAATTGAATGGAAAATAAGATTCCTAAACACACAGAGGAGAGGGATTGAAAAGACGCCAGTTAACGAGAGGCAGGAGAGGAAAAATAAAATGGAATTGCTAAATAGAGAAGACGTGTTAAAACACATATAAGTTACTGCCACAAATGGACACTGACTAGTCTGCTTCTTGAAGGACACAGAAGTGGGACCTGAGAAAATACTGCTATGTGCAATTTATGAGACCCACTCAGAACACATTCACATTAAAGGTTGAAGATAAAGTCACAAAGAGTGTATTCCAGGAAGGCATAAATTAATTAAAATTAATGTAGCTATTTGAACTAGCACGAAGGAGACTTCTACAGATAAACATATCATAACGAGAGAAATTATGGATAAGAGAGGACTGTCCTGGCTAGTTTTACGCCAACTTGACACAAGCTGGAGTCATCAGAAAGAAAGGAGCAGCAATCGAGAAGACGTCTCCATAAGACCCAGCTGTAGAGCAATTTCTTAATTAGTGATTGATGGGGAGGGCCCAGCCCATGGTGGGTGGGGCCATCCCTGGACTGGTGGTCCTGGGTTCTATAAGAAAACAGGCTGGGGAGCAAGCCATGGGGAGCAAGCCAGTAAGCAGCACCCCTCCATGGCCTCTGCATCAGCTCCTGCCTCCAGGTCCCTGCCCTGTATGAGTTCCTGTCCTGACTTCCTTTGATGATGAACAGTGATGTCCTCCCTAACTTGTTTTTGGTCGTGGTGTTTCATCACAGCCACAGGGACCCTAATGAAGACAGGGACAATAAAACAAATAATCTCTGGTATAATTACAACCTCACGTCCATTTTTTTTTTGTCATCTTGTAAAATCTATGACAAACTGGAAAGAACTACAAGTAGAAACTAAAAATCAGTAGTTATAGTGGGAGTTACTATGGCGCTTCCTCAGGGGCTGATAGCCGATGGATGAAGTTGATCAACAGTGAAATGATGTGAAGAAAACAGTCAACCTCGATTACACCCCATATTGCTGAAATTATTAAGGCTACTCCACGTAGTTAAAAGGATATTTATTTAATGGCGTAACTTACAAATTAAGGGATAGGTAGGTCTCGGGGTCTGGGGAAGGTGTATCAAAATCCAGTGGTGTTCTCTGGAGCTCTGCTTGGTTCACCTTCACCATCTAGGGTCCAGGAACAGAGAGAGCACTGGCGCATCCAGATCTCGGGTCTTCAAGCTCCTCCTGTGGCCCCGCCTTGTAGGCATGACAGTTGCCAGAGTCTCAATGGGGGTTGGAACTTCCAGATCAAAGCTGGAATGGCTACCTCCTTTGTAAACTAATACAAGACTATATACAAAGGAATGGTTATCAAATATTGTCCAGGAATAATGAGGGATAATGACTTAGATAAGATGGAACTACAATGAATACAAACAATATCAAGCAAGAAATGCATACTAAAATCCAGAGAAGTATAGAGCATAGGTAAATGGCATGTTAAGAGATGCTACACCCAAATTCCCAAATATACCAAGCTGGCCTTAGAGGTAGAATTGGCTCACTCCCTCTCTAAACCCAGACATATTGCTTTAAAAAAATGGTCAAGAGATTCTTGTGTCCCAAATCAGAAGAGCCCTCTGGTGTGGGACAGAGAAAAACCAATATTTTTATTTAAAACAGGTTGATTATAAATGTGATCTCTTTCTAAAAAAGAAAAGGGGATATGATATAGATATATAGGGTATAGAGATGATAAGATAGATTAATGAACCTACATTTAAAGAACAACTTGTTTAAAATGTTCTACATTGGTATAGATTTTAGTTTATGTTTAAAATGTTTTACATTGGTATAAATTTTAGTTTATTGATACAAACTTAATTTTGTTATACTGTATATATATTTCTATTCTTGTTTGAGGTATTATGTTTATGTAACTCATTTAAAATTGTAATGGATAATTAAGAAATAGATTAATAATTAGTCATCTATGATAATCATATTTATAGCCATGTCAGTTAAGTCTTCTAGGTATACATTGATATATTTCAGATAGATAGGTAGTCTTCAAACATTTCAAAGACCTACAGAATATGGCATTTAAAATGTTTTAAAAATTTAGACGTTCTGGACAGTGAGACATGTCTGCTCCTGACAGCACTGGATATACTTCGGAGAGGAGGATGGGCATTGAAGACACTCCATATGGAGTTTATCTTCACCTTGGCAAAGATAGCCATTTGGGCAAGAAATTGTTCTTGCCTGGACTGCTTGATCGACTGGACATGCAAGACCCATGGAAGGATGACCATTGAACTTTGCTTGACAAGATGGTCCTTCAGGTTCCTGCTTCACAGAGAAAACTGCCAGACATTCTATAGGACACTGAAAAAAAAATGACAGAGAGACTCTAGGCTTGTGAGCTAAAGACAGATGCCCCAACTTTACAAAGGAACATTAGGTGACTGTCCAGGCTGCCAGCTGTCTCTGTCTACCCTGCAAGACTCCCGAAAGTTGCTTATATCCTTCTCCTATTTCTCAGGTAATATTATTTCCTTCTGAGATCTTTGATGTGGTTAAAGACTAGATAGTTACAATTTCCTCAGTTATTATAAGAGATAAGTTAGATATAAAACCTTAAACTCACAAATATAAGATAGATAGGATATCTTCTTTAATATTGTAACTGTAATTCTTGCTCGATAATTGTTTTGTTATATGTAATTTTACTATGTTAAAGTTAAAACCTTCCTTTTTAAAACAAGAAGAAAAGGGGAAGTGTTGTGGATATCGCTCTATATAAATAAAACACTGATGGCCAGTGACCAGGCAGGAAGTATAGGCGGGACAAAGAGAGAGGAGAATTGGGGAAACAGGAAGGAGGGAGAGACACTGCAGACGCCGCCAGGACAAGCAGTATGTAAAGACGCCGGTAAGCCACCAGCCATGTGGCAAGGTATAGATTTATAAAAATGGGTTAATTTAAGATATAAGAACAGTTAGCAAGAAGCCTGCCACGGCCATACAGTTTATAAGTGATATAAGCGTCTGAGTGATTATTTTATATGTGGATTGTGGGACTGCAGGGCTTGGTGGAACCTGGAGAGAAGCCCTCCAGCAATACCCCCGAACACTAGAGCAACAACTAGAAAATAAACACACTCATAATAAATTTAAAATATATTTATTAAGTGAGCAAAAATGAACTTCCCATAAACACAAATAATTTATACAGAAAGTACCTTAGAAGGTAGGATTGGGAGAGTGGGGACCACTTGGCCCCCCTTGTTCCTCTTGCCAATGTGGCTCCGTCGAACAAATCTCTTGTTTTTCTGCTTTGGAAACAAAGAGACATCTTTGATGCCAGTATCCCAATAAAATTACTTTTGTGAAACTATGTCTGCCACCCCCAACCATCCCTCTGAAAATCAGACTTGGATTATCTCGGGATGATAGCCCTCACACTGTGATGTCATTTGCCACACGAAGGTCATAGGACGCATTGGCAGTTGTAAATGGTCACTTTGTGTTGGTAAATTTGTCTTCACTCTTCCGTATATCTCCATTTGGTGATTGCCTTTCCACTGTTTGTGGTTGACATCTAGTATAAATACGGTCACACATATATATCTATCTATAGTCATACTTGTAGTACAAAATGCAATTGTTATGGTGACAGCTATAAACTATATTTTCTTTTTTTCTTCTTCTTCTTCTTCTTTTTTTTTTTGTTTTTTTTTTTGTTTTTTCAAGGCAGGGTTTCTTTGTGTAGCTTTGCGCCTTTCCTGGAACTCACTTGGTAGCCCAGGCTGGCCTCGAACTCACAGAGATCCGCCTGCCTCTGCCTCCCGAGTGCTGGGATTAAAGGCGTGCACCACCACTGCCTGGCTAAACTATATTTTCAATATAAATCAAGCAAAAAAAAAAAAAACCTAACATATTTTGTAGTAAAGAACAGTGGGTACATGATAGTAGCTAAGGTCAGCTCAGTACCTAAAATCCTATGTTAAAAGGCGAGCATTTGGATGTGGGAGACGACTCAGTTAAGTGTTGGTTTTACAGCCTGAGGACCCGAGTTTGGTTTCCCAGAACCCTTTTAAGAAGGAGGCCCGTGATATGTGCCTGTACTCCCAGCACTGGGCAGGTAGAGACAGGACATGTCTCAGTGAGTAAAGGTACCTGCTGTGTAGTGTGAAGATCTGAACTGGATCCCTGGGACCCAGGTGGGAGAAAGATAAATGACTCCCCTAAGTTGTCCTCACATGTGTGCTATGGCACATACCTGCTCTTCCCCTATCACACATGGCACATGTCAACAATAAATAAGTATAAAAAAAACTAAGGTAGAGAACAGTTTAGGAAAACACCTTATGTTTCTCTCTGGCCTCTGCACACAGGTGCATATATGTATAAACACATGATAAAATGCAAAAAAAAAAACCCTGAATAATCAATCAGCTCTTATATTAAAAAAATTCGACAGCAAGCAAATCAATAATCTCACATAAAGTGTAAGGCAGACAAAAATAAATAAAAGTTAAAAAGTGCAAACTAAAATATGAACAGGGAGTGCTCAGAAGTTAGTTCTTCCAAAAATTAAAAAAACCATTGATTCCAAAAAGAAAGGGAAAATAACGCAAATCAACATAGAAGTGCACGACTCCATCCTGCACAGAACTGCAAACTGATGGGTATACGGAAGGGAGCTGAGGGACCATGGGCTTCTTTGGTTGGCTTGGTGCCCATGTCAAGCACCACGGGCTGGCTAATCAGTGCCCATCTCCAAGTGCTTATCAACCACACAGACTGTGGGGGATGCGGCTTTGATCTGCCTGTCTGTCTAAGCCAAGCACATTTGTGGACTGACACAATGGCACTCGGGAAGGTTTAGTTAGAACAGGTGTGCGCAGGCTCTGGGGAGTAGCTCCCTCCCAGACCCAGTGACTGTGATTCTTGGACCGTGGTCCCTGATTCATCACCAGCTTTGTGAATCGATATAATTTAAGATTTCCTATTTGCAGGGGCGCTGGCTCCGAATCAGTAAGCTAAGTGAGCACACTTAGGTGTTAGGGGTGAGAGGAAGGGAAAAGCCTGAACGAGAAGCCGACATATCTCCACGTATCCTGGCAGGCCTCTAATCCATCCTCGTGAATGCCAGTCCCAAGAGGGAGCTAACACATGAATATTTTAAGAATTTCGGTCTACTATTGATTTGTGGCCTGTCAGTATCCAACTGGTTAATTAAATTTGATGCAAAAACAAAGAATTGGGAGCAAATCCAATGTCTTCGGGCAGGCAGCTAGGATGGACATGGGCAATGTTTGAGAAAGAACTCCACGATGAAGGGAGGAGGTTCCAGAAAGGTCTTAGTTGTATGTGAAGTCAAGGTCACTTACGTGGTCCTGAGAGAAGACATTGGTTCGGAATGATTAAATGTTTATCTGTAGAGAAAATCCGAATTAAGGAAGAGGTGGCCACATATAAACAAAAGGTTAATTATAATTTGCAACTGTTTTCCAGAAAGAGTTAAATTTTTTATTTTTTCAAAAATATTTGTTCTCTCCTTTTGTTTGTTTTCCATGGGGCCCCCTTATTGTACCCCCTGCCAAAGTTCTAGACTGTAACCACTGGGAAAACATTGTTCTAATCCTTTGGTCTCTGTTGAGCCAACACTCCAAAGGAAGCATGCACCTTCCTTCAGCAGGTAGGTGTGCATGCATTCTTTCATTCCTCTCTGATATATACAGTTTATCCCTTGGTTTCTTTGTAGACTATTTTAAGCTTAAAAACATCAATAGTAACACAAATTCAATTTGACTGAAAGCTACAGTGTTCCATAACCTTCTTCTTCCCTCTTTACAAGCAGGGCTGGCTTTTAGGATATCAGTTCTCAGAATCATATACTTCACTTTGAGTCCTGACTCCTTCCAAAAGGGGAACGTTCCTTCTGATGAAACAGCACCATACCCCTGCCTCCACTGTAAGGAAACAAAAATGTGTGTTTGCAAGTAACAGCTTTGTGTGCAGACAGAGGCATGATGTACAAACTTGGCCCTCCAAACAGTGTTGGGGGAGGAAACTGTGGGTATATCTCCCTACAAAGGTGAAAAAGTCCAGTCCTGGGAAGTAAGTTCCTCATTGGGAAGATGATTTCTAAAGGAAAGAAACATGTCTGGCCCTGTAAGACACATGCCTTAAGTGTTGATGGAACTGTGAGGATGGAAGGTTACTTCCTGGGTAGGTCACGCCATGCGATGAAGTTGACAGTGTGAACATTTCTTGGGTTGAGCGGCATCACAGGACAATCTCGGGAACCTGGAAGGAACATCACGTATGCATCGTTGCTATAGAGCATCCAGCTGCCCACAGACTCATCATCTGCAGGAGCTGAGGGACCCCCGTTGCCAGCCAGGAAAGTGAGGATTTTATCATTCAGGTTAGCCTTCTGGGGATCCTGAGTGGAGACCCTGACTCCAGTGACTAGTCCTGAGTACCAACGGCAATAAGATAGAAAATACGCATTGGTTTAAGCCACTGAGCTTGTGGTATCTGTTAGCACAAGGAAGCAAACATATCCAGCTGTCCAGAATTAAGGAAGACTATTTCTGTTGTTGTTATTTTGCTTTAATTCTGTCTTGAACATGCTGTACTGTGCACTTGTCCTGAATCCTCACAGATGTTTGGGGGTCAGTACCCTAACAACATTACTAGGCTCTTTGCGCAGCATTCACACTGTATTAGGTATTGTAAGTAATGTAGGGATGATCTCAGATATACAGGTTAACAGCAAATATTGTGCCATCTTGTAGGCGACTTGAGAGCCCCAGGTTTTGGTGTCGGTGGATTCTAGAAGCTGTACGCTGAAGACAGGGAGCAGTTTGTGAAGATCTGCTGTTCAACAGATACCTTTCCAATGTCCTGATCATTCTAGCTTCTTTTCCTGTTACTATAACCAAACAGTAACAAAAGCAACTTCAGGGAGAAAGTTTGTTCTGGTTCATCATGGCAAGGAAGACAAAGCAGCTGGAGTTTGACGTAGTTGATCACATCATATCCGCAATCAGGAAGCAGAGAAGGATGAATGCATGCTTCTGGTAAGTTCCCCTTTTCCAGTTACATCGTCCAGGACCCTAGCCAGGGGATGATGCCACCTGCAGTGGGCAAGTGTTTCTAGTCCAATTAAGGCAGTCAAGATAATCCCCCACAGGTATACCCAGAGGCCCATCTCCCAGGGGATCCTAGATTCTGTCAAGTTGATAATTAATATTATCCATGGTTGGGTGGTGGTGGTGCATGCCTTTAATTCCAGCACTTAGGGAGGCAGAGGCAGGTGGATCTTTGTGAGTTTGAGGCCAACCTGGACTACAGAGTGAGTTCTAGAACAGCCAGAGCTATACAAAGAAACCTTGTCTAAAAAAAAAAATGGGAAAAAAAAGATTAACCATCATAGTATCATAGTCATACCCTGCAGTCACTGGAAGGAGCCTTGTGCTCTGTGCATCTGGGCCATCTGCCCATCTGACATTTCTAACACTCACAGGAGCTGTGATAAAGGGACACCCTTAAGTAAGTTAGGGCTTGGCATGATGTAGGGGATTGCCATGTTAGGATAGAGAGGTCAAGTTCTTAGTGTTCAGACCTAACGTGCTCCCTGCCACTCACAGAGGCAGGTGTGTTTGTCCCAGCTCGTCCACAGCACATTTAGAAGGCACTGACAAGTGCCATTTTCACACTTATGTGGGGGCATAGGTATCCCATCCTGGTACAACGAGACTGTTTGAGAGGCTTCACAAGGTGGTGGAGGAACAGACTAGAAGGCGTGGAGATAAACCTGGCTGCTTTCTATGAGGGGAGATACCTCCAAGCCTACACAGCATTGTGCTGGGAGGAGGAAGAGGTCTCTGGTTCACACCCAGTGGGTGAGGAGTAATGGGTACTAGCCATCGAAGGCAAAATGGGGCACTGTCATGATTAAACCTGTCAGTGGGACAGGGTCCAGAAATACCTAGGAGGCAAACCTCTGACCGTGTCTGTGAGGGAGTTTCTAGATTGCTTAAACTGAGGAGGGAAAACCTATCTTGGATGGAGGTGCACCATTCCATGAGCTGGGGTCTTAGACTAAATCAAAGGGGGAAAGTCAGCTGAATGTTACCATTCATGTCTCCGTTTCCTGAGTGTGGATGTGATGAGATCATCTGCTGCATGCTCTCGCTGCCGTGCCTTACCCTCCACGCTGGCCTGTACCCTCACACTGTGGACAAATGAGCCCTTTCTTCTGTAGCCGCCTTTGCCCTGTGCTCTGCGAGAGCAACCAGAAAGTTATCAAATCCCACCTCCACCTTGGCATTTGTTTCATCCAGTCATTGGCAGCTTTGTCAAGGCCAGGCAGGGCTATGGCTTCAAAGAGGAGACTGCCTGGAGTACGGGCAAAGACGGGCTGTCAGCTTCTCTACAACAGGAGCGAGGAGCTTTTGGAAAGGAGCAGAAACCCTGGCCCTCAACACTCAGATGCACCATGAAAAGGGTATTAATTACTTGTTGTAGCATCCCACAGGGAATGACTGTGTTGATGAGCCAGGTGTGTGTGTGTGTGTGTGTGTGTGTGTGTGTGTGTGTATGTGTCTGTGTGTGTGTGTTGTGTGTGTGTGTGTTGTGTTTTTTTTGTGTGTGTGTTTTTTTTTTTTTTTTTTTTTTTTTTTTTTTTTTTTTTTTTTTTTTTTTTTTTTTTTGTGTGTGTGTGTGTGTGTGTGTGTGTCACAGTGTGGGCTCTGAGGCTGGACTGACCAGGTGTGTGTGTGTGTGTGTGTGTGTGTGTGTGTGTGTGTCAGTGTGGGCTCTGAGGCCGGACCCAGCCAGGTGTGTGGGTTTCTGAATCTGGACCTAGCCCAGGCTGCTGAACATCTCCGGAAGATTCCTGCCTGCCGTTCCCAGAAATGCTGGCAACTTCTGGGTGACAGAGCTAGCAGGTACTCTGCCTGGGTCCAGCCTCTCTGCCAGGTGGCCTTTGTGTCTATTGATTCCTGTTTTCAGTGTCGGACGGATCTGTCAAATTCACTTCAAATTTTCTAGGTACTTTCTTTTTATTCCAAGTGTGTTTTAGGAAATTACGCGCTCAATTCTAACTTTATGTATTTCAGATATATGTCTTTGACTGCAATGTCCAGATATGTGGACACCAGTAAGTATGTTTACTGGTGTCTTGGGGCAGAGACTTCTTCCCTGTTTGTGAGACCTGGTGTAGCACAGACTTAGTGGCAACTATTAACAGAGAAATGATCTTCAGCTGGGTGTTTCCTATGGTCACGTCCTCCTCATTCCCACACCACTGCTGTGGGATGTTCTGTATGGCAAATGTGTTGCTCTGATTTGTCAATAAATAAAACACTGATTGGCCCGTGGCCAGGCAGGAAGTATAGGCGGGACTAACAGAGAGGAGAAAAGAAAGAACAGGAAGGCAGAAGGAGTCACTGCCAGCTGCCGCCAGGACAAGCATCATGAAAAGATGCTGGTAAGCCACGAGCCACGTGGCAAGGTATAGATTTATGGAAATGGATTAATTTAAGCTGTAAGAACAGTTAGCAAGAAGCCTGCCATGGCCATACAGTTTGTAAGCAATATAAGTCTCTGTGTTTACTTGGTTGGGTCTGAGCAGCTGTGGGACTGGCGGGTGACAATGATTTGTCCTGACTGTGGGCCAGGAAGGAAAACTCTAGCTACAGACCACCTGTTTTCATCCCTGGTTGTTCTGTATGGTAAGATTCCCCCTTTCCCCTCTCTCTGAGGGGTATGTACACGTGGGTGCTGACGTCCATGTGTACCTGCACGTGTAAAGGCTTCAAGTGACTGTAGGTGTCTTCCTCTCTCACTCTTCGCTTTATCTCACTGAACCTGGAGCCCATCACTTCTGGCTGGTCTACATAGCACCTTGTCCAGGTGATCCCTTGTGTCTGCCTACTGAGTGCTGGGACTACAGTGGCTTCCAAGCTTGCCTGGCTTTTTACTATGTCCTGGGAATGTGAATTCCTGTCCTCACACCAGTATGGCAAGAGCTTTATCCAAGGAGCTATCTTCTCAGCTCCTGGATTCTATTCTTAGTACCTAAAACAACAAAACATTTTATAGACACATGTCAGGTTAAATGTATAAAAGAAAAATTATTATTCAATTAGGAAAAATACTTTATATCAAATGTTCTTAATTTTTACCTGTCATGTACTTAACTCTTCTAGGCAGCCCATTTAAAATTTGGGTGCAATTGCTATTAAATACAGATTAAAATAAGAGTACTGATTGTGGCCCATTCTGTTTTACTTTTTTGGTAAATGTACTTACACTGGGAAGGACAGAAGACAACTTTGAGCTAGTTAATGTAGTAGCAGTATTTTTAATTGTCTACGCAGTTCTATATTTTCTCTGTTGTGCAAACTTCCGATTGTGTTTTTAGTGGGACGCAGCATCCATGCCCGTAATCGGAGTTCTCACATCCATCTCACATTAGAAGTCCTTGTGCTTTGGAGGGGACACCGGCTCAGAGCCCTTTAGGAATGATAGCGAGACAGCTCAGACCAGTGGGATGTGACCGATGCAGATGACCTGAGTAGAGCCAGCTGCATGCAGCTCCACTCAGAGTCCTGCCATGCTGCCTGGCTGGCTGTGACTGGTCATACGGAACCCGGATGTCTGTCTGTTAGAGCTAGTATTGGGTTGCCTTTTCATTTGTGAGAATGTTCTTGGCTTGTGATGGCGTTCTCAAACTTGCTTCTCAGTATGTAGAAGGGAGCAATCATTAGAGAGAAATCCTCCTGGAATCAAGGTCCTTTGTGGCTCTTGTCTCCAACCCCACACTCGTTAGTCCCCAGAGAATGACCAATTTCCCAGCACAGTCACTCAAGTGAACCAGAACTCTATGAATGTCCTGAAGACTCTGGCAGCTATTAATTGCCTTCTGTGGCTTTTGTAAGGCCACGTGTTCCTGCGACGGATCCAGGTCTGTCTGTGCTTGTCCTTAGCTCCAGACTGCACGTGGCGCTCTCACCAAATTACAAATGATGCCCACAGAGGAGAGGTGGCCTGGAGTGAGTTCATTGATTTGGCAGCATGAGATGAAACAAGGAGGTAGTTTTGGAAGTCAGATGGATATTTAACTACGTCTCTGTAGTAATTTGAGTGTTTGGCTATTGGAGAAATAATGAGAGCCCGAGAAAGGAGATTGCAGAGGAAGCTGAGCATACCTGGGTGGCTGGGAAATAAACAGGGAGCACACTCAGAGCGGGCAGGGCACAGCCAAGTAAACAGTGGGAGAGACTCAGCTGTGCTGACTGTGATTGGTGTGTGGTCCCATGAGCACGGCGGAGGGCAGACTGTGAAGTAACCCATCTCCAGGGGACAGATTGGACACAGTGGCAGAGAACAAGATTGGACTAGACATCTGAGGAATGCTCTCCATGCCTCCATCGTGGCTTGGTAAGACATTCTCGAACCTCGACGCCAGTTGAGACTGCAGTTTATCTGTCTCAGGGAGCTGTGTTAAAGAGGGAGGCTTGAGATCCAACCTCAGCCGAGTTACAAACCTTAGACTGCTATACATGTCTTCTGAATGTGGCTGCCTTCAACACGAGCAAGAAAACGGTCCATGCCTTGCAGGATTGTTGTGGGAACTAAAGAAGTAGAAGAAAATCATTGTAAACTAAGAGGCAGTGAATAGATAAATAAATTCGAGGTCACCGCACATCGCCCTGATGGTGGTTCTGCCCCAACAGCATGGCTACAATGGCTTTGCAAACACTCAACATTTTAAAATTTAACATTTAGTTAAAACAGTGTATACACCTGGTTTGGAAAATAAAATTTAGCTTCAGTAGATTTCTTGTCTGAATTTCCTAAACCAGAAGGGTTTGTGATTTTAAAAGTTTGGTGGCATTTGTATATACATAATGAATTATCTTGGGGATGGGGCTTTCCTGTCCGCTACATTGTATCTCCATACTTGTGTTGTCTTCAATACCACAATAGAAACATTCTCGAAAACCGGTGTTCCAAGCCTCAGTTTACCCACCACCTGTCCACCCTTCCATCCTTTCACCCAGTCTTGTATTTATGCACCCATGTGCCCTCCCTTTGTTCCTCTCTCCCTTCATTCATTCATCCCACCATGATTAATGTTCCATGAAAGCTTGGCTACACCATGAGATACTCAGAATGAGATACTCAGATCATCTGGTTTAATATTATTCTTGGTCACAACAGTGGTGTGTTCTTGGATAGCCCTTAGATCTATAACTAACAAAAGCTGACCACCCTCCCTAATGTAGCAAGCGCTCTCCAGTCCATAGAAAGACTAATAGAACAAAAACATGGAGAGGAGAAGAGTTCACTGGCTCTCTGCCTGACTGCTGGAGTGAGAACGTTGATCTTCTCCAGCCCTTGAAAGTTCTGGTCAGCAGGCTTTCAGACCTGTCTATGCCATTGTCTGTCTTTGAATTATGTCTCTGGCTTTTTGTACAAGTAACATGAGACTTGGTCTCCATAGTCATCTGAACTGATGTTTAGTAACTAATCATGTCCATGATTTTGATGATTGATTCAATCTATCCATCCACCTACCTACTTACATGTTGGGACTCCTGTGAGTGTCTACGTGTCACATTGGATGAGATTGATTCTGTTTTGACAGTCTGTGGGCTAGTAACCTCATAGCACTTTCCACTAGTACTACCTGGGCGTTGTTGTCATCTAAGCCTGTTCATCTCCAGCGGGAAATGATGACATCTACCCAGGTGTTGGGATAGCAGCTGAGTGTGTGCGCTGCTTTCATTTGCAGACCATCAGTTCTTCTGTGTCCAGCCCTGTGTACTTTGCCCACCATGTGCCTTATGCCCACAGAGAATGAGGACAGGGTCAGTGCCCAAGGAAAGGGTTGGGTTTCCAGCTACGCCCCTGATGGTCAACCCAAATTCAATGCATGCTTATCCTCTGTCTCAATAGTCTTCCCATGCATCTCTGGGGGAGACCTGTCTCTCTCTCTGCAAGTCTTTCACTCAGCAGCTGTCTCCTTTCTGCTAAGTTGCTCTCTGGGCGGCATCCCATCAAACGGCGGCCGAAAGTGCTTTTCTGCTGCTACCTCCATCTCTTACTTGGCTCTGTGGATTTATTCATTTCAGCTTTTAGAGGTGAGGTGCCAGGAGAGAAGATGTAAATTTATGCTCTCCGATCTTTACATATATCAGCAGTTCAAATTTTATTTATTCAGGACGACTGCTGAGTGATTGGGTTTCCCTTGAAAGAGGGGGATGAGACACTGAGCTGGAGAACCTTCAGGTGTGAGGTTTGAGTATTTGAGTCCAGAGTGGAGCTACAGTGACCCTTATCCAGATGTAGTTGAATTAGATCAGCCTAATTCAATGAGGACAACCAACTCACCTCAAAGAAGTAAGACCAGAGGGAGTGTTGCCATGATCTCTGAGGCCCACAGAATTGGGCTTGTGGCTCTTCCTTGATGACTCTTGCTGATGCTGGTCAAGTGGCCCTAACTCTTGGTAAGTGAAGGACATGTGGAGAACTGGAGAAATGTTGTGGGACATCCAATATAAAAAAGTTGGATTTCTAGAGAAATCAATTAATGTGGGTCCAGGGGCAATAGCTTGTGGAACTGTTGAAGAGGTAAAAGGTGAAAGGAATGGAGGAGGTTGGGTCTCATGGTCCCTCATGTCCTTCGTATGTGTAATATTGGTGAAAGAGACTTTGTTTTCATTTACTTTATTGCGGAAGATTCTGTGTACAGGACAAAGGGAAGACTGGGGGTATATGGCAAATGGAAGGGTGTGGAAAAGCATTTTGATGTGCAGGAGGAAACCTAGGTACACAGAAGAATAGACAGAGTCTGTGCCTCCTTCACACTCCTCACAGTGATGGCTGGTCTCTGGAGGAGGGGTGGGTCCCCGGCCTCACACGAGTGCCCCCAAGGCTGCAAAGGATGAGTGGAGCCCTGGACTACGCTGCTTCTTTCAGTGTGTTTATTCTTCTTCCCTCCTTCTTCCTTCCCGTGTCCGTTTCCTTTTAGATTTTTATTTTATGTGTGAGTGTTTTGTCTGTCTGTCGTCTGTCTGTCTGTCTGTCTGTCTGTGCACAATGTGTGTATCTGTTGCTCATGGAAGCCAGGAGAGGGCGCTGGATTCCTGGGGACCGGAGTTACAGATGGTTACACGTGGGTGCTGGGAACTGAGTGCCTGCCCTCTGGCAGAGCAGCCAGTGCTCTTAACTGCCCAGCCATCTCTCCAGCCCTTTCACAGTGTTTTGTAATTCTCATTGTACATGTCTCTGACTTTCTTAGTTAAACTCATTCTGGGATTTCTTTATTCTTTTTGATTCTTTTAGAAACGGTATTATATCCTTGTTCTTTTTTGGATAAATTGTCATTGGTATAAAAATGAAACTGAATTTTTCATGTCAAATTCATATCGGACAAGTGTAGTGAATTTGTTGATTGGTTAGTGTCTGATTGATCTTGATAGAGCTCTTTGTCTCGTGTGAAGTGGAAAGAGTGAGAGTGGACACTCTTGCTGTCCTTGTGCTGGCTCTCTGTCCCCCTCCATCAGATCACACAATTTTAATGGACGGAGTGTCGTATCTTAGCTACATCCCAGTGAGTCATTCTCAGGATGAAAGTTAAGATACTCCAGTCTGCAAAACTGGAGCTGGAGGTGAAAATGTGTTCAGTTTAGGTCAGGATGCGTTTGGAGTGGAAACCCGACCTTACAGCTTCTCTTGCGTAAAGTGTTCCAAGGTCTCCAGTTCTTCCTCTGTGCTTTTGATCACCCTGTCTCCATCCACAGCACCTTCTCTTCCACTTGCTCACTCACGCTCTTCATTCTAGCGAGTGATTGGTGCTCTGGTTCTGCTAGTTTGTATGCTGTCCAAGCCCACAGACACCCATGCTGGCAGCGCTTGTCTCCTTTCTGTTCCCAGCCCCACCCTGGGTGACTTGCACCTCTGTGGGTCTCCCATCTCGACCTTCCCCACACTCGGATTGTACCAACTTCTTTTTTCCTTCTTATTTTTAATTTTATACCCTTCAAGCAAGACCAGAAGCCTTGTAGAGGATGCTGTGACTTTCCCCTGGGCACGGTCTGGTACATGCCACCTGTAAGGCCTAGGGAGGGCCAGCCACTGTGAAGATGACTTGCCTTTTGTTGGTGGCTATCACTCCTGTGCCAGATTTTTTCTAGCAAAATGCATCATTATCTTTGCCTATGTAGGGATTTTGCAAAGAAATAACGTTTGGATTTTTTCCCCTTCTGTAGTATAAAGTGCATCTTTCTTTGTTGATCGGTTCCTATTTGTTGCAAAAATTCCCCCTTTTGGAGCCTTTCTTTCCTCAAGAGAAGGGTTGGAAAATTAGAAGTCTGCAGTCAAGCTCTCAGCTTTAAGGTGACAACATTAGTTGTAGTATTCAGGTTTCTGTTGGCTGCATTCTTTCCTCATGGGGTAGGTAAAAATGGCAAGTAGTTTAGGACTTTGCCAATGGTGAGACTCTAACCAAAGGGACAGCACTAATTCAGTGCCGTGGTAGTTAACATGTGTGGTAATCGAGTTTGGAGTTACACATTAGTGAAGGTCAGCACACGTGTTCACTGTGAATAGAGTTGTGCAGAACATGGCTGACTGTGTAGGTGAACCTGCCAGTTGACCCTATTTCGGATGGAAGGCAGGGTGATTCTCAGGGCATGTCTGCATATCTGGAGGTTATGAGTCACTCCTTGGTCATGTGAGGTGACAAAGCCTGCCAGGGCTGGGAGTGCTTCACGGAGGAGTCTGACAGCCTGTATTTACCCATTGGACGTACATGCACATCTTCCTAGGCATTCATTATGCTGACAGTCTGGGAAATGCCAGTGTTCTAATTAACTCCAGCCAGGGAAGGCTGTCTGCTGTCTGCAGTCCCTTTGATTGATATGGCTGCAATTAGAGTACGGCTCCCTCCCAGCACACTGCGGTGGAGAGGGGCTGGGAGTGGGCATCGGATTGCCTCTGCAGGCAGAGCTTTGTTCCTGTCCCTCCTCAGATAGAGGAATTTGAGGAAGAGGCCCAGGTGCCTCTCCCCTGCCCCCATTCAGGAAGTTTATTATTTTTGGAATGAAAAAGAAATGAATGTTTCCCTCCAGTTTGCATGGATTTGAGGATTAATATGGGAAAGTCACATGAGTTCCGTTCTCATACCTTTGAGATTTATTGACTAAAAGGCTCTGATTTATATTTACCTTAAAGAACAAAGTGGCAAGGGCTGTGTCTGAACTCACAGGGCAGGAATGAGGACAGTGTAGATTCTTAGACTCTGTGTAGATGTCAGTACCACAGATAAAATGCTTCCCCTCAGAACTGAAGTCAGAAGAAGAAAATTCTTTGACTCATCAGTCTGACCCAAAAACTGTGGTGATGTGAGCTCCAACAGCAAATCTGATGCTGTCTGTGACCTCAGGGTGGCTTGGAGCTCAGGAGAGAGCCCATGTATTAGGATAATTCACCCATGTTTGGGGTGATTTGCTATGATAGGGAAACAGGCCAGTTTTAAGGGGAAAGAACATCAGCTTGCTCTACAACGCAGAAATTATTTCAGTGAGTGACAAATTGGGGACATGGCTTCTAGGCTGAGCACAAACCCTAAGAATCATCAAGGTGTGTTTGTACGGTAGCTGTCCAGTGTGTGGAGGAGGTGGAGTCTGGCAGGAGGCTGGAGTCGGTGGAAGATGGCAGAGGCCTTAGGAAGCCACCCCTTCGGAGCTGGGTTTGTTTCAGGTGATGGAGGCAGGAGTCGTCTGGAACCTTGGAAGGAAGGTCCTTGGACCAATCTATGCTTTAGGTAGATGACCAGGTCCCTGTTAGTCACCATGAGGTGATCAGAGGCAGGGGAACTGCCGTGGTGTCCAGGCTGCTGTCCTGATGGGAGCTCAGGAGAGCCTGGTTCAGATTGTCTCTGTCTTTCGTCAGGCAAGGCCGCCTGCAGCCCCCCTGCAACCATGGGGCTGGGATGAGATGGAGTGGTCACTGGTTCTTCAGTCCAAGCTCCTAAGCCGTGTTAAAGACAAAGGCACTCGCATCTCGGTCCTCGGAAAGCAGGTTTCCAGTTACTACCTAAGAATGTGGATGCAGAGTAGGCAGCACCAAGCTCAAATCCTGCTTCAGAAAGTCAGTGTCCCCCAGACCCAGGACCTCGCTGGGGGTCTGGATAAACACCATAAGAGGCTGAAACCGAGTGCTCTTGTCTGTGGTTTGGCAACATGCAGAGGTGAAAGTGGAGTCCAAGTGTCCAGGTCATGGAGTGGCAGATGAAAGGGTGCACTGGGTTTGGGGGATTTGAGCAGACTGAGTAGAGCGAGAGAGTGACCCTCCCAGGGTGGGTGGCCATCATCTAACCTGCAGGCCTGGGTGGAACTTTCTGTGTCCTGTCTTCTAATGGTGACATTTTCTTCTGCACTTGGACTCAGATGTGAACTGGAACTCACATCACTGGCTCTCCCTAGACTCCTGTTTACTGACATTTGTGCTAGCCTTCATAGCCTCTGTGAGCCCAGGAGTCAATTCCCATAGTGCACATTCATTCATTCATTCATTCATTCATTCATTCAATCTCTTACTAATATACTTCTCTGCAGAACCCAGATTAATACAGAAATGTTAATTTCTGTTTAAAAAATCTTGATAACATCCCCATTTTTATATAAATGACACATAAACATAATAAAAGCAATAAAACAACACAGATGAGTCCAAAATGATAGCCAGAATACTGCTGAGTACCCCACATCTCATAAAATGTTACTCTAAAGTGAGGAAAAGTGTCATGAAGTGCTCATCAGAGATTGGAATTACCGTGCATTTAACTCCACATTTAATTTTAGATTTTATCCACCTCTGGCTGTGAGAGGGAGTCACGGTGCTTGCTGGCTGCCCCTCTGTTCTTTTCTGACTTTTGTGTCTGTAATGCTATGGTCTAACATTATGAAGGGTTCTGATGTCTGTAAAAGTTCCACAATTATTCAATATCCTGTTAGTAGATGCTGTCTACACTCAACAATATAGTCTTGATGAAGGTTTAAAAACTGTGAAGTGATTTCATCTTTATTTTCAGGGCAGTTGGCGCTTCATACTTAACCTAGGATTGAGTTTCATGGAGGATAAGAAGTTTGATGTTAGGTTTAATTTTTTTTTCATTAAATTTATCCGTTGACACATGCGCAGCAATGTATTTTAAGCATGTCCATCCCCAACTACTCCTCCAACTTCATGCCTCTGCTTCATACACAAGCACACATACATAGCCATGCACAGGCCACGTGTACACACCTTAGTGATCCCTTAAGATTATAGCTGAGTTGAGAAATCCTTATCATTTTGGGATGTGAGTCTTAGCCATGTGCAAGAGCTAACCACCACTTACATTTGCAGAAGCTGATGTGTGCAGGCAAAGTGCAGCACGGATAACTATGCAGAGTGCACAACACTGGGTAATAATAATTGACTAGGTTATTGGTTGGTGTATTTGCTAGTGTATTTTTTGTTGATATTTTAGTGTGTGCTCCTGGTGTTTATGAAAAAGCCTCCTGCACACTGTCTGCTGCATTGGCGGTGGCCTTACGCCATGAGAAGCCCTGCCAAATGACTACCTGTCCCTTCAGGTTCATGGAACTCTTCCTGTGGTGTTTGCACAAGGCATTTCTCAGAATGTACCCGTTGCTAAGCAACACATGCTGCAAGTATGTACCCCGAAGCAGTGTCCCATAGCTGGGGTGGTTTCCTTAGGCAGCTCAGCAAAGTGTCCCTCCTCCCTTCCCTGTCAGTCACCTCTGGAGCACTGGGGTGCCTACAGGTCATCTACTCAAACCTTGAGACCATTTAAGAATTATCTGAGGACTCACAAGCAAGTGTTAATTGGCCGTAATCACTGACAATGACAGTTATTTTCACTGAAAACCAGCAAAGGTCATAATTGGAATTTAATTCATGAATTTCAACAAAATATTAAAATTTAGAATTAAGTATTTCTTAAGGACACACTGGTCTGCAAATCAATCATTTCTGGTGACGGTTAGCATCAATTATTAATTTGTCTTAGCATAAGATCACTTGAGAAGAAGGTTTCTGTGGGAGCTGTCTACATCGTATTGGTCCAGGGGCATGGCTCCAGGGGGAGTGTCTTGTTAATTGATGTAGGAAGGCCCAGACCACTGTGTGTAGTACCATTCCCTAGGATGGACCCCTAACTATACAAATGTAGAGAAACTGAGCTGAGCACAAGCAAGTAAACAAGCACATATTTGTCACTTCTCACTGATCTTGACCATGAATTTGATGTAATTAGCTGTTTCAAGCTCCCCCCATTATGACTCGCTGGCTATATGGTGGCTGTAACCTAGAATTATAAACTGAAAATAAGCTTCTTTGTTCCCTAAGCTGTTTGGGAACAAAGTATTTTATCACAGCCACAGAAGTAAAATAGGAACAGTCATATAATGTCCTTACAGCATGGCCATTACTGCTGTCTAGGAAGATGTAGAGCTGTATGGAACAGTCAGGGGCAGTCGTCTACAGAGAAGACCTGCCATCTCCCTGAGAACCAGTCACAGTGGAGGGAGAGGGGCGTGAGGGCTCTTTGTGGACCTACCATCTTCATGTGTCCTGAATTCTGTCACCACCCCATGGTTCTAATTCTGTTGCTGTGAGCTCAGCCACCTTGTCTATACCCTGGGAGGGGATAAGAGGGTAGGGCACAGGGATGACAGGGGTATTCCAGCAGATGTTCTGTACTTGAGAAGGCACAACCCTGACCAAGCAGCCAGCGTCTTGTCGTGTCACTGTCTAGACTGGTGACCCAGAGCCTCCTTCCAGGCCAGAAAGAGGGTTAGACAAAATGCTGCAGTGGCAGACGCGTCAGTGACTCATGTCACCTTTTCTAACGAGAAGACCATCACTCAGGGAGTGGAAGCCATTTGCCAAAATGGATACCTGTTCATCCTAAAAACAGAACCTTGATCTGTCTGGCTTCAGGATTCCTTCTTCTCTGTGATGTTTTGCTGATTTCAGAACATCACCGTTCTAGAATCCTTGCTATGTTCTTTTGGGTCGCACAGTTGCCATAATTTGTGGGACTTCTCAATAAACTTTTCTTTAGATGAAGATAAAATAATTTCAGAGAGACTCTTTTTTCTTATTCTAAGGCAATTGACCGGGTTAGGGAACAGAGATGAATGGCAATCTCCAAGCATAAAGCAGCCTGTAATCTTTCTGTTTGAATGTCATCAACAAAACGAACTAGTATTCTGTGTCTGGGTTCATAGTTTCCTAATGTCTCCTCTTTCAAGGTCATTTCTGTCCCCATACTTTTGGTGCAGCTACATGTGTCTGAAGGTGGGATCAGATAACTTCCTGTCCAAGTCTGTAGCAGTCAGAGGTGAGGAAGAGGGCAGATCCTAACAGACCCTGGTGGATGCTGGCTGCTCTGTGTCACGCTCAAGCCTGTGACGATGACACTCACGTTGCTATCAGGTGATAGGGTCAGTTTTTCCACATGGAATTATGGGCCGGTCTTCAGGCCTGCTTAGTCAATATCAATGGCCTGTGTACATCTGTTACTCCAGAGAGCTGAGCTGAGAGCCATGCAGACAGAGCCAAGATTGTTCTTCATCATTCAGAATCAAAGCACACAGCCATCAGGAAGAGCACAGGCACAGGGAGCCTCCTCAGGAGTGATGCTCAATGGTTGTGGTGTGGTAGAACTGAGTTTGGGGTTGGCTTCTTGGGTACAGTTTTCTTGGCCACAGCTTATGGTTATTGTATGTATGTTATCATGTGCTGAGGTATGTTGAGTAGCTATTTCCTCTGAGTTGAAATAGTTGAAATAGGAGGCTCCTAACGACTTGATCAAGAAGTGAAGCAGGACCAAGGAATTAAACAAAACTCACAAGTCTCTGGAGCCTCCTGACACAAGATTCACAAGGCCCCGCCCTCAGTTTTCTCAGTAGTGCAAGTGTGGTGGTATTCTAATTGTACTGAAATGTGATTTTAATTGTATGTTAATAAATAAAGTTGCCCAGGGGTCAGAGCTATTAGAGCCATAGACAGGCTGGACAGTGGTGGCGCACGCCTTTAATCCCAGCACTCGGGAGATAGAGCAAGGCAGATCTTTGTGAGTTCGAGGCCAGCCTGGGCTACCAAATGAGTTCTAGGAAAGGCGCAAAGCTACACAGAGAAACCCTGTCTCTGCCTCCCGAGTGCTGGGATTAAAGGCGTGCGCCACCACCGCCCAGCCTGTCTATGGCTCTATTAGCTCTGACTCCTGGGCAACTTTATTTATTAACATACAATTAAAATCACATTTCAGTACAATTAGAATACCACCACAGTGCAAGTTTCTGGGGAGATGCGTCAAGTCATGCAGGGAACTTCAGGGATGCAGCTTTCACCCATGCTGGGGTGGACTTTTCAGGGATGTAGCTTCCTCAGAATCACCTCTACTCTTGTAAATCACCTCCCACCCATGTGCCTGCCCATCACCCCAGTAGACCCACCAGTTCATCACTCTAGACTCCAAATCCTTCCTCTGGTCTGTCTTCAGTGCTCTCTCTGGGGGTAGATATAGGCATTTACTCACATTTCTCCAGGAGAAGTCGTACAACAAGATGCTTCTTATTCATGGCTGCCGTTGATCTTTAAAAAGCTGTAGGGTTGCTGATGACATGTCTATCCTCCAAGCCCTCCGTGGGTCAGAGCACAAGTCTGCCTTCCTTCCCCATCTGGAGAGCAGGCACCATCCACTCTGGATCTGTGTTCTCTCTGCTCCACCTACTGCCCTTGGAGGAACATGGGTTCCATGTCCGGCATGGCTGCAGCCCTCCAGTGAACACTGGGAAAGGAGTCCAGGACTCACCTGTGGCTTAGAGAATGGCTGCTTCTGCCATCTCTCCAGTTTTTATGATTTCTGTTCTCTTTAAGGTGGGCAGTTCTAGGATGAATTGGGGACTAGGGGGTGTTGTTAGGGGCACCTTCATAGTCTGCATTATTAAGAAACATCTGCAGTCCATATTATAGAAATGAATCAGCACGTATATGTTATTACTAGCTCAGTGTGTACTTGGGGCTAATGGCTTTTTGTCTGATTACTCTGCCAGATGCCTACAAAGGAGTCCAATGCTGATACCAGCAGATACTAAGTACACCTAGAGTCTCAAGGTGTGCCTGAGCCCAGACACCACAGAATGAGGAAGAGAGCCATGGATCATAAGGAGAGAGGTACGGCATCACATGTCTCAAAAATGTGACTGACCACCTGTGCGGAGCAATGATATTAAGCTTTGGATACCTTTGTATCTAGCCCCTTCTCCCTATATAAAGCAGTTTTTGGCTGTTAAGCTGCTGTCTTTTCAGCAACTTAGATATCCAATTCTTGTCTTCTCACTGGCCTTGGTGGCTTCAGGAAACATGACCCTAAGTATTCTGATTACAAGATGAGTCGATAACAATACGTGAAGAATTGACCTTGAAAACATTAATCAACAAATAACAATCATATATCCTTAAGCAGCATCTATGATATTTTGGTATGAATTGAGATATGATTGAATCAAACCAGTTAACATGCACAAATGCCACAGTTTTACCAGTGGTGAAAATTGCAATTTTTAAAAATCAATTATCATCACAGATTATGGGATCCTTTTGTCGTAGTTAAATTTGTCATCTGGACACAGCCTAGAGTCATTTGAGAAGTGAGTCTTAGAAATCGCTCAGATCGGATGCCTATCAGATGTCTGTGGGGGATTGTCTGGATTATTAATTGATGGAGGGAGGGCTCAGTCCACTGTGGGCAGCATCATTCCCTGGGCAGGTGTTTGTGGGCTATATCAGAAAGCTAACTAAGCCTGGGAATGAGCGAGCCTGCAAGCTACATCCACCATGGTTCCTGCTGCAAGTTCCAGTTTGAATTCGTGACTTGATTCCCCTTGACAATGGACCATGGGTTGGAAGTGCAAGCCAATTAAACTCTTTCCTTCCCTAAGTTGCTTTGGTCTGTGTGTTTATCACAGCAATAGAAAGAAAAGAAGAACATGTAGAACATTCTCCATGTCCAGCTGGAATTGTACTTCCCACCTACACATCACCATTCCCGGGGTGCCCCAGGACTGGCAGTCACCATTCTACTGTTTATTTTATTTATTTATTTATTTATTTATTTATTTATTTATTTATTTGTTTGTTTGTTTGTTTGTTTGTTCGTTCATTCATTCATTCATTCATTCATTCATTCATTTATTTTATGAGTTTGACTTTTCAGGATCCTCATATAACTGAAAATTTGCAGCGTTTGTCTTTTAAGGCCTGGTCTATTTTACTTAGTGTCACACTCACCAGCTTCGCCTATGTTGACATGACAGAAATACAGCTGAATTGTATTCCGCATCCACAGTGCACACACATCACATTTTCTTTAACCACTCACCCACGGAGGAACATGTGCAATGAATCCTTGTATTGGTTATAGTGACCAGCATTGCAGCGGAAAAGAGGGTTCAGATTGAGGTATTGACTTCAGCTCCCTTACACATAGATCCAGACGTGACTCTGTTGACTTATGTGGTATATCCAGTACACTGTTTACCACAATGTCTAGTCTAATTTACACTCCCACCAAAAATGCATGAGGCTTCATTTTCCTATAGCCCTACCAATACTTCATTTTTCATCTTTCGATACTGGCCATTGCAAGCATTGCAAGGTGGTATCTCACTGTGATTTTAATTTGCTGTTCTGTGATGGCTTGTGAGATTGAACTTTTTTTCATGCACTCTTTGGCCTTTTGTGTATCTTATGAGAAATGTTTACTCAGGTCTTTTGCTCATTTTCAAATGAGGTTATTTGTTTTCTTGCTACTGCGTTATTTGAGTTTCTTGCATATTGTGACAACGAGTTCCTTCTCAGATGCATGCTGTGCAAATGCTTCCTCCTGCTCTGTGGGTTGTCTCCTTCCTCTGAGCATGCTGCTGTACAGTGCAGAGCCTTTGGGGTTCATGGAGTTCCCTTATCCTAGCTTTGTTATGGTACATGCATTTGAGGGCCATCTCTAAGAATTCACTTTTTAGACTCATGCTGTTCTGCTTCTCCTGGGTTTTATTCTGGTGTTTCCACAGGCTTTTCTATTTTTTTTTTTTAATCTTCCTTAAATATATATATTCTAGAGCTCAAGATGGGTTCTTACACATGTCAGCTATATTCCATATTAACTCACTTTGAATTGATTTTTCGCATGGTATGAATGGGACTCCAGTTCTTTTTTCTGCACGTGGAGATCAGTTTTTCCCAACGCCATGCATCCAAGAGACTTTTCTTTATGATCCTGTGTCCTGAAATGACAGCACAGTCCAAGGATCACTCACCACGAACAAGTAGGAGTCATCCCCAAGGTGGTTCAACATATGTAGATTAGATACACGATTCCCCACACTTTCACAATGAAGGGCAGGAGGCATGATCATTTCAACAGGATAAGATACAACTTAAAGGACTCAGCACTCTTTCATGATAAAATTAAACAACGTTATAAACAGTGGCTAAACTTTCAATGTCTCACAACTATACAGGATAACAAGCTTTTGCTAGGTCAGTGGTGAAATGTAACTGATAGCGCATCTGAACAATGGTTTAAATGAGGGAATTGGCAAAGATGTGAACACCTGTCACATCTGGTCAGGACCATGTATACAAAATTGTGTATGAAAATGTAAAGTACCTTTTCTCCTTGGCCAATTTGCTGACTTTTTTTTCCTCGATGTGTAGCTGACTATGACGTTGAACTTCTGGCTCTTCTGTTGTGTGACAGTTAGTGTTGTCAATGTGACAGAGTCTAGAATCATCAGAGACACGGACCTCTGAGCACAGATATGGGGGATTATCTTGACTACATTAGTTGATGTGGGAAGACCCATCTTATCTGGAGGTAGGAGAACTCCCTGGGCAGGATATCCTGGACTGTGTAAAGTAGAGAAAGGAGCTGAGGTACAGCACTCATGCATGCATTCATTCACTGCTTCCTGACTCTGCATGAGATACAACAGCTGCTGCAGGCCCCTGATGCCTTCCCTTCCCTTCCATGATGGGCTAGCCCTTGAACTACAACCCAGTATAAACCCTCTCTTAAGTTGCTTTTATCAGGGTAGTTTTATCACAGCAGTAAGACAATAAACCAAGGCATCCTGGCTCCACCTCTTGAATGCTAGTATTAGAAGTCTGTACCATCATGCCCTGTTTATACGATTCTGGACCCGAGTCCCGTGCTTCATGCATGTATGGTACCAACTTCAGGCAAGTATGATACCAACTGAGCTTACACCCTTAGCTCCAAAGTCATTCTTGATTCAGAATGTTATTTCCTTCATTTCCAAAGTGCTGCCGGAAGCCTAGGAATTAGTCTTGAAGGCATCTCCCAAGTCCACCCACTCTCCAAACTCTTCAATGTGACTTCTGTTAAAGATACTATTATTTTTGGAGTTACAGTCTTTGCCCTGCAACTGGCCTTTCTGCCTCCAGGCTCCCTGTATTTCAGCCACTCATCCCCCAGTTCCCAGGTTCCTGAGCAACACTCATAACATGTCATCGTAGAATGCTTCCAGAGGCAGAGTTGTATGTAGGCTCTGCACCTGACATGGTCTCTCTTCAAACACAATGGATGAATGGGCAAATGGAAGTATTTCTGCAAATTCTGTCTATCCAGGAACATAATGTTGGTAATTAACTTGAGATATCTGTGACTTGGATATGAAACTGTTTTTGTAGTCAAACTTTAAAAGCCATGCATTCAGATCTAGTTTGTATTGATCACGAACTCAATGTAAATATTGTCACTAGTCACAGTTACATCAAAGAGCAGAGGACTATTATTATCTTATTCACTGTGTAACTTTAATCACAGGCATGACTTCATAAAGACCGAGGTGTGCCCTTCCTTGTACACAACTGTGTCTATTATTGGAGGGCTACAAACCAGAGGGTTTATGTTTTGATTTAGAAGTAAGTGCTTCATTATTTGGGTTATTCATGTAAGGAAAGTCATTGTTCTGTTAACAGTGACCTACTTTCTCCAGTTGGAGCTGGTCCAAAGGTTGGGTTTTCTTAGAGTGGGGTGAGCCTTGCTCACTGTGTAGAAGGTACCCAGGTGTAGACGAAAGTTTCCGTCCCACCTGGTCCTACAGCCATTCAGTCCCCAATCAGGGAGTTGCCAGTAGTTGTTGCCCACGTGGAAAACCATCTTCCCACATTGCAGGAGAGGCAGTGAGAGCCTTCCTAGCTCCCATGACCCTTCACTCCCAGTGAGTCCGCTCCTTCCTAATGCACCCATTCACCATGCAGATGCCATGGAGCAGGCACTGGGAAGACTGGGAAGAGTGAGCCACTTACACTAATTACAGGCTCTGCCAACGAATTCATTTAACTTTGACCCAGAGAGAGGAGCCATAGACCTCCCAATGTGAGCGGCAGCAGAAGGGAGGCTGCCTCAGGGCTGTGACTTCCTTATTTATTTATTTCTTGGAGCTTTTTTTTTTGGCTGTGCAAACACCATCTTGTCAGGATTATTTTCAGGTTATTTGTCTAGAGTCCAAAGGAAAGTGACTTTGTTTATTCTGTGGATTTACATGCCATTTTTATGACCTAATCTCTTGTTAAAATGGATAAAATAGGTTGTATGGAATCAGAAAAGAAATATTGGTTTTAGCTTCTTTTTAATCCAGGTAGATTAGTCAGAGCATTGTTCAAAAGGGGCTGTACTGAGGTTTGAAAGAAAAACAATGAAAAAAAAAATGAGATCGTAGACCTTGTAAGAACAATAACAGAATGAAACGCAGAGGCCAGCCCTGCCTGACTCACAGCCAGGGGGGAGAGAGCAGATGTGCTGGGCTCCTCTGCAGAGGACCTGGCAGAGGGACAGTCATATGTCACAACGATCCCTGCATTTGCAGTCAGAATATTTGGCTCTCATGTGATGATCTGCCAGTCAGGAATCAGGTGACCCGGGCAAGTGAATTAACCTTGTAGTGTCTTGGTTTCTTAGTCAGGGTGGGGGTGATGCAGTCCACGGAGACTTCAGATGAAAAGCCCTGTATTTAGTTTGTTTTCTTTTTGCCATCAGCTTTGACAAGTGTAGTTTTTCTTTGTTCTTGAGAATTTCACATAGTGAAATACGTTCAAGTTCACCTCCCCCATCTTTACACTCCCAACTTTAGTAGAAGAACCCAGTGTCTCCTCTGAAGGAACCCAGGGAATCTCACACCTTCTGGTGAGCCAAAATAAAAATATTGGGGCTTGGGACAGGAGAGAGATTAGTCATAAAGGGCTTGTCTTACAAGCACGGGCACCTGAGTTGAGATCCCCAGAACTCGTGTGTAAAAAAGCAGAGTTAGTCATGGCGGTATATACCTTCCATCTCAGCAATGGTGAGGGAGACAGAGACAGGTGGATCCCTGGAAGCTTTTGGGCCAGCTGGCAAAGTTCTAGCCTAACAAGGAACACAGTCTCAAACAAAAGGTAGGGGAACCTGAGAACTGATACACACACTGAACACTAGAACTGACCTTCATGATGTGTTGGGCATGCTCAGACCTATACCTATACCCATACCCACATTTACATCTGTACCTGCCCCTACGCCCCCACATCTACACCGTTGTTCTAGCTGGACCTAGTGTTACAGGTCTGTGATCCCAACTCCTCCTGGAGTCTGAGGAAGCTGGTTTGCTTTGTGAGACCCTGATTCACAACCAAAACATCAAGAGAACTGGGATGGAATGCACTGTTGGGATTCGGCCCAGTGCCGAGACCTTCGGTTCCATCTCCAACACCACAAAGCTCACTGTTCTATACTTTCCCCTTCATGTTCTGCCTCTGGAGATTTTTATCATACAACCCCTCAGTTCACGTCACTATACCACAATGTTGAGGTGGTAGGAAACTCTAAGGAACCTTATAATCCATTGTTTTTCAGCCAGGAAATCTGAAACCCAGAGAGGCTAAGTGATTTCTCTGTGAATACACAGCATGCAAATGGAGCTTGACTCCTGCTGTCTTTTCTGAAGGTTCTTTAAACGTCTGCTGGACAAAGTGTCTTGATTGCAAGTAGCACAAATCAACACTGTATGAATTAAGCAGAGAGGAAACTCATTAGCATGATGTGGGGGAGCCGCACAGCAACAGGAGACGAGTGAGAGCAGCAGATGCTGCCGGGCATACGAGGCCACACAGCTGGACCTGTCCGCCAGGGATGCTGACGCTTGCCGCCCTGACACATGCCAGTGTTTCTCTCCACAGTTTCAAATAGCCTCCACGGAGGATCCAATCCACGTGGCCAGGTCAAATCTTGGAGCTTGGCTTCTGGGAGGGAGGAATGACCCTCCCTATCATCATTACTAGAGGGGTGCATCTTCTGTGCTTGGTCCCATTCCATTCTGTACAGCATTAGGTAACTCTGTGATTATATATATCACAAACGAGTGTATATGTGATGTGTTTAACTGGGCATTGGTATATTAACTGTGTAAATATACCCAAAGGGGGAGGGAATCTGTTGTGGAAGAGCAAAGGCAGAAGAGGGCCATGTGGCATCCCCAGAGTCACAGTTTGTATATGCTGGGTCTGGCTCAGTCACCCTCCACACACCTGCTTCCACCCTGTCCTCATTTGCAGGTATCAGCTCTCAGCACAAGGCCCGAGAGAAGTGTGGGAAGCAGCAGGCAGACCGCTGTGATTGATCCTTCTCTCAGAGTTGCAGGGCTCCGGACTTCTCATCCCAAGACAAGCCTGGGGCTTTAACCTTATTATTGCTATATTTTAAAATGGGAACGACCACTGAGTTTGCGAGTCCGCTGGCTGCTGATGTCAGAGTCACTCTGCATCCTGGGAAGGGTTCTGAGCATAAGGTTGCAGGACTTTCCTGTCCAGGCGATGTGCTCAGTCAGCTCTGGATGCATGTCTGTTCTTCTCTCATTGACATTTGCCATGGTTTTTCCAATATGTGTCGATAAGTTCTTATGGTTATGTAGGACCTCTGTTTGGGCTGGTCTTGGCCCTCAGAGTCAGTAGGGGTGATGTGAATGCACCAGTAATGACCAGAAATGATGGCATCAGTGTAGGAATCTCCTGTGTGATAATTCTCACCCATCCGGGGGGGCCCCTGAGCAGAGTGGCTGGTCCTCATGAGTCTATGTGGCTGTGTCGGATGAGACCTGGAAAACTAGTCTGTTAACCCCTCATGTGGATGTGGGTAGGAGGCCTGCAGGGATGCTCTGGGTGGGATCACTTGCCATCTGATTGCTGACTGCCTTCTCAGTCCTTCGTTCCCCAAAGCACAGATCTGCCTTCTGCCTCCAGCACAAACATCCGAGCCAGCTGAACGTCACGTCGCCTGTCTCATCTTCTCACATTTGTCCACTTTCGAATTCTAGATTTGGGATGATTTTCCTTTCCATTGAATCAACCAGCTCTGGATGTGATGAATGAGTACACCTCTCTCTCCCCTCTCCCTCTCTCTCCCTCCTCCCCTCCCTCTCTCCCTTCTCTCTCCTCTCTCCCCTTCTTTCTCCTCTCTCTCTCTCTCTTCTCTCCTTCTCTCTCCTCATCATCTCTCCTCTCCTCTCTCTCTCTCTCTCTCTCTCTCTCACACACACACACACTCTTCCTCCTCTCCCTCTCCCCCTGCTCTCTCTTCTTTCCTCTCTCTCCCCCTCTTTCTCCTCTTTATCTCTTTCCTCGCTCTTCTCTCTCCCCTCTCTCTTCCTCTCTCTCCTTTTTCTCTCTCTCTCTCTCTCTCTCTCTCTCTCTCTCTCCCTCTCCATGCCACCTTTGCTCCGCAAGGGCATTCAGGCTTCCACAAAGCATCCAGAAGACCCACGGAAGGCCAGACCATATCCAAAATATCCAGGAACCTCTAGGAGATGCTGGAAGACCCCAGGAGCTGAAAACCTCTCTCCCGCTGTGCTAATGATATGTGGTGGGTTTCCAGGATGGTGCTCCTCTATTAGGAAGCCCTTTGCTATTTTGTGTCTAGCCAGCCACACGCAGCAATTGGAGGACTGCTGTGAGACACATGATGGGGAGCCAGGCCATATGCTCCAGAAGCCCACTCCAGACTTGCTAACTTGGCCTGGGGAGATCAGATGGCTCCTGAGTGGACTGAGCTTGGCAGGCTTGTTGTGTTTATTTTCTTCCATGAGCTTTCAATGAAGATATTAAGGGTTGGTACACATTCAAATTCCTTCAGACCTTTTTTACTTTGATTATTGGAAAGATTTCAATTTTTATTTAAAATTGCTGATGCAACTTAAATTTTTATGAAAATACACATAAAGAGCAAACTTTAAAAATACATAACAGATAATAATCTACATCATCAAACTCACCCTTGAGTTGCTCACTTTATCTCCCCCATGTTAATTGCCATTCTTTTGTGGCTGCTCCTAACTTTCAGTGTTGTGGTCCAAGGTGATGAGGTCATGAAGGTAAATGGTCTTATGATGAGACTGGTACCTTAGAAAAGAGACCCCCAAGACACCACCTCACCTTTCTATGAGGTGTGGATGCCGAGGAGGTACCTTCCCTGATCTCAGATGCCCTTACTAGCTGCCAAACTGGTAGAGCCTTGATCTTGAACTCATAATTTCCAAAATATGGTATATAACTCTCTGCTGCTCCCAAGTCACCACTGTGCAGCCAGTTTGTTACATCAGTCTGTGAGGCCTGGATGAGGAGGTGTTTCTAAAGAGCCACATCATTTTCCCAGTGAAAGTTGGGTCCCTTCCTACACAAAATTTGCATGGTAAAGGTTAAAAAACAAAGCACAAATGCAGTCATTGACTTGGTCCATTGTTAATACTATTTTTGAACAAAATGATTGCAGCCTTGTGGTATGGTCCAAATAAGACCTTAAAGTGATGCCAGGGCCCTACAGCCTTCTCCATGTTCCCTCTAGTCACTTCCCACCCTGTGGTGGGACGTCGGAGACTGTGAGATCATATGAGTGAATAGTGCCATGTACATGCCTATGTCTGTCTTCTTTTTCTCATAGCCCTGCCTGTGAGGTTTCTCTGTGTCACGGTGGTTCTCTTTTTATTCCTGTATAGAATCTGTGATTTGACCATGATAGGACTTATTTATATGGCCTACTCTCAACGAGCTGATCGGTTTTGGATACAATAAGGCTGTTGTATAAGATATATATATATATATATATATATATTATATATATATATATATATATATATATATATATATATGTAGTGTGTGTGTGTGTGAGTGATGACATGTATGTCTGTGCTGGATGCATATCTAGAAGGAGGGCTGGTGTGCTTAGTGGTTATGTATGAAAAGCAGGTTTTTCCAGTTTGCCTTTGCATCAAAAGTTCATGAAAGTTCTGGCTGCTATGCATTGTTGAAATGGGTCTCATTGTGTGCCCAAGCTGCCTTGAACTTGAAGTCATCCTGTTCCTTCTCTTGGGTGCTGGGTTATAGATGTGTGTCACTATTACCAGCTTCAGCTCCCATGCATTCTTGTCAAGTCTTCTCGTTGACTTCCTTCACATTAGTCATTTAAATGAGTATGAAATAGTATAGAATGCAATTCATATTTGTGTATTCATGATGGGTAGTGATGCTGGGCAGTTTTTTATGGACTTAATGACCTCCTTAAACCATTTTCATCTTTATTATTTTTGAAATCCTGCAAATGTGTGGGTTTCTGCATGTGAGTGCAGTACCCTCAGAGTCCAGAAGAAGGTCTCAGATCCCCTGGAGTTGTGTTACTGATTGTGAGCTGCCTTGTGGGGGTCCTGGGAAACTGATCTCTGTTCCTCTTGCTCTTAACCACTGAGCTGTGTCTCACCCACTTAGTGAACTTTGCATATAGTTCTTACTCAAGACTACACCCACTTCTGTTTCCTGGGACTTGACTTAAAGAGTTCATTTGTTGGAGTTATAAGATGGGTACAGGCCGTTCCGTGGTATCTGTGCAGCAAAGACTTGCCTCTCTGTGCCTTGCCTCTTTCTATTGCCTCAGGCTGTGAAAAAGTTCATTTTAATGAGGTAGAGCTTGCGTTTGGGCCTAAGTTTCATTTGTTTTATATTTGTTTGAGGACTCTGCAGAGGGAAGGATTCCCCTGAGGTAGATGCTTTGCTGTTTGTCAGTTGGGTCTGCAGGCCATATGGAGTTGACTGCTTGTATATGGTCTGGGAGAGGGCTCGCTCCACATATGGAATCAGTGAATCTTGACGTAATAGACACAGGAGTTTGGTCATGATTTAATGGAATCACTGTTATTCTCCTATCACAGGGGTTCTCCACCATCCTAACCCTGTGACCTTTAATATGGTTCCTCACCGGGTGGTGGTGGTGCACGCCTTTAATTCCAGCACTCGGGAGGCAGAGCCGGCGGATCTATGTGAGTTCGAGGCCAGCCTGGGCTATAGAGTGAGTTGCAGGAAAGGCGCAAAGCTACACAGAGAAACTCTGTCTTGAAACCCCCCATATATATATATTCTCAAGTTGTGGTGACCCCAACCATAAAATTATTTTTGCTATTATTTAATAACTGTAATTTTGCTACTGCCATGACTTGTCATGTAAATTTCTAAGGGGCAGGATATCTGATATGGGACTCCTCACAGGTTGAAAACCACTGTTCTGTCATATCATAGTCATAGCTTTCTGAAAAATCAGGTGAGTGTGGGTGGGTGCGTGGGCAGGTGGGCTTTGGTTTTGCTCCTCTGGCCAGTTAGCTTTTCCTCACACCAAACCTGCTTTAGATTAATGATGTGTTGTTACAGGTCTAAAATTGAGGACTTTTTCACATTCTTGAAGATTGTTCCCTCTTATTGTCCTCAGCTTAGGTTGAGTCTATCAATTTGGGAAACATAACCATCTCTCCAATATTGAGACTTTGAATCCATAACCAAATGTATTCTCTACTTATGTAGATTTGATTATTTGAAAATTATGTAACATACAGTTCACCATTTTAACATACTTTAAAGTAAGCACATTGGTGTTTCTGGTGGGCTGTGTTGAATAACCACCACTCTATCCATTCAAAAACCTTTCCCCACCTCATACCCATTGAACTAGCTTTCCTCATCTTTCTCAGCTCTTGGCTCCCTCTAGCTCATTTCTGTCTATAAGGACATTTAAATGCCTCTAGGCATTTAAAGCCCACAGAGTCCTCAGGGTCTTGTCTTTGTGCTCTGATTCTTTATCTTCTTGCAATATCTCAAGGGTCATGTATATTCTAGGATTTTCAGTGGTTCCTTCCTTTTTTTTCCCCCTTTTCTTCTTTTTTTAAAAAGTAAGGTTTTAACTTTAACATGGTAAAATTACATATAACAAAACAATATCGAGCAAGAATTACCAGTTACAATATTAAAGAAGATGTCCTATCTATCTTATATTTGTGAATTTAAGGTTTTATATCTAACTTATCTTTTATCATAACTGAGGAAATTACAACTATCTAGTTTTCAACCACATCAAAGACCTGAGAAGGAACATAATGGTACTTGAGAAATGGTAGATGGATGCAAGCAACTTTCGGAATCTTGTAAGAGTAGACCAAGACAGCTGGCAGCCTGGACAGTCACCTAATGTTTCTCAGCATTGTTGGTGCATACAAATTGGCTACAGGCCTAGAGTATCTGACAGACCATTTTTTAGAAGCAGGAATTCTGAGAGACCATCTTACCCTGTCTTGGCAGAGTACAGTGGTCGCTTTCCTTGTGCCCCGCTTGTCCAGAAAGGACAGCATTATATTTGTACTGTCAGCCATCAAGGCAAGGGCAGTTCTTTGCCAGTAGGCCTTTTTGTGCCAAAAAAGACAAACTTCAAATGGAAATGTCTTAGAAGCCCAACATTCTCTCGGGATCAATTGGTGCAGCCAGGAGCAATTGTGTCTCACGTCAACAGAATTTTAAGTTATTTAAATGCCATATTCTCTAGGTCTATGAAGTGTTTGAAGATTACCTATCTAATCTGAAATATATCTATGTATACCTAGAAGACTTAACTAACATGGCTACAGATATGATTATCATAGATGACTAATTATTAATCTATTTTTTAATTATCCATTACAATTTTAAATGAATTACATAAAACATAATACCTCAAACAAGAATAGAAATATATATATACACAGTATAACAATATTAACTTCAAGTTTGTATCAATAAACTAAAATCTATACCAATGTAAAACATTTTAAACATAAACTAAAATCTATACCAATGTAAAACATTTTAAAACAAGTTGTTCTTTAAAAGTAGGTTCATTAATCTACCCTTTTATCTTATCATCTCCATAATCCTCCTATATATATCTATATGATATCCTCTTTCTTTTTTAGAAAGAGATCACATTTATAATCAACCTGTTTTAAATAAAAATATTGGTTTTTGTCTGTCCCACACCAGAGGGCTCTTCTGATTTGGGACATAAGAATCTCTTAACCATTTATTTTTTTAATATGTCTGGGTTTAGAGGGGGAGTGAGCCAATTCCACCTCTAAAGCCAGCTTGGTATATTTTTGGAATTTGGGCGTAGCATCTCTTACTACTTCCTGCTGGAGGAGGGCGCTGTATCTTATGGGGACGCAAAAGAAAATTTTAGGCCTATGGGGTAGTCCGTGAGGGCTGTTAATTTGTGTGAACCAGTTGCCTTGAAACCGCTCTGGATGTTGGATCATCTGGGCCATGGTGTCATTGGAGACCTTTTAGGGGTCTTGGCTGGTGAAACCTGATGTATCTTAATCTGGAACAAATCCACAGCCTCTGGCTTTCTGTGGAAACAAAAGCAGAACCTCTTTTCCAAAGCAACATATCCTTTAAATCCAAATTTTGAAGTCAAGGCACCTTTAAAATATACATTTTGGCATAACTCAGCAGCTTTTGCAATCAAATGTTTTTCTTCAGTTACGAATATCAAAGACAACATAATCAGATTCTCTGTGTGGTAGCCATCTTTACGTGGCTTATTTTTTATATTACCTTGGGGCCTATTGCTTTAAACTGCACATTCTAAGACTGAATGGCGCTGTGGCTGCTGGCTCCGCCCACTTCAGCTTCCCAACATGGCAATCATACGTTTTCCGCCAGCTCTGGGAGTCATCAAGTCTCAGAAATAGTGGGTCTAAGCTTTTATCAAAGCAGCGTGTAGCCCAGAAACCTCTTTTTTTTTTTTTTTTTTTTTTTTTTAAATACTAGTAAAAGACTAAATCTACCACACAGCTTAATGTGCCACTGGCAGACGCCTCATTTCCGCCATACTGCTGGTCAAATGCACACGCCAGGAACCCGCCAGTGTTCAAACCTACGTTTTGCGGCGTCTAGCTGCCTGTATGAGATAAGAAGCAGGAACCTGTTTTTTGGCTCTGTTTAGAATTGGTTATTAAATATTCTCAGGTTTAAGGTGGAAACTTGAGCTGTTGGGCGCCATTTGTTGCTGGAGGCTTCTCTCCAGGTTACACCAAGCCCCGCAGTCCCACAATCCACGTATAAAATAATCACTCAGACGCTTGTATCACTTATAAACTGTATGGCCGTGGCAGGCTTCTTGCTAACTATTCTTTTATCTTAAATTAACCCATTTCTATAAATCTATACCTTGCCACGTGGCTGGTGGCTTACCAGAATCTCTACATGCTGCTTGTCCTGGCGGTGGCTGCAGTGTCTCCCCGGCTCCTTCCTTTTTATGACTGAGAAGTAGTCCACAATTTGTTTATTCATCAGTTGATGGATATCTGTCTCAGTGGCTTCCACATTTGGGCCAATATGCTTTGCTGCTGTGAGTGTGGACAGCTTGTGGGGTGTCTATTTCCATTTGTGTGTGGTGTGGTGTGGTGTGGTGTGGTGTGTGTGTGTGTGTGTGTGTGTGTGGTGTGTGTGTGTGGTGTGTGTGTGTGGGTGTGGTGTGGTGTGGTGGTGTGGTGTGTGTGGTGTGGTGTGGTGTGTGTTGTGTGTGTGGTGTGGTGGGTGTGGTGTGTTGTGTGTGGTGTGGTGTGTGGTGTGTGTGGTGTGTGTGTGTGTGTGGTGTGGTGTGGTGTGTGTGTGTGTGTGTGGTGTGGTGGGTGTGTGGTGTGGTGTGGTGTGGTGTGGTGTGTGTGTGTGTGTGGTTGTGTGTGTGTGTGTGTGTGGTGTGGTGTGTGGTGTGTGTGTGTGTGTGTGTGTGGTGTGTGTGTGTGTGTGTGTGTGTGGTGTGTGTGTGTGTGTGGTGTGGTGTGTGTGTGTGGTGTGGTGTGTGTGTGTGTGTGTTGGTGTGGTGTGTGTGTGGTGTGGTGTGTGGTGTGTGTGGTGTGTGGTGTGTGTGTGTGGTGTGTGGTGTGTGTGTGTGTGTGGTGTGGTGTGTGGTGTGTGTGTGTGTGTGTGGTGTGGTGTGTGTGTGTGTGGTGTGTGTGTGGTGTGTGGGGTGGTGTGGTGTGTGTGGTGGTGTGGTGTGGTGTGGTGTGTGGTGGTGTGGTGTGGGTGGTGTGGTGTGGTGTGGTGTGGGTGTGTGTGTGGTGTGGTGTGGTGTGGGTGTGGTGTGGTGGTGTGTGTGTGTGTGGTGTGTGGTGTGGTTGTGTGGTGTGTGTGTGTGTGTGTGTGTGGTGTGTGTGTGTGGTTGTGTGGTGTGTGTGTGTGTGTGTGTGTGTGTGTGTGAATTGCTGCATCATAATGTTGCTCCATTTAGGTTACTAAGAAGTCGCTCAACTCCAAATAGCTGTGCCGTCGCCGTCCCTGCCATCAAGGCGTAGAGTTTCTTATGTCTGTGCGTCCTTCTCAACAGTTGTTCTCTGGTCACAGCCACCCTTTCGGGTGTGAAGGTGTGTCCCTGCAGTGTTCAGCAATGGTGTTCTTCTGACCCATGATACCTAGCACTGGCCATTTGTAAACCCTGTTGGGCAAAACTTCCCCAAATCACATGGCCATCTTCAGTGTGGTTGTCTTTTGTGATTTACATCAGTCTTTGGTATATACTCAGTACTAGATCCTTGTTAGAAATGTGACTCATTTGGGGCTTACTTTTCCACTGTCTTTCTCAGGTTCTATGACAAAGGGAAGTTTTAATTTAGATGAAATCCAGTTATCAATTTTTTTCTTTTGTTTCCTCTGCTTTTCTGTGTGCATGTGTAAGTGCACATTTGTGTGTGTGCTGAGGATGGGGGGGCAAGGACAAAGACACAGAGTGTCTTCCTCAATTCTTTCCACTCTCTCATTCAAATAACAACCAGGTCTGACCCTGCTTAACTTCCAAGATCAGAGGAGACCAGATGAATTAAGGTAGCATGGCTGTAAACAAGCCAGGGTCTCTTGCTGATCTCAGAGATCACAAATTGGTTGGATTAGCCTGCAGTGAGCAGCAAGGATCTGTCCACCTGTCCCTGCCCCTCTCCTCAACCGAGCTAGTACTCCAGACACTCACAGCTAAGCTTGGCTGACTGAGTCACATTCTGGCCCTCCTGCGCCTCTGGTGTCACATGGAAGAGGCTGTTGTGTGATCTCAGGTTGTGAAGATCTGCTTCTGTATCGCTGAGCTCTTCTTTATCATGGCCGTGTTGTGTGCATCCTGTCTCCAAGGAGATTATCAACCACATTTGCTTCCTTAAACAATGAACTTTGGGATCTATCTATCTATCTATCTATCTATCTATCTATCTATCATCTATCTGTGCTCTTTGTTATTTCTCCTTTTTCTATCTTCTTTTGAATGTTTTACAGTTTTAAAAAAATGAGTTCTTGGGCTTCTAGCTCTTGCTATCCATTATTTTTTCATGTGTGTGTTTGTATCTGTACACCTCCCTGTGAACACCGTGTTGGTGTAAGTCAGGACTCCCAGAGCGGCTCACTTCAATGAAGGGAGAATGGCTGTAAGCACCTTGATGAGAACCCTTAGTGCTGCCTCTCTGAAGTCATACAGAGATTCCAAATTGGAACAGATCAGTATTTACTGCAACACAGTCCACAAAATCCACACACCAGGAACTGCTGGGAATGTGGCCACATATTTAAAATGCCATTTCTTGAGCATCTAAGCTACAGGGTGTCTGTAGGGAAACAAGAATCTGATGTTGTATTTGATCAGAATACTATAACATTGAAAAACTCTAAAGGGAGGAAAATATCAAGTTGATTCAGGCTTATACTGTATTTTGATTCTGGTCTTATTCAGACATAATTTATAAAAATATCAGCTTTGGTATATAGTGCTCAAATTTGTGTATGACTATCAAGCCCATAGAAAAGTCTTGTACATGGAAAAAAAATATATAAGTGTGGACTTCTCTACTTTTCCTTTTAATAAATTTTGTTTCTGTTTTTATGTATTTTAAAGTTATGTTATTAGGTACATACTAAGTTAAAGTTTAACTTTCTTATTAAATTATACTTTTTTTAAACTTAGGAATATCCCTTTTCTAAAAATACTTTTTGACTTGAAGTCAATTACATCTGATGGAATTGAGCTGTGTCAAATATCTTTTGTTTAGTATTTTCAATGTGTATATTTTTCAGTTTTTATCTTAAACTCTTCATGTTCTTATATTTAAAACATATACTTGATCTTTAAAAATCTTTGCTGTTCTAATATTTACATTTTCACATTATATAGTTATATTTACACCAGGCATTTTGCTTTCTCGTTTCTCTCCGTACCATCTGTTCTTTGTTCTGATATTCTCCTTTGTTATGATCAGCTGTATTTCTCTTGTGTTTTACACCTGACCTTATTACCTTCGTAGCTACCCATACATTTACTCCCCGGTGGTTGCTGTAGAGACCAAAACAGGTGTCCTTGGTTTAGAGGAGTGTACATTAGAATATTACTTCTGCAACTTCCTGGATAATACAAGGACATTCTCACACTATGACCTCTATTTTTTTTTCTTGGCAGTTTATATTTTGATTCTCTTTATAATTTAAATCCTGGAATGATTTTTACCTTAATGAATTTATGTTTAGTTAGAGACGGCCATATGTTAACCCTTTCTGATAGTTTTCATTCCTCTGAGATTATTTTTTCCCTCTGTTGAAAGCCTCCTCTTTTCTTTATTCTTTAGAATTGCTCTACTAATGCTAAGTTTTCAAGTCCTGTTTGTTTAGAAGCACATTTACTCACTCTCATATTTAAAGGCAGTTTCTGTTGTACATCCATCTGCTGTTGAACTGTCTCCTGACTTCCATGGTCCTGGCTGTCAAGGTGGGATCAGTATTACTATTTCCTTGTAAGGAAAAGTTTTATTTCTTTTCTCCCCCCTCCCAGCAGTTTTAAATTGCTGTGGTAGCTCGAGTTCTAAAATGTCTCCCCGTGGCCCTCAGGTCTGTGAACCTCTTTTTCAGTGTAGATGGGTCCTAGACATTTGAGGATGGGAGGCAGCCTTCCTGGGGTCACCCCATGTTGGACAGGAGAGATTCTGAAGATATAGTTGGGATCCTACAACAGCTGTATTGAGTAGATCAAGGGGTAGATGTCCCAATGGGGCCTGACTCAGTTAAGTCAAGTGGCATCTTTGAATGTAAAGAGTTTTTCACACCTAGCTTTGGAGGATAAACATACAGCCATGCCATGAACTGCTACAGATGTAGGTGTCTATAGTGGCTTAGAGTGGTCCCTGGCCCAAAGCTGTGAAAAATTAGACTTTTTGGACTGAATTCTGACAACTCGAAGGAGTCTGGAAGAACCCCAGCTGTGTGTGGACTGCAGCTTGAGTATGAGTGAACCAGACAGACTCCTGCCCATGCCTCTGTTCCAAGGAACTCTGAGCATATATATGTACAAAGGCTTAAGTTTGTGCTAACTTGTCATATGGCACAGAAAACCAATTTTTCCTTTTTTTTTTTTTTTTTTAATGGTACAGGTACAGACCCTAAGGCCTTTCCATATGCTAGGCAAGCCACGCCCACTAACACTGGAGCCACATTCTAGCCCATAATTTTAATTTTTCATTCTGCTTTGTTCTGTTAAGACGGGCTTGTGGGGGCTGGAGAGATGGCTCAGAGGTAAAAAGCCCTGGCTGCTCTTCCAGGGGTCCTGAGTTCAATTCCCAGCAACCACATGGTGACTCACAGCTATCTACAATGAGATCTGGTGCCCTCTTCTGGTGTACATGCATACATGGTGGCAGAATGTTGTATACATAATAATAAAATAAATCCTAAAAAAAAAAAAAAAAAAAAAAAAAAAAAAAAAAAAAAAAAAAAAAAAAAAAAAAAAGACAGGGGCTTGTATAGCTCAAGCTGGCTTTGAACTCACAGTCACTGGAATTATAGGCTTGTGCCAGCATGCCCAGCTTCATTTTCATTTTGTTTTCTGCTTTAAAAATCTTGAAGAGAGTTCATCTCCCCCTTTGAACCTGTGGATTCTTGTCTATCTTCTATCCTCCTTTGTTTCCTCCCTCTATCATCTCCACTGGGTTCTTCCTAGTGCTGCATGCATTTTCATGTCTGTGTCATAGGTGTTTACTTTCAAGCATGACTTTAAAGTGTCTCCAAGGGAAGTCTGGGATGTCCCTCAGGTTCACTTCCAACCCCAGTGTGGCTTACACTTGAATAGTTTTTCCAGCACCAACAGCCTTCCAAAATATCCACATGTGTTCTACCATCTTAGTGGACATTTCTGTTTTGTTCCTAGCTAATTCCTCCAGCCATGCTCAGTTTAAGAGGTGGTCAGGTGTTTCAAGAGGAAATCAATTCACTTCTCTATGTGTCCATCATTTCCAGCATCTTCATTCTGTTATATATACCTGTGGGCTTACGCCAAAGGCTTTGGTTATACGTCCTTAATGTAGTGAAGATTCGACTAGGAACCACAGGTTTCTCTTTAAACTTTATGATTCAGTGTAAAATTTGAGAACTGTTGTGGAAGAAAAACTGGTGGAGAATGTCCTAATCAACATAGTTTTTCCCCCCTTTCCTCTCTAGAGTTGTGGTTTTTATAAATTCTGGTTGTTTTCATGGATCTCTGGTTTCTTTCCTGTTGCCTCGATGAGAGAATTCTACCAGCCACCAGAGCTCAGCCTATGTTAAGAACAGGAAGGAGGTCAAAACAACTTGGGGGTGGGGATACCCAAGTGACTCTTTGCCAAAGAAGCAATTCCAAGTTTTCTTCAGTTTCTGTTAGGAATTGATGATGGGACCAATTGGATGTGAAGAAAACATGCTTCTGGTTAGTGGGATAGAACACCTCAAGTTATGTATCTAGGAAGCACTTGTGATCTACAACTGAAACATGTCCCCTATTCAGTCGTCTAATGAATTGGAAATACAAATACTTTGAAAACACTGAGCAGATTCAGATGAAAGGCCTTAGTATGATGAATAATGAAGAAACTGAAGCTATGGTTCAGCAGTTGGACCGATAATCATGTCATTTGGCCTTAGGTAATAAATGCCATATAACTCAGTCTGTTATGCAAACCTCTGGGACTAGTTCTTGGTCCTGTATCTCAGGCCCATCCCTCATTTCTTGAGACCAGTTCCAGCTTGAGCATGGAGATGCTTACAGAGGAGTTGTGGTCATAGGCATGGTCTGTAGGGGTCAGGTGAGATGGGCTTAGGACCTGCTATTCACCACATTTGGCACCAGAAAGTTATGCAGATCCCCAGTTTCCCATTTGTGTTAGGATAACAAAAACCCATCACGGTCAACAGCTCGCTCTGCTGTCTGTTGGTGTGCTGTACCCATTTCTCTCTCTCACCTTCTCAGAATCTCCCTTCCATGACCACACAACAACACGATTATTACTTGGGTTCCTGTTGCCTGCCTCATGTATTAAGAACCGTGTATAGCTGGGTGGAGTGGGAGGCCAATTAAAACCCTGCCCTGCAGGTCCCAATGCTCAGGCCAGGGTTGTACTTGCTGTCTTTGTATTCTCAGGCCTGACCTGGTTCATGTTCATAGCAGGTAGTAGAGTGAATATGTACAGTGAGATGGGAACAGCATGAGTGTGTACCTGTGTCTGTGACACTATCTTTAAAACTGGAGATTAGGGGCTGGAGAGATGACTCAGCAGTTAGGATCATTGGCTATTCTTCCCATGAAAACCCATGTTTAATGCCTAGGACTCACATGGCTGCTCACAACTGTCTGTGACTCCAGTTCCAGAGGAATCCGACACTTTATTCTGGCCTCTGCAGACACCACAAGCACAGACATACATGTAGGTAAAACACCCATACACATAAAATAAACATAAAGTTGATGATTTCTTTTTGAGTAGAGAGCTATAACAATTAGTACCAAGCTGTCCACTTCACCCTTGAGATCTCAAAGGCATTCCTGGATGCAGGAGGAGAAATGATCCAGGATTGCTTCAGAGTATCTGAGCTGATGGGTTCAAGGAGTTTTTATTCTGTGAAGGTTTTGATAAGCAAGTGAGATGGAGACTTTATTTTGTGTGTTGAAACTGACATTTGTCATAGGAGGCTGTATGGTGTCCCAGAGGACCCATTAGACTGTGCCCTTCATAGTGGAAGGTGGCCCACACAGCTGAGCTGAGATTCCACAGCTGTGCTGTACCAATCGAAAGTGTGTTTATAAGGTTCAGGAATCCAATTTTGCCTGGATTATGTCTCTGCTTTGCTTTGGAATGGAAAGCTATCTTTATCGGTCAAATAGAGGATGAAAATGGTTTAGGTCTGGATTTCAGGCCACTTCTCTGTCTAGCCAGCAAGATTGTTTCATACACCGCCTCTGCGGCGTGATCCCAAACACTTCAGCACATGTGGCCCTGTCTGGTACAGAGAGAACAGAAATAACTCCATCTGAGTATGTGTTCAACAGCGTGTCTGCCCTATACATCCTGTTGGATGTATTTGTTTAGAAACTTGAGTTGGGCCAATCGTCTACTGTGGAGGCGTCTACTGTGAAGGCGTCTACTGTAGCCTGCTGTGAGGGCACAAGGATGTTAGAATGCTCATGAAACTCTCCTGGTTCCCAGTGGCTGCTGGATTTGTTATAATAAAGGCTGTTTTTACCTCATGTTCTCATGGTCTGGTCTTTTCTGTTCGAGTCTGTAGGGGCTGATGGTGGGTCTGAGGCAAAAGCAGCAGTTGCCAGTTAGGGTTACAAATGGATGGTTTGGTGAGCCCTGAGTTCCCTTCCAAGCTCACCTTGGGGACAGCACTGAAAGTGGCAGGCCTGGACAACTCTACTTTCTTCCCACTAATTCTTTGTGTTTAACATGGGGCCCTGGGTTTCTGACCCACAAGGCTATGCTAAATCTGCCAGAAAGAAACAGGATTATTATTAAAGACAGAGGTGGAATGGGGACAGCTTCTTCTTTCTTTTTCTTTTTTTGGCTTGTAGAATGATAAGTAAAAGATGATTCTTCCATCTCTGTTTAGAAGAGATTTTAACCAAGGCTTCAAGAGAGAATATTTGGTTAGAGAACTCCTCAGACATGTAGCTGCTCCTAACTACCCAAAAAGGATTTTAAAAAGACAGGATGTAACACGAAGTGCTAAATGGTCTTATTAATAAAAAACCCAGAGCCTGATATGAGGGTAAAAGCTGAAAGATCAGAGAGGCAGAGCAGCGAGCCATTAGTCCTTACCCTACTAAAGTCCCTTGGATGTGCTGCTATCTCTCTACACTTCAGCTCTGCCCCCGTCTGCTTTCCTCACAGCACAGCTTCCTGGCACTGGCCCCACTGTGGGCAGACACATCTCACCTTTGTCCCATGCTGCACAGCCTCTGATGCCTGGAGCCTTACCCGATGCTTGTAACTCTGAGCCTGACACGTGTGCTGGGATAGCTAGGCTCTCCAATGCCCAGGAGCCATCAATGGGCAGCAGAAGCTTCAGGAGTCTAGAGCTGGGGTTTCTGACACACATTCCTGTCTCCCTCTGACCTCACTCCCTGCCCTTTCCTTCCCTTGCTCTGCTTCCATCTTCACCCCTACTAGAGTCTAACAGTAAAGTCCTCCTCTACCGCTTGATCCTTCCTGGCCTCTGCACCTGTGCAGGCCTGGGGACCACTCCCCTTGTGTCTGTAGCCTCCCATTTTGGTCTGTAACTCATCACACCATGTCCCAAGCAACCATTGTACTGGATCCTATGGAGAATGAATTATTTTCACCTCTGGCACCTGACCCAGTGCTCCTCATGTTAATGATCCTCGGTGGCTAGTTGATCAATGACTATATTTCTATTGTTATTACCATGAGAACTGTTTCATGGATTTCCTTTCTTCAGTATTTACCAGGTGCCAACCACATACCAGATGCTGGTCACCAGATGCTGCCAGCACTGGGTGCAGCCATGGCATCAATGAGACCCTGTGGCAGCTCCTGGAAATACCTAGAGACCCAGGTCTCTTTTTCATGTGCTTTTAAGGTGTGGGGAGTTGCTGTCCAGATGGCCAAGTAGCTACGTCTTAACTCTTTCTCTTACAGGGATTTCAGATATCTATCCATCCATCCATCCATCCATCCATCCATCCATCCATCCATCCATTTATCCGTCTTTCTATCAGCTGTCTATCCATCCATCCTCTATCTTTCTATTTAATTGTTAGCTATCCTCTATCTATCATCTGTCTATTGTCTATCTCTATCTATCTATCTATCTATCTATCTATCTATCTATCTATCTATCTATCTATCTAATACCTTTAATCACAATATGTCTGTCTTATATACTGTCTTTCTTTCTCAGCATTTCTCTCTGTTGTTTAACAAACCTTTTCCTGTGGACATGCAACACACATGCCTACTCATCCCACATAGTAATCCCATGACAAAGCAAAGTATGGATACCACCACAGTCCAATTTGGTGAACCAATAATTTTATTGGGGTTACTTACAGGAATATGGGTAAGGGGTTACTTAAAAGAGCAGAAATGACTCAAAGACAACTGTATCACCAAAGCCCACCCCAGCATGGGTTACAGCTCATAAAGCTGGGAATCTGGAGCACACCGCACAGCCTACAGGTAGCTCAAATGAGGATGTCATTTCCAGGTGCCTCAGTTGGTCTAAACTTCTTGTAGGTGGCTTGGTTAGTTTCTGCTTTTTCTGGCAGTTGGACTGGTTTGATGCATCTGGGTCTTTCCATCTGAAGGGACTTTCAGTTTGAATACTTATTCTGACAGGGAGGGGCCTAGTGAATCTCATCAATTTTAGGGACTTCCTATTTTGAGTTGTTTACCTTCCTGCTTAAGGTGCTTCCTGAAGGATGGACTGTTTTAATCTCCAAGGAAACTGATACACAACATTCTCTCGTCTCTCTCTTCTCTCTCTCTCTCTCTCTCTCTCTCTCTCTCTCTCTCTCCCTCTCCCTCTCTCCCTCTCTCCCCACTGCCACCCTAGGCAGATCTATGTATCTTCTGAGGAGGGAGATAGTGTAGATACTCTCTGGGTGGATATAGAGTACAGCACGTTGACCTACTTTTCTAGGGCAGAATACCATCATGTAGTCCCATCTTGATTCAAGGGACTCCAAACCTGTCACCACTGGACAGCTTCTTGTAAGAGAGAAGGCAGCCACCTACATTTTATGGCAAGTGGCCATTGGGGCAAGTGGTTTGGAAGCTGCTTTTCTATGTCCTTTTCAGTGCAGTGATTGCTCCAGGGTAGAAGGAAACCCAATTCCTATTTGCTCAGTGTTAGGTATATCTTTCCTCCAAATGGAGACATTTGTTCTTGGAAGGAGGAGATAGATTTTTAAGACACAGGTGTTTAGGAGGTGGGGGGAGCTCAGAAAGTTGCCAGCTTCACAAGGCTTCTCTCCAAGGTTATAAAAAGTAAATGATTTCTGGGAAAGGCAAACTCTTTGGTGGAGATGCCTGCAAGATGGGCAGGGAGATTCAGGAACGCAGCTTTCATGGGTTGTCCCTTATATTAGGGTGGGCTCTTTGGTGATACAGCAGCATTTTAGTCACCTATGTCCCAGGAAGTAGGTCTTGTCTGTGATTCCCTAGGCAACTGCAATAAACTCATTGGCTCACTAAGATGGACTTGGAGGAAATTGTTTCTTTAGTCTGTTGGGGTGCTCTGTCTGGGTGCTCTGTTGGGGTGCTCTGTTGAGTGCTATGTTGGGGTGCTCTGTTAGGATTCTCTGTTGGGTTGCTCTGTTGGGGTGTTCTTTCAGGCTGCTATGTTGGGGTGCTCTGTTAGGATGCTATGTTGGGGTGCTGTGTTGGGGTGTTCTATATGGGTGCTCTGTCGGGGTGTTTTATCAGGGTGCTCTGTCTGCATGCTCTGTTGGGGTGTTTTATCAGGTGTCTGCCGGGTGTCTGTTGGGGTGTTCTGTAGTGTGCTCTGTCGGGTGTCTTTGGTGTTTCTGTTGGATGCTCTGTTGGGGTGTTCTATTGAGGTGCTCTGTCGGGGTGCTCTGTCGGGGTGTTTTATCAGGGTGCTCTGTTGAAGTGTTCTGTCGGGGTGCTCTGTCGGGCTGCTCTGTCGGGGTGCTATGTTGAGGTGCTCTGTTGAAGTGTTCTGTCTGGATGCTCTGTCGGGGTGCTGTCAGGGTGTCGGGGTGTTCTATTGAGGTGCTCTGTCAGGGTGCTCTGTTGGGTGGTTGTTCACATCTCTCCAGGAGAAGTGGCATGGCACCTACTTGAGGCAAAAGTGGAAGTCCCTTTCTAACCTATCACTGATACTTCCTTTAACATTTTATCAGTATGCGCCCCAGAGCCCACAGTACATGCCTTCCATTAATCATGCTCTGCCTAGGATTCTATCAGGCCTCGCTGGAGCCTAGGTTCTTCTTCTTTTTTTTTTTTTTAGTTTTTTTTTTAATTTAAACAAATTTTTTTATTCATTTTGCATACCAACCACAGACTCCCCTTTCATCCCTCCTCCCACTTCCTCCTCCTGCCTTCCCCTTCCTCGGTCCATCCCCCATCCCCTTCTCTAAAAGGGTAAGTCCTTCCATGAGTGTGGGGGGGGGCAGCAGAGACTGGCACATTCAGTTGAGGCAGGACCAAGCCCCTCCGCCCTGCATTAAGGGTGAGCAAGGTGTCTGATAATAGAGAATGGGGTCCAGAAAGCTAGGAGCATAGGTTCTTACAGCAATGTATTCCCAAGTTCCTTTCCTTACCTTTGCATTCCTGTATTGTATTCTATGTCGGAACCCCCCCCCCCAGGTATTGATAGTTTTGCCTTGAACACTAATGGTCAGAGAAATATAAATAAAATAGTATTATTTTAAAAATTACCATTGGACAGTTCCATACATTTATATAATGAATTTTAGTCATGTTTTCCTCCATTGTTCCCATCTCTTATCCCCTTCCCTTGCACCTGGGATGTGTCTTCTTACCAAGCCCCCATCCTAGTTTCATGTCTTATTTTTGGGGGTGGTCCATTGAGCTTAATTGGTTTCTTGCCCAAGCATGAGTAGGGAGGTCATTTGCTGGAGCAAAGGCAACATATTCATTGGCTACGCTACTGAAGAAAATGACAGTTTTGGGGAGGGGTGAGACCTCATGAGATGCTCTCCTACCAGCGGTGAGAAGTTGATAGGTCCAACCTCTCATTCAGATAACTGCAGCCACCATGAGTTCATGAGTACAATGGCCATTCCACATCCAGAAGACGACATCTTTTGTGCTGACCGTTTTTCCACTCTCTGGCTCTGCATTCTTCCAAAATGTCCCCTGATCCTTTGAGGGGATGGCACAGCTGCTCATTTGGGGCTGAGCATGCCACCATCACTTATCCTCTGTACTCTGGCCAGTTATGGATTCCTGGGTCAACTGCTACCCCACTGTTGTGAGAACTTCCTCTGGTAAAGCTTAGGCAAAAATACCCATCTATGGGTTGTGGTGACGTATTTGTGATTTAAGAAATAAAGCTTGCCTGAAGATCAGAGGACACAGACAGTCACAGAGTCAGCCATAGAGGACCAACTGGGTGGTGGCACACACCTTTAATCCCAGCCCTTGGGACCACACACCTTTAATCCCAGCACTAGGAAGGCTGAGACAGGAAATGATGTAGCTGGGCAGAGAAAGGAATAAGGTGGGAGGAGATAGGATTAGGCCCTTTTGGCTGAGGACTCAGGGGCATTCAGTCAGAGGATTTGTGGAGTTGGTGAGGTGAGAAGTGGCTGTGGCTTGTTCCTTTGTCTCTCTGATCTTTCAGCGTTTACCCCAATATCTGTCTCCAGGTTTTTATTATAAGAACATTTAGGATTCGTGCAACAATGGGTGTATATCTGAGTGAAATGGTGTTATTATTGACTGATTTCTATGTTTTCACTTGCTTCCATGTCTTTGCATAGATTCCACATTGACTGAAGAACTCACTTTAGTACATCGGGTCTTGGGATTCAGTTTCCATTTGTCTAAAACGTCCATTACCATCGTTCTTTCTTCTGAGCGGAGATCAGGTGGTACAACGCACCAAGCTTACAAGTTCTTCTTTTCAAACCCTGCATGGGCTGTGAGCTATGTTCTTCCGGCTTGCGTGGCTGCAAGGCTGAACTCAACAACCATCCTTTGTTCCTGTTTTCTGAGTTTTGTTTGCCATGAGCACCTTTTGCTCTTCCTTCAATGTTTTCTTTGCTTTTCGAGCAGTTGGCATGTGATCTCTTTGGGTCTCTTGTCGGTTCTCTTCGGGTCTGCTTTTCAGTCATTTTGTTGTTGACCTGAAAGGGTTTGGTGCCTTCTTGGTTGTGTCTTTTGCTGATTTGGAGAAAGACTTGGCATTTGTTTGATGCGTCCTTTCTTCTGCTCTCCCCTCTTCCCAGCCTTAGTTTGGGTTTTGGTCATACTGGACGGTTGGATGGTTTTGTGTCACCGCACAGGACTTCAGTGTTGTTCTGTTTTGCTACTTCATCCTCTGAGTCTGCTGAAGAGCCTATCAGGGGCATCCTTTATGCCTGTTCCTGTGTCTGTTCACTGTTTTTAATATTTCTTCCTGGTTCCTTCTCAGTCACCATCTTCCCTGAAATTCCTGGCAAGTCCCTGCATGCTGCTGGTGTCTCATACTGTGCCCCTAAAGAAAATCCTGACTTTGAAAACTTGTGCAAAATAATGGTTTTCATGGTGACGTCTTCACACATGCAGATAGTTTTCTTGGCTCATGTTCACACCTCTTGACACCCTCCTTCCCCCTCTTGCACATGAGATGAAATGTGGTATTCATCGTCCCCAGTCTGCCTCATTTCACTTAACATCATGACCTCAAGTTCTATACATTTTTCTGCAAATGATATAATTTTATTCTCTATGTCTGAATAAAACTCCATTGTGTGCACGTATGTGGGGACACACACATGTACAACACACACACACACACACACACACACACTTTCATATCCATTCATCTGTTGATGGACATCTAGGCTGACTTCATAGTTATTAACATCTTATTCACAGTTCCTTTAAACACTGTGTGGAAGCTTATGCTATATGGGGTCCTGTAGCACACCAAATTTCTTTACAGGGTGTGTGTGTAGCTCACAGTTTCTGGGACTCTTGGTAGGACAATAGACTAGAATCTTTTGTGCCTCTACTGTGAGAATGAGTTAGTCTAGCTGGTGGTGGCAATTGCCTTGGATTCTGTTGCTGATGTGGTTGCCCCAGCACGCTGCTGATTCCAATGGCTTCTTGGTCTTGGGGTGGGGGCTGATAGACTAGAGTATTCTTGTCAGTATTTGGGCTGCCCTGAGCGCTGACTCTTCCCTCTGCAGCCAGATTTCAGAGGACACCTGTTTTTTGTCATCATACCCTTCCTTGGGGGTAATCGTTCTTTCTTCATCAGGGCATGCGCCCTGGCTCGGTGCTCCGGGAGAGTGATGGTTTCCTTCCTCATTTGCTTTAGCTTCCAGATCGGGGTACAGGCATGACTCTAACCCCTGTTCTGCATCAGGCCTGACCTGGGCCAGGTGCCACCCTTGCCTCTCACAGGTATATGGGTCCCCATGTTACTAAGACCATAAAGCTTCATGCCTCCCCACAGCAGCAGTGCTGGCCCTCCCCCTAAAATGACCCAGTGACTGTAGAGGCATCTGTGGACGTGTGTGGATTTCTTTTTTCTGCAAGGGCTGCAGTTCCCCACAATTAGCTCATACTGGACTCCCAGACATTGGCTCAAATTTCCCCCTGAGTCACTCCTACCAGTGTCCCTGCGTTCTGCTGTGAGTGACCACTGAGGGCTACATCTCCTCAAGATCTGGGGAAGTTGCCTTCACTGTGCCCTTGGCTCTCTTTGGGATCCGAGAGCAGGTGTTCTTTTATAGGCTGTAGGCTCCCTTCTCCCTTCTCTGGCTGCATTGTGAGGATGAACACCATGAGATCTAGCTCTCTCTGTTGCACGGTGGTCAGAAGTCTACCTTCCTGTGTTTGATTTCCAAATGGCTGTTCTGTTCTCTGCTTGCTTTTTTTTTTCTTTGTAAGCCCTTCATTCTTGCAACATGGATGTGGCCTCTTCAGTGGGCCCTCCCTCTCACGTTCCCCCTTTCCTGTCCAGTCTCTGCTTGCAGCAAATTGCTTTTGTTCCCATCGGATTGTTCTGGTCACTGGCTTCCTTGTTAGAAGTGTTTCTCAGATGTCTGGTGTTGCTTGACCATCTGCTCATGATTAAGAATGACAGCCCGGCAATCAGTCCTGCAGCTCTGAACGTGTGGGCGGAGTCGGCCGACCATGGGCTTCACTCAAGAGCATTCTGGGAGGGCTTGACAGGGCCTCTGGGGGACAGCCTCTGCTCTTTCCTCTCTGCAGAGACATAGTCCCCAGAGGAGGCCCTTTTACCTCCTGCACGGCTGCCTCCTAGAAGCTGAGCCAGCCTCCTTCCTGCAGAGCACACCACTTAAATGATAAGGGGCTTTATGGGTGCATTTCTGCTATTCTGCCCTTCCCCCCTCTTGCTTTTTATTACTCCTTTCCCAAGGCTGGGAAATTGCTACTTATTTAAAATGCCTAAATAGACCTAAAATTTTAATTAAACTCTGCAATATGTCCTTGTTACAACTTTCTCATCAACTTCCCGGGAGTGTGCGTGTTATTAGACTTTCCATCTCAGGGCAAAAGGCTTTTGTTTGCTGTTCTTTTAAAGGCCTGGGACTGCATGCAAGCTCCCCATCACTCTGGTTGATGAAGGAATAAAAGTTATGAAGAGGCCGCTTAGCAAAACCGTCCTGTGGCCCTCCAGGAAAGCACATGGTAGAGCCTGGTGCTGCTTCTGCTTCCGTGACTGTTTCCACAACGCTTGGGTTTTAGATTCTCCTCCAGAGGCAGGGGCTCACCCGTGCCTCAGTGGGCAACAGCGAAGAGCTAGAGAGGAAAGATGCACAGAGCTGGGGAGCCCAAGGTGGCTCTGTCAGCAGGAAGGAGGGTGAGCTCAGCTTCCTGGATGTGATGTCTCCTTGAGCTCTCTGACATTCCTTGATGCCTAGATTCTCCAGACAGCATATAGGTCAGCAGCCATATTTGACTCAGTGTGATTTCAGGCAACAGGAGTTGAGAGAGTCCTCCATGAGCAGGTCTATTAAAAAGGAACAAGGAGACCAGCATCTTAGGGCCATTGCTACTATAGCCTGGGGTTGGAACTAACATACATTCAGGTACACGTGGCCACGTGGAACTCAGAGCCTGGAGTAGCATTCACAAGACATCTCCCAAGCCCAGGTTTAATCTTTGGAAAGTAGGATAATGACCAAATCATGTCCCGGAAGTACTTAGTCCGTAAGCACTAGCTCATGTCTCCAGTTGTGAACAGGTGACATGTTTCCTTTATGCCTTTATGATTTCCTTACATAGGTGACAGAGAATGTTCTCTGCATAACACAGCACCTGAATCAGCACTGTTAAGTGTATAGATCCTTATAAACCATGTAAGACAGAACTGGCCCCAGCACTGGGGAGCTATGGGAACTACTTAACTGCTGTCCTCCAGCACTGAGACACCAGGGTAGTTTGGAGTGGCACCCAGGCTGGGCCAGGAGTCAGGGAGCAAGGTGACCTTGGGCAGATGTCTCCCTCCAGAGCCCCCTCCCCAGCCCCTCCAGCTCGCTTGGGTTTTAATAACTCGGCACTGTTACATGACATGCACACGCTGCAGACATTTTCAGTTTCCTTCAATTAGACTCTTCTTTTGAGCCTTTAAAAAAAAATCTCAATAGGAGCCTCTTAGTATTCTAGCGGAGCTGTCTGCAGTAATGTGTTCGAGGATATAGGTGCCACTCCTGTGCGGAGAGCTTGAAAAATGACCAGACGGAGCCTGTGTTTGTTGTCAACTGTGTCGGCAGGGTAATAAATCAACCCGTCTCATGTCAGGGGTCAGTTCGTTTGATGTTTAAAGCGTTTGGCCAATCTAATCAGGCTGGCATGGCCAATCTACCCGAGAGAGGCCGGTGTCGTTCCCCGCTGAGGTGTCAGGAGCTGCACTTCTCTGACCGGAAGACTTTGGGGCCGCAGAACCGAAGCGGCAAGAGACAAAGAGTTCGCACCCCAGAGGCAGAGGCTCCATGCCCAGTCGGTTAGCTGGGAGAAAATCTTGTGTCCAGCAACTGGAGGAGGTGGTCCCCTTCTCCTCAGCCCAGAGACCTGGTTTGGAATGGTTGGACATGCTCCTAGAGGATTTAGAATTAAGGCTGCCACATCATTTTCAGGGCCGTGTGCAAAATACAATCGTGAGGCTGTTTAAAAGCAAGACGGAGCAGCGCTAAAAGGAACATAAATCACGTTATTGTATGATTGTGCTCTTGGCTTGTGTTGTTTTATTTGATGGGTATAATTCTGAGTAAAGAAAAATTAAAAACTCAAATGACCAGAATGAAGTTTTTCTCTCATCTCTGTTGTGCAAATGGAGGAATGTAAATCACACGCAGAATCATGTAGTCAGACAATTTGTACTTTATGGTTGCTCCACTGCCTCTAACTGACTTAGAAATACCAAAGCATCCTACATGGGGATGCTTAACAAGACAGACATACAGTTTTGGCACAGCCTCCCTGTCGGCCCTGACATAGGCTGGAGTCCACCTAATCCCTGAGTCCTGATCAGGTTTGGGAGATATCCACAGTCTACAGCCCCAGCTCAGAGCAGTCAGGTGATCCTAACCTCAATGCGGAGACGTGTGCAAGGCCTGGCTCGGGGTGGAAAGACGCGGCGGCCCTCAGCATGTACCAGTTGGTACTGTCAGCAAAGGAGGAGCATGGCATTGCTCACTCAAGATCACATGCCCTGGAAATGTAACTCCTATACAGAGGCCCCTGGAGAGTGGGTGACAGGGTGAGGTTTGAGGCAGGAACAGGGCCACAAGGCCAGGATGTCTGGGAGTTCTGGAACCAGTGGCCAAGATCTTGTGGAGCGCCTTGGGTGCCCTGTACCCAGCCCTGCCCCCATGCCACCAAATTTACTCAAAACACACACGATACAATGATACTGAAGAATCTAATACTGACAGTAAGACTTTTGTTCCTGAAGGTGGGTGACAGGACCCTTCATGGACCGCCCTTGTGAGGCTGGCAGAAAAATTATAATTTGTCACGGAGCCTCAAGTCAGTTGGAATGGAACCGCTTAGATGGTTCAATTGTCTGAAGGAAGCAGCATGCAGATTCCAGGGTCCACCTGGTACCTTCCAACATTTGCTGGAAGTGTACAGAGCTGAGTTCCTCCCAGCCGATTCACAGGAGAGGACAGACCTGTCGAGGATCTGTCTAGCTCTGGTTTCTCCCCTGACACGGCACTAATCAGCAGTATCTACAGGCCTCAGTTTCCTCTTCCGCAGTACCAAGAAAAACTTGGGATGGAAGACAGCAACAAGACAACAGTGGCTTCTGGGGCTCCCACCTGAGGCAGTTACTCTCCTAGAACGGTCCTAGAGTGGGGTGGGGGATCCGAGGATGGCAGCTCTCTGTTTGAAGACCCGTTAGGTGGAGACTCACAGACAACTCAGGGTATGGTGATGGGACAGGGCAGTGTGTGTTCAGAGCTGGGAGACAGGGCCCTGGTGCTTTGACTCCAGAAATGTGAGTTCTGCATGGTCCAGAAGGAGGAGAGCACCGAGGAGTCTTGAACTTCAGAATCTGGGTGATCCAGAAAGTGGGTGATCCATCACTCTCCCAGGACTGTGAGGGAAGAATCTGGGGGGAGGTTGGATAGACAGGGTAGCCGGTCCCTTAAAGGAGCCTGGCGGTCCTCCAACCTTGAAGTGCCACGCCAGACAGGCTCTGTGATGAGAGAAGCATCCTTTGTGCAGCCAGCTGCCAGGTGGCCCGTTGCTCACAACTAGCTGCATTCAGCAGGTGCATTGGAAGTCCATCGTCTAACACCAGCCTGTCAGCGAAACTGCGCAGGTGCCAAGGGATGCACGCTAAGACTCACAGGAAGACAAGTCAAAGGAGGCCGCCAGAGACTCCCCAGAACATGGGTGGGTGAGGAAAGGAGGGTACACCAGGATTTTGAAGATCTGAGGATCCTGATGCCAAGAGAGTCCACAGAGGCACAATGTGTGTGTGCATGAATCTGTGTGCATGCATATTTGTGAGCACATGCATGCATCCTGGAATGCATGTGTCTGTGTATATGTGTATACACATGCACATGTGTGTCTGTAGGGGCATATGTGTGCAGGTGCATGTGTATGCATATGTGTGTGTGTAAATAAACACATCCGCCCATGTGAACATATATGTATTCATTAATGTATGTGATGTAAATATGCATGTGTGTGTAAGCAACTGAGTTCCTTCTGTCTGCCGCACAAGCCAGGCTGCTTGGATTAGTTGAAGATGGTGGTCTTGTGAGGCAGGAAGGCTTTGTGATGCCCAGCACAGGCATCGGACACCAGGGTCTCCCTATGAGGACTCAGATAGCACTAGCCTCTCTACTAGGACCAGGACCCATGTTCAGTGAGCCCACCCAGTCCTGTGGTCCTGGGATTTGCTGTGCTGGTTTTTTTTTTCTTTTAAAATAATCAGTGTTCTGACTTCATTCTGTGGCTATAACAAAACACTCTGACCAAAAGCGATTTGGGTTGGCAAGGGTTTATTTCAGGTTCCACTTCGAGGCCACAGTCTGTCACGGAGAGAACTTGGACACATTAGAGGAATATTGCTTGCTGGCTCACTCTCTGGCTCATGCTTGGATATCTTTTTTTTTTTTTCATCACGGGGCCCATAGAGGGTGGTACTGATCACCTTGGGACTCTTCTCTACCCATGAATAATCAAGACGAACCTTCACATACATGCCCACAGGCCGATCTGATGGAGGCCATTCCCCAGCCAACATTCTCCTGCCAGGTGATGACCACAGGCTGTGTCCACTCAGCCATTACAGCTAACAAAGAAACCCAGGCAGCTTGATAGGACCTTGTGTAGCGCTGGGTCCTTGTGTTTATACTTCTGGTGTGTGATCCTGAAGCCCTTATTCTTCATGCCTTGTATGTTTTGGGGAACTGAAGAGTGTACACCCCTAGACCAGTGGTTGACATAATTGTAGAGAAATAAGGAAAGTGGGAGGTGGGCCATGAGGAAGAATGTCTTAGAAAGTACCTCAGGCCTGGGATGCCATCTTGTAGCCAAATCCAGGCTGCCAGAGCAAGACTCACGCTTCATGGAGTGGTCCAGGCCTGGAGGAGGGAAGGCTGAGTGCATTGTGGGTTCTGTCATGAGAGCACAGGGTGGAAGGGACTTGATAAAGTCACTGCAAAACAGGGTCTGTCATTCAAGTCCCTGCTTGAGAATTCTCCTTGAGCTCCTTGTACAGGCTTAAGTCTGGGATTTTTATTTTATATATATCTATATATCTATATCTATATATATATATATATATATATATATATATATTTTGTAAAGCTTAATCCAACATCCAATATGAAGTGAGAATCAACTTTCTATCCAGGAATTTCTTCATTTTGTTCATCCCCTGAACATTCTCACTGTTGGTCAACCAAACCTTTTCCATGAAATGTTGAGTCCCAAGGAACTGGAGGATGCACAGAGGGCACTAGACTGTGGGTGCCAGTGTGTTTGAGGTTGGTGTTGCTAGGGCTATGAAAAGCTTCACTTTGGGCTGAAGTCTTTGTGGTTATCAACATACTATAGAGGAGACTAGATGGACACAGCCAGTATGCTTGCCTGGAGACAGTCTGGAGCAGATGTTAGATAAATGTTAGATGTTAGATAAATCATAGATGAGCAGGACAGACCCTACCCAAGGTCACCATGCATGGGACAGGCCTGTGCCTCAGCTGTGGTGTCCACAGGATCAGAGGGCCCTTCCACTAAATGAAGAGCCCAGCAAGGCTATTTTACAAGGATGTGTGAGGCCCCTGGCCTCAGGCTAACACAGACCCTTTACAGCCTTTGAGGCTTGCAGTTTCTCAGGGTCTGGCTTGCTTTCCACCTAATGCTTGGGTACCTGTTTGAAAGTAACAAATTTACCCAGGAGCTCACAGTTACCAGTGTGACAGAGGAGGAAGACACATAGGCGTTAATGACTGGGGTGATGTGGTAAAGTCCTACCAGGTAGTCTTAGGGCCCCCAGAATGTAGAGGAACTCTACAGGGAAGGCCCTGCTAGGACTGTGTCAGGTGGATTTTGGTGTGAGAAATTCAGGAGCTTCCAAACTCTGAGCAGTGTGTGGTGTGAGTGTGTGTGTGTGTGTGTGTGTGTGTGTGTGTGTGTCTTGGTTTTGTTGTCCAGACACACACAGCAAAATCACCCTAGGAAGCCCAAGGAACAAATCTCCTGTCACTCATTCAGCAACCCTGTGTTGGCCTTCATGCTCACCAGCCTCTTATTCCTATAATTAAAAGTCTTGCAGGGTGCTGTGGATGTGTAGCGTGGGCCGTGAACCTCTGGGTCAAGGACACCGTGGGGCAGCCTGCTTATCTCATCAGCCATGCAGAGGAGGATGGGCCATTGGATGGAGGTGCTTAGATGCCCCTGCACACACAGGGAGAGTGCGCCTCAGGAGAAGAGGCCCGCAGGGCTTCAGCTGGGCTACCTGCCTCTCCTGCAGAGGAGACTTAGCCTGGCTTATCAATCAAGGCCATGAGTAATGTGATCAGGGAGAGAATGAAAGTGAATTCTGCGTTGTCTCTTAGAGGAGCAGCCTGTGTTCCGATGTGTTCACACTACTGCAGTGTGGGCACGGCAGGGACAGACAGACAGACACCAGTGGTTGGGCAGGGCAGAGGGAACTGGCATGAAGATGCTTGAATGGTCCAGACTCTGGGACCACGCCCCACCCTCTGCCCCATGTGCCTAGGCACATAGAGGCCTGCGTAACATCAATTTCTGGGAGTTTTCTTTCTGACATAGATGGAGAGTTGCTTTTAGGCTTGTTTTCAGAGGACAAAGTACGAAACCGAATATTTAGAATGAATGAAATATCTAAGCCTGTCAGAGTATACATTTGTAATTATATGATGAAGTCAGAAAATGCAAGTTTGTCTTCACGGCAGAAGGAAGGCAGAAGTATTCAGTGAGCCCTGAACTTGGTGAGAGAGGGATGTGTGAATGCCAGTACAGGGTGGGCACCTCCCAAGCAAGGCTCAGGTTTGAGTACAGATCCTGTGTGGTCTTTCCTGCCATGTGACCTTGTACACATGATTAAGAATGTGATCATATAGAATTCTTAGTTTCTGTGAAAGTTCTTTGGACAAAGGTGCACATGCAGGTGCCTCTGTACCATGCACATATGTATATGTATGCATGTGTGTGGGTACACAGGTTCACACATGTGTGTTCATACTTAAACTCATGAGAGTGCACACATAGGTCCTTGAGTGTGCACAGATGTGGAGCTCTGGTCCCAGTCACCTCCTGTTCTTTAGCATTGCTGTATAATGTGCATCTACTCAGAACTACACACATCTGGATTTTTTTTGGGGGAGGGGGAGAGACCCATAAGCCAAAAGCAAGAGTAGAGGATACTAAGTTTTACTATTGGATGGCAATTTAGTGCCAGTTTGGTGGGTAACTGGTTTGTATCCACTGGGTCAGTTCCTGACCACGTAGGAATGGAAGCACATCGGAACAGATCTTCAGACAATTAGATGACTGTCTGGAAAAATGCATGATGGGAAATGGGATGTGAAGACACAGGTCTTCCTGCCTGTGTCTTCCTGTCACAATGGTAGATGAGGAGGAAGTTGCAGAGAGAGAGGCGACTTCTTTGGAGGACTGTGCTACTTTCGATGATGGGAGAGCTGTTCTTAGAGCCCACAGAATTATCTGGCTAAACGAAACTCCACTTCATTTTCCCCTTGTGGTCTCATGTGGGGTATCATGGAGGCAGGGGGCTGAAAAGTTTCTGGGGGTAGCACATCTCAGAGGCATTAACTCTTTAAACAACAGCCTTGGTTTGGGGTTTATTGTTAATCTCCCTCCTCACTGGAGATCATGTACCACACCAACTAGGCTCTTGTAGAGTAAAAGACACCAAGGAGCATGACTCAGTGGTATAGAACATCCCAGGCATGAGCTTAGCCTGGGCCCCATCCCCAGCACTACAAAATGAAACCAACCAACCAGTCAACTGACAAACCAAGCAAGCAAGCCAAAGAAACAGCCATAAGAGCAGCCAGCACTGGACTTCAAGAAGTGTTCTTGGGGAAACCTAATGCTGTAGGAGAAATAGAAACAAGGAGGTGATAAAAATACTCTAGGCTCTAAGCCACAGTCAAGAGAACAGACTCAACAGACCCTTGGCCAGCATAATTGCCACCAGTCACACAACCACACAGCTCACACTGAGTTCTGTGAATCTGATGTATCATACTATTTTTTTCCTTTTTAAAGATGCAATGACCTAAACTATATAATTGGCCAGTACCATATGATCACACATATAAGGTACTGATATAATTATATTGATCAGTATTTGCCACATCAGAATTTAAAACATGTAATATACAGGAATACACAGCACACTATGCATTAGCTATCAAAATACGGCGTCAGAAACCACTCAGAGAGGCAACAATCACAGCCAAAAGGGGGCTGCCCAGCCACCTGAGCCAACTCAGATACAGTAAGGATAGAGGACCTACTCTCATGGGAATTAAGCCAACTAGGACTGTTGCACTAAGCGTAGAGAGCTGGGGATGCTAAGAGTCAAGAGACAACATGAGAAACCAGACACTCATGGAGAGAGCCTGTCACATGCTCGTCAACAGACCAGGCTGGCTGAAGAGAACACACAGCCCTGAAGCTGAATCACGAACCTCCCCAAACTGAAAAATGAAGAGAGAGAGAGAGAAGAGAGAGAGAGAGAGAGAGAGAGAGAGAGAGAGAGAGAGAGAGAGAATCACAACAGATTATCAAAGAATATATGCTAATTTCCAAAGGGCACAATACATTCTGTGTTCATAATGACAGGCATGGGGAAAAAAATGTCTGCATAGAGGCTAAGAAATTTAAAAAATCAGTGGTGGACACCAAACTCCCAATCTAGGAAACCTATAGAGAAGTGAGAAAATAAATTACATCCTGCCTGCCCTCAGGCACCACACAAGCAAGCTGGGTGAGTGTCAGGCTGAAGGGCTGGAAGAAAATTCCCTCCAGACTCACTTGTGTGTTGGGCGAGATCGCTCCTCCAATAGGGAGGGAGCGGAGCGTCCCACGTAGGCGGAAAAGGAGGGATTTGGCCTCTAGTGGACCTTGCATGAAATCGCAGAAGTTGTTTGGGAGATGGGAAACAATTGAGGCCAGAGAAGTGTGTTATCAGAGGAGTAAAAGGAAGAGAGGCCAGCCGTTTGCTTGGATGGGGTTAGACACTTCTCTTGGTTCCTGTGTACCACTGTAACTCAACTTTCCCCACTGCTCTGGGTCAAGACCTGGACACGGACACCTCCCACCACCTCCCACTGCCTGGCCAGCACTGGAGGGCTCCTTCCTCTCAGGGGTCCCTTCCTCCCAGTCACCGGCCCACAGAACCGAACGATGGGCCTGCTGTGGCCTGGCGCAATGGCCCACCCACCGGTGGTCACATGCTAACTCACTGGGCAGAAGAAGTTGTCTGTAGCTTTTGCTGTGCGAGTCAGGCTCCCGTCTCTGTTGTGGGAGTCTATGGGGATGGAAGATCAAAACTGTACCATAGGGGGACTGGGGACGGAGCTGCCTGGAGGCAAGGACGGGGTGCTGTGGGGGCTGGGCAGGAGTGCTGGAGGAGAGCTGGGGTCCGGGTGGACCGGAGTCTCCTGTGTTCAGGCTGTATGGCACCCAATGTGTCGAGCATTGCAGGACTCAGCAAACACATCTTTATCCCACACGCCCTCACTGCCCAACCTCGGATCAGACCAGGGCTGAGACCGGCACCTTTCCTGTCCCGAGAGTCTTCCTGTTTTATAAGCAGGGCTTCCAGTAGCCCTGATATTTTCCTTGGACGTCTGAGATGTACTTACCTGCTTTGTCTCTCACATGGCCTGGCTGTCGCTTGTCTGTGATGTCCTCCATCCTAGAGAATCCATTTTGTTTAAGTCTTTTAAAATGATTAATTGATGATGACCTTTGAGTTAAAATACCATATTTCTTGATGATACGATGCATATTTTTCACCTGTAAGTAGTTCTGAGAGCTGAATGCCGGGTGTAATTGATGGATGCTTTTAACATGATCTCTTTTTTTTTTCTTTCTGAAAAGCTGCTAATAAATAGAAGTTGCATCTTAATTGACTGCACCTGAGAATCAGGAAGTATGGTAATTCTCTCAGGCCTATAGTCTGATTTGCATAATAAATTCCATCCCTTTAAAATTTGGGCAATGAAAAGTTGAAACAAGAGGCTTGCCAAAAATTTAGGCAACTTCTTCCATTTTTTAAAAACATAAAACATTTTTAAACATAATTTTTAATTAGAATATAATTATATGCCGGGCAGTGGTAGAGCATGCCTTTAATCCCAGCACTCTGGAGGCAGAGGCAGGCGAATCTCTGTGAGTTAGAGGCCAGCCTGGGCTACAGAGTAAGTTCCAGGACAGCCAAGGCTACACAAAACCTTGTCAAAAAACAAACAAACAAACAAAAAAAAAACAAAAAACAAAACAAAAAAAAAAAAAAAACAATATATATAATTTGCCATTTCTCTTCCCATCTCCTTTTCCTCCTATTCTTTTACTTGTTTATTGTATTTTTAACACTTTAAATTTATTTTTATCATTTATATTTTTAATATTTACTTTTATTTATTTATTTTTTTGTGTGTCTGTGTCTGTGTGGGTATGTGCACATGGGTGCAAATACCCTTGGAGGCCAGGGCATCAGGCCTCCTGGATAGAGGTGCTGGGAATCAAACTCTGGTCCTTGCAAGAGCAGTATGTGCTCTTAACTATGGAGCCATCTTCCCAGGCCCTACATAGGATTTTTGAGGGATGAGGTTTCTCTTTCTAGACCAAGATGTCTCGAACTCACTGTGTGGCCCAGACTGGACTTGAATCCACAGCAATCCTTCTGTTTTAGCTTCCTTGGTGCTGAGATAACAGCCGCAGAACACAAGCCGCAAGCAATCCACACCTGGTTGTTTACTGATGTTAGCTTGCTTTCTAGTTTCTACTCAAAAGACAATCATCTCCTCACCAGCTTGCCTTGCCTTGCAAATTTACGGAATTTTTGCCTGGAGGAATAACTACTGGAGGCCAACAAAAAACAACAACAACAACAACAAAAAGATGTCTACCTGTCTACTAACCATTTAAAAATATGACATTAACCCTGAGAGACTCCACTTGTAAAGGTAGCTGATCATACACATAATTTACAAGGAGAAAAGTGAGGTTCCCCACCCTCTCCCAGATGTTTCTCCTAATTGGAGACAGAGGCCATTTTGGCAGGTTTTAGCAGACGTGGAGATTCCCAGAGGTGTTAGTGGAGTCTCCCTACTGTGTGGCTGGTGATCCCTGCTCTGGCTGACCTGCCTCTGCTGCTCTTGACTTCTTCCATAGTCCTGGGTACAACTGGGACATGCAGGGAGAGGCGGTGTGGCTGCAGACCGAAGACTGAGGGTCTTTGAGAAATGCACACTCGGACACTGGGTGTGGAAAGGGACAGTGCCCGTGTGAACAGTGGGAGCAGGGCAGCGCTGTTTCTTCCCCATTGCTCCTGGGATTTTTCTCCTTTGCCTCAGGACGATGATGACAACGGCTCCCATGCACCGGGTGTGTCTCTGCTGCAGCTCATGAACAGGATTTATTGCGCTTTAATAAAACAAACGGAATGTCAAACGCAGTGTGATCCCTGAGACCTTTAGCTGTGATAATGCCTGTGGGAGGACCACCCCGACACCCACCCCAGCAACGTGCAGGGGGCCCGCAGTGTGCCCAGCGGCATTGTGGGAGTGTCACCGTGGGATGGTCCAGCATGACAAATGTGAGCTGCGCTGGCATTCAATCCACCTTTCTTTCATTTTCTCCATTGAATTTCTCCTCTGTGAGTTATTGCCATGTCTCTGCCCCACTCCCAAGTCACCATCGACACGGCCCTCAGATTAATTGCCTTAATGACTTTGCTCCTGCAATACTTCTGCTCAGAAATCTTCAGTGGCTGCCTATTGTCTCGCAGTTAGGTGAAGCTTTCCCGGATGCTGCAGGCCCTGTGTGTGTGTGGGGATGCTAATTGGAACCCCAAGCTTTGTCTCCTGGGCTCCCCTCATGGAGCCTTCTGGGCTCTAACCCGTAAGTGTTCCTCTAGAAAACTACTATTTACTAAAATAAAATAAGACTACTCAGAAACTGAGTAGTTTACTGATTTCCATGCCCTGCCCATTTATATTATAGTAGAGAGTAATTTTGTTTATCCACTCACCGTCTGTTTTGATAAATTGTTCACATCCCCGAGACTCCGTTTCTCTAGCTTGTTGCCTTCATCTGACAGAGGATATCCATATACCATCCTAACCAACTATTCACTTGTGCCCTGCCCAGTCTTTCCTTCTCCAGGAATTAGGTTCTCATGGTCCTTCTGGTCTTGATGCTTGTGCATCCAAAAGTCCCAGCCTTCCTCTAAGACATCTCTTAACCCTAATTTTTTTTTTTTGAGGCAGTCTGTCTTGTTGGCAGTTTCCTCCAATTTCTCCTAAACTGCACCTGTCCCAGGATGTTTAGCATCCCTAAGAGAATGCCTATGAACATCTCTCAGAATCTAGTCTTGCTTGTTATCTCGTATGGCTCTGTTCTGTGCTTTGCCTTCAGCATATAGACCTAACTGTAGACTTGACTGGACAGATCATCTGAATTGATAGTAAAGAAACTGGGGTCCTGGTGGGGGTGCTAATTGCCTGAAACCCCAGAGCCCATGTCTGTGGATGCCTGATCCTGATCTGTTGGGCGGGAGTCTGGGTATCTATAGTGGTTTTAGATACTGAGCAATGAACAATGATGTCCTTAGGAAAACTGATTAGGAAACCAAGGGCTTGGCGGGTAAAGTACTTTGACACGCAAGTATGAAGACCTGAGCTTGAACTCCAGAGGCTGCAGGAGAAGTCAAGTTGTGGTGGTACATGCTTATAAGCCCAGTGTTGGGGAGGTAGATGATCCCTGGGGCTCACTGGCCATATTGTCTCGTCTATTTAGTAAGTTCCAGATCAGCGAAAGACTGCTAAAAAACTAAAGTGGATGACTTCCAAGGAAAGACACCTAAGGTTGACCTCTGGCCTTGCACATGCATTCACATACATGTATATGTTTGCTCACATACATAGAAGCCTCATTAGGAGAGAGGAGAGAGAGAGAGTGTGTGTGTGTGTGTGTGTGTGTGTGTGTGTGTGTGCGAGAGAGAGAGAGAGAGAGAGAGAGAGAGAGAGAGAGAGAGAGAGAGAGAGAGAGAAGAGGCATTGACATCATTCCTGAACCAGAGTCAACCATGTCCATTTATCTACGCATATAGAGAAGGTCCCAGAATATCCAGGAATCATCCTCCATTGCAGTCACCTACCAGGGTACTCTCCATAGATTTAGCTTAATTCTAACAGTACAGACAGTAACTGAATACTTTAAAGCTCACCTTCTCTTTATGAAAGAAATGAACATGCCTTTTTAAATCAATCAAGTAGTTTAGAGATGGGGGAACCCACTAGCAAACATCAAGGATCAAATTTCAAAAGGATGGAGAAGTGTGGAGAATGCTTCAGATCACCACCACACAGCTAAAACAGGGCACCCATCTTTGTGTCCCCGGGAAGGACAGATCTCACAGGGGGTTGGCCAGAAAGTATGTGGGTCTTACCATGATAGTAGAGTTTCCAGGCAGACGGCAAGGGAACACAAATTAGATGGAGCTCCAGATCTGCAGCAAAGGTGTGAGGGAATGGTTATGGGTTGAAAGCACTTCTGGCTCTTCCAGAGGAAGTTTGTGAATCAGTTTCTGCAGCGGGTAGCCGTTCCAGCTTTGGTCTGGAAGTTCCAACCCCCGCTGAGGCTTCGGTAACTGTCACGCCTACAAGTCAGGGCTGAGAGAGGACCCTGAAGACCAGAGAGCGCTCTTGGTTCCTGGACCCTGGACGCTGGAGATAGACCGAGCAGAGTTCTCCAGAAAACACCACCGAACTGCACCACACCTTACCCAGACCCTGCAGCCTACCTATCCCTTCATTTGTAAGCTATGCCACTAAATAAACCTCCCTTTTAACTACATGGAGTGGCCTTAATAATTTCACCGATAAGTTTGGTTCACAGCGCCCAGGTAAATAGCTTACAACTGCCTGTAATTCCAGGTCCAGAGAATCCAATGACTATTTTCTGGCCTCTGTGGGCATTTGTGTACATGCCACACACATATACACATACACATCAATAAAATCGAATCCTTTAAAAATATGAGATAATGTTAACAGTAGCAAAGGCTCTGGAATCACAGACTTCTAAGTTCAGATTTGAGATGAAACCCAGGATGAGGAATCACCGGGAGTCCCAGACCCCAGCCCCCCACTTGTGCATTGATTGCTATAGTAAGTGCTCATGAAGTTTCTGCTTATGGCATACTGAATGGATGCTGCTGTCCTTTTCATATCTGCCTTATCTTATCAACTTCATTGTAATAAGTGGATAGACAAAAATGTCCTTCAAATAGAAATTACTTTAAACTCTGACATGGACGGCAGAGCATCTGGAGCTGGAGGGGAAGGGTCAGGTGTCCATTGAGTATATCATCAGACTCTGAATCCTGAGGCCAGGAATGATTTGGTGTCAAGGTGTTGACTGCTGTGGAACCATGCTCTTCATCAGCTGTACACTCTGCCTGGGTCAGAGCCCCTTGACCTCGCTCCTCGGGCCCCATGTGTTCATCCAGTTGAACACAGTCTTTAGGAGTGAGTCACCCATGAGTTGAGGCCCATGTCTCCTGTGCCATCATTCAGAGTGACATCATGTGCCAGGTAAGTAACAAGTACACAGACTTCTCAGACTTCATGTTGGTAGTTCTAATTTCCCACAGGTGACTGTGTAATTTCCTTTTTAAAGTCTTCAGACAAAATCCATAGGTAGGTATTAAACACTCATTAGAACTATGGTTTGCAAATGTTTCCTCTTGGTTTGGCAGTTGCTCCTTTTCACTTTGTCCATTCTTTCCTTTGCTGTGGACTTTTCACCTTGATGGGGCGCCAGGGGTGCCACCAGCTTTTTTTTTTTTCCCCGGGGAGTTTGGTGTGATAGTGAAAGCAAACAAGTAAACCATCCCCCCAACTCATTGCCTCAGTCAATGAATTCGTTGGTTTGTTTCCTTCTGGGGATTTTAAAGTTTCTATTAAGATCCCTTATCTAGTTGAGCTGGCTATCATGGCCTTCTCCATCAGTTTTCTTCTTTCATGAGTGAATGTTTTTTTCCTCACCATTAGTTGAAGATTCTGTCCTTTCTCCACTGTATATTTTAGGTGGTTGGTTGACTATTACTTGACTGTATGTAGTTGGATTTATTTTAGGGTTCTCTGTTACTATTCTGTTGGCCTTTATATCTATCTTGATACTGTTTTTCAATATAACTTGAAACCAAAAGTAATCCACATAATTTAATAACAAAAACTTAACTATCCCAATTTTATTTTATATTTTTTTTATTTTATTTTTTGAGACAGGGTTTCTCTGTGTAGCTTTGCGCCTTTTCTAGAACTCGCTTTGGAGACCAGGCTGGCCTCAAACTCACAGAGATCTGCCTGGCTCTGCCTCCCGAGTGCTGGGATTAAAGGCGTGCGACACCACTGCCTGGCACTATCCTAATTTTAAAATGTACTAAAAATTCTACCCACAGAAGAGGAGGTAGTTGCGTGCACACATACGTGTACACACACACACACACACACACACACACACACACACACACCACTATGGTAGATGATATCAATACATAAATTGGTTAATTGCGGTGCATCATTTCCCTACATACACGTATCTCACAGCATGATGTATAAAATGCCAATGTAAATAACTGGAAAGGAGAATGTCAAGCACGTGCCTGGTGTGGTGTGGGTCTGACGGGCAATGGTGCTTAGGTTAGGACTGAGTCCCTGTCTTCAAGAAGCTGATGTTAATAGGGTGTGAAGCTGGAAGAACCCAGAGTGAATGCAAAATCGGAATGCTGTTCAATGCCCGATTTATTATGAAACTAATTACACAGCCCTGATTACACAGTTCCTCTCTCATTATGCTACATTTAATTGCTTATTTATTTGTATCCGACCGTACTGTCAGGCTGACTCGAAGAAGACACAAACCCATAGCTAGTTTGTTTTTGACTTTCTGAAAATGAATCTAGGTTCTGGACACTTGTAAGAGTTCAGGAAGCATTTTTTAATGAGTGAATGAATGAATGAATGAATGAATTAGTGAATGAATGAATGAAGTGATTAGCAGTGGAATGGCTGGAAAGTACTAGAAGAGGCCGGATGCAACTGGATCATGAAGCCCAAGAGTGTGGGTGGATATGTGGCCCACACATTTCAGTCAAGTGTTGGGACTGGAATGCCATCAGCCAATGAGGAGTGGAGGAAAGGCCAGGAGGTGTAACACAGCTGTGTCAGGACACGGGGAGTATGGCCACCCCAAGCCTCCCCTGAGAAAGGCCAACCATCAGACCCACATGGAACCATAGAGAACAGAGTATGGGTTCAATGGCATCTCAGGAGGAGTGGATTTGAAGAGTAGTTGTGAGCCTCTCTCTCTAGATGGAGGGACCCTTGTCCACCCTCACACCCTCAGGGCAGAGTCATACTTCCATGATATCCCGTGGGGTGTGTGCTGCTGGCCATGGGCAGGTCATAGGAAACTTGTTATTACTCTGTGAGCTTTCCTGTTAGGAAACCTTCCCTGTCTTGTGGCTAGAAAGAAAACCGATTATTCTCTCATTGCTGAGTTGCTTTCTATGTTTTATCTAAAATTTCATGGCTGCTCAAAACCTACTGCTCAGTGACTGCCTGCCTCAGTTTCGCTACAGCCTCATTCTCTCACCTCCCTGTTTATTCCCTGCTGTCTATCTCCCCTGGTGGCCACGGGCATGCAGTGCCTCTCCAGAGGTCCCCTTGTGCCCCCTGCCCTCAGGCCACATGGCTTGTTTCAGCTGTGCATTCTTCTATAACCTTCCATGGCTACTATAACCTTCTATAACCTTCTATGACCTTCTATAACCTTCCATGGCTACTGGCCTTTCTTGCCTTCCTTTGCTGCCTGGGGTGGTCTCCAAAGCATGGACTTTCTGTTTATCACTCTCTTTCAGGTTTGACTCTCTGTACATGTTTTGGCTCATGAGCCTCATTTAGAGTTCTTAATCATCTCCAGCAATAGCTTTCTAGCGCAAAACAATAGCACATAACATCCTGATATATTAATGTGCATACTTGAAATTACTGAAGGCGATAGTAAAGACAAATCACTTGATTATCTAAATACGTGTAAAAAAAAAAAAAACCCTCCATTTTCTGATTGGTCTCTTTTCAAGTCCTAATAGGAATTTGGCGGTGATAAAATTACCACATGTGAAGTGAAATGGGAAGAAACAGTGATATTTGGATTTCAGAATTGCACATTAGCTGTATGTTTTCTCCGCTGAGGATCAACTCTAAAGGAGGGTTTGCACTCCTGACACTAAATACGTAGAGGCATGTGGAGCTTAGGAGCAGAGGGACTCACGGAAGAAGACAGAAGGGAGACAGCGGAGAGCTGAGAGTCAAGGAGGGAGAGAGAGCCTACAGTTCTGGTCCTTCTGTGGAGGACTGTGAGCTAAAGGGATGAATGCACTGCCTGGGCTGCTAACTGCCTGCACCTTGGAGGCAGGCCTGGGTTAAGAGTCAAGGCCATGGCAGCATCAAGAGACTGTATCTCTTGTGTCAGGAACAAGGGTACGAACTCCAACAGATGAGGGAAGGGGCCATCCCACAAGGCTCTTTCTGCCGTGTGGTCCTTCAAATTCGTCAGTATTACCTCGCACAACATGTTGTTCTGGTTTATAGTAAACTAAAAATAATGTGTGTTCACAATTTTTTTGCAGTCTTAATTTTTTTAATGTGGGTAGGTGGTTTGCCTGCATGTTAAGTCTAGGCATCACATGTGTGCAGAGCCCTTGGAGGATCAGACAACGCTATCTGATCCCTAGGACTGGAGTTAGAGATGGTTGTAAGGTCCATCCATGTGGGTGCTGAGACTCGAACCTTGGTCTTTGAAAGAGCAGCCAGAGCTCTTAACTGCTGGGCCATCTCTTGAGCCCGGTTCTCTGTAACCTTAAACAGATTAGCGGTATTTGCCTCTACAGTGTTAATTTTTAAGTTCAGTGGAACCAACTGTCACTCTTTGACCTTGAACATGCACCTCATTTGCATGATAACCCAGTCTCCCCTGTTCACAGAAAGCTGACCACACACCCCACACCCCCCCCACCACACACACACACACACACACACTGAGGCTTCTTCATTGCCATCCTTTCTGCTTCCTGTTAGATACAAGCCAAGGGAGGGACTCTGTGTCTGTTGAAATAAATCCAGGAGTCACTGTGTGGATTTTGCTCTGGTCTGCAATCCACTGATGGTTTTCCTAGAGGTCAGTGAATACTCGGCCTGCATGTACTGCATCCCTGATGGTCAAAATGAACTCAACCTGAGTGTCCCACAGTAAACTTGAGTTTTTGGGTAGGTGTGAGGCAGGGAATGTGTCCCTCCTCCTGCAAGACACACACACAGGTGAGGAGGCACACCTTCGCTGTGGACTGCTCATGGGCTGAGGTCCCTCCCCAAAACTCCAGTAAGAGAGTCTGGCACTCTGCGGTTTGCTATTTGGTGAATGGAGGCTGGTAGTCTGCTCAGCAGAGTCTGCGTTTCTATAACGGCAGAGCACAGTCTCGGTCGTTCTTCCAATGTCTGTTGTGCTAGCTGTCATAGACTAGGCTTGTACCAACAGGCCAGAGGCAGGAACGCAACCATGCAGGTCCCTCCCTCCATAACAGGATTGTGAATCCCGGCCCCATCACCTTATCCTCATCTAACCTCATCTAACCTCATCTAACCTACTGAGTATTCATGGTGGTGTCATTTTTCCCATCTATAAAGTTGGGATTGTATTTGCTCCATCGGGCGGTCACAGGATTAAATATAAACTACCTGCCTGGCACATAATAAGAGCTTGATGAATAGCAGCCATTAGCAACCACGTCACGAGAAGACACAGTACTTGTTCCTCTACCGTTTCTGCAGCACAGAGCAGGCGTCAGGGTTGGGCCAGTCCTGAGGACACAGATGGGTTGAGAAAGTATCCATAGTGTCATCACCTACTGAGTACAAACCTTTATGGACACTAACTCCTGGATCAAGGATTCTCGCAAATGTCACATACACACAAGGCAGTGGTATCATTGATGGAAGGCAGGCCGTTTCCCTCCTCTCCCAGTCTCTGCATTTCTTTTTCTTCAGACAGAGGTACTGTTCAGCTGTGGGAAAGAATGCTGTGCAGGAGCTGGGTTTCCCTGGCTACAGTTGGCTGTGTTTTCTCTTGAGCCCCACCCCGCATGCTTGCCCTGATCTTCTCTAGAAAACGTCTCTGTAATGCCTTGCAATGCCCCTGTCCTTAAGGGCAGGCTGTGTGCAGAGGGTCTTTCACTGTATAGGCTGAAGCATCCTTAGAGCTGTGGTAGCAGTGATCACCCTGTCTGTCCTGCTCCTCTTGGGCTCCGGGCCGGGAAGGGAGGCAGAGAAGCAGCCACTCATGCAACCTCACCAAGGACAAGGACAGTTTCTGTTTGTGGGATTCGAATGCTTTCCTGTGCAGACAGCAGACATCTCTGTAAGGGGCTTGATGAACATTTGGGCCATCATCACTCACTATCAGCCCTTTGGTGAAGGGGAGTGGTGGGGTGACTTACTGGAAGTGAGAAGAGGCCATTTTTATCTGCACCATCAGCTACACCCCCTCCCCCATTGAAGGCCATCACCATCTCCCGTTATGCTGGGTTAGTCACACTGGGAAGCCATGTCCAATGCTTTGGCCACAGTGAATGTTATATAGGATTATCCTTTGGGACAAACCATTGCCATCTTCAGGTTTTGCTGGGCCTGATCATAAACAAACAAACAAACAAATAAAAAACCTTTCAAAGTGGGCCTGTTGATCTTTTACTCAACTCCCAATACCCTCTTGATCATAGAAGGAGGAAGCTTGGAGGGTCGTGGGACACTTGCCTGCATATATCCAGCTACTGCTCCCAGCCAGCTGTGTGCAATTCCCTCCTCGCTGCAGGAGGCCTCACAGAAGGTGAGTTGGGGGTGGTGGGATGATGGAGGGGTAGGGGTGTGTTTTGCGGGAGGAGCTAGAGGGTATAGTTGGGAAGAGCTAGGGATGGAGGCTCCATCTATGTGTCTATGGGAAAGCTGCCATTCCTATGGGTAAATTATTTCTGGTGCAGCCTTTTGTGGGGAAGCAGCCACATGCCCTGTGAGTAACCCTTCACCTGTGTTCTGAAAGTAAGTCCAACAAACTCATTGGCTCCCAGAGTGAATGTTGGAGGACTCCTACCTTGGTTCGTCACTGGGACGTTCGGCAGAGGGGTGGATTTTGTTTAGGTTAGCGATATAGGTTCAAGTGTGGGGAAAGAGGGGGAGGGAAGAGCACTTGACACTGATGGGGAGAGGACCAGCGAAAAGGACCAGCTGGCCCCCAACTCTCTAGAAACAGTGGGCATCAAGGACAACCTTGGGTGCTTGTCATCTTCCCAGAGCCCAGGAAACTGGTGTCCTCATACCGCCTCATGTCTCCCCTCGGAGCAATATAGGAACCCACCCTCTGCAAAGGGACAACCCTGCCACAGCCAGCTACCAAACATGGAAGACAGCTGTGGGAGAGAAAAAGACAATTCCACCAGGTAGAGTTACTTAGTTTTAGATAAGGACAGTGTCTCTCAACTCCCCACCGCTGGAGCAGGTGCTTGAGCTGACCAATCACAAGGACAGACGTAGAGGTTTGGGTCCGTGGTCAGTTATCTCCGTTGCTTTGGAACTCTAGCCATGTATCATGGCAGTGACACGTGGCAGAGAGAACTGCCACCCCATGGCACGGGTGTGAAAGAGCGCATGACAACCTGACTGGTGTCCTTCTGTCTTTGTCATGGGCCTGTCCCCAGTGACACAGCGACATCCTACTGGCCCAAGCTCTTCAAGGTTCTGCTGCTTCCTAGCACTGGCTCCCCGTGGACCAAGCCTCTAAAAAAACTGGCCTCTGGGGACTATTACCCACCTCCCCCCCAAACTGGCAAAGAAGAACACTAGTTTCTAGAGTGAGCTTCTGCAACCACCAGGAAAGGGGCAGTTATTGGCCTGCAATTGATGGAGAAGGGGAAGTGAGGAATGCTGTGGCTTCCCAAGGCCACACAGGAGCCACGGTGAAGCGATGCCTCGTTCTCCTGTAATGTGAGCCTCACCCGGTGTGTCTCAGTATGTGTCCCTCAAAGTTAGGTTTGGGGTTTTTTCATGAATAATACTCCAGCCTGTCTCACTGGACCTGGTAGGTAGATCTCTATAAGCACATTGGAAGCTCAGAGGAAAGTCCCGAGATTCAGGTGTCCTTAAGTAAAGGGGTTATTTCTAAATTATTTTTATAATGATTTTAGAGAGATGATAGGCCCAGAAGTGTCCACATGAGTGCTGAGTGGGTCAGAGTCTATAGCATCAGCTTGTGTTGGCTCAGAAAGCCTTGTTATGTTTTCTCAGTTCTGTGAAATTGTGGATCCCCAGGACATCAGCACCCACGCCCCCCTGCTTGTCCAGACTCCAGGAATAGATATTAGGCTTTAGACTGTTGTATTTAATGAACATCTAGCATTGAACAATAGTGTGCTAATAATGACTATGCATTGAGCAAACCTAAACATTAAAAGAAAATGTGCACAGTAGGCATCTTAAATAATTATCTGTGGCAGACATCACTTCTGACGAGACCAATCCAAGAGGGGAAGAAACTGCCCAGCAAGGCATCAGGGTGGTGGTTGGTATGTGTGTCTGAGGAGGCAGTGGTGCTCTAGTGGGGAGGGCTGAGCAATGGGAGCATGGCTTAGTCGGTAGGGACAGAGGGGTGACTATAAGAAATCAGAAATGCTGGGTTGTTCCTAAAGTCCCTAAAGCACAGTGTGGCTCCAGGGATGCATATGGAATTGTTTATCTCCCAGCGCCACACAAAATACATCTAAGCTGGTTTTCCCTAGTATAGAAAGCAAAGTCTGCATATGTTATTCCATATCTTACTTTGAATTTTTCCCACTCAGAATAAAGCTCCACAGTTGACCAGGACATGGAGGGCTTGAAGTCAGGACCCTTCTCAAGGAAGAACACTGATAGAATTAATCACGGAACAGTTAAAATGTCTAGACTAATTTTGTGCTAAATCAGATGCCATCTTAGACCAAATGAGTCACAGTGAAGTGATTCATAGTATAAAGAACTGAAACTAGATATTTCCATGTATTCCATTATGTTGTGTTCATTAAGAGGCATCACTATAGCATTCAAGATGTTGCCTTAGTTTATAAGTGAATCTATACTAAGTCTACTTTATTGATAATCTGCTGCCTTCCAGGAAACTGTTATGTGTTTTGCTTTTTTCATGGCTGGTTCTTTCTATAACCCTGAGGATTAGCTTCATTATTACTTTCTGTCCGAGAAGCTTTAGGTTCAGAGAGGTGGGAACATTCTCCTTAAACAAAGGGATGGAGTCCGGGTGAAAGTCCCAGGCCATTCTGACCACTGATCTGCTCTTTCCATGGTTGGGTTCCTCCAGGCTCAGAGCATCGGTGTTCTGTGGGGGACACGGTTTGACACACATGATCTAGCTTCTCATGGGTGACAGTGAGTCTTCTAGTCTGTGGAAAGAAGCATGAAGTCACTCCTCCTCCACAAATGCTGATAGGGTATTGTGCTGGAGTTGGTGCCTTCTCATCAGCTCTTAGTAAAATTGACTCTGCATTGTGGTTAACAACTTCAACAATGAAGGGTACATGGTAGTTTAAGGAGCATATGGGAATTGGTCTCCAGTTTTTAAAAAAAAAAAGACAGAAAACCATGGCCCATCCCAATCTTATCTGTAGTGTGGGAAAAAGTGTAACAGGAGAAGGAGTTGGTGGGGGCAGGAAACCTGTGTCCCTCACCCCCTCTGGAATTCTTGTGTTTTCTATATAAGCCTGAGGATAAGGTTAACCTTGAGTTTCTGAATTGGAACTATTTTATGGCTTTGTTACTCAGGAATCAGAAAGAGACATGGCAGCCTGAGTTTGATGCATCCTGCTTACGCGTATGGCGTACTGAATACAGATGCCAGGCTTGGTGAATGTTAACAGCATTACTGGGATGTACCGCCGTGTGATCTGCGTGTACTGTCTTCTTACGGGGACAAGAGCTGTCACGTCACCGGTGATTGTGGTAACTGAGTTCAGTTCAAATGTCAGTGAGATCTTGACCACAGATTAGTGTGTATAGACCATATACCAGGTCTGTGCAAGATACTGGGGTTTACAGAGAAGGAGCTCATCCCAGACTGAACTGAGGCTCCCAGGGAAGAGAGACCCCAGACAGGAAGGAGAGGCCAACTCCTGAGCAGAGGGGAGCGGCACATTGTTGGGGTAGGCCTTGTACCGGGACATGTGTCACCCCAGCAGAGACCTCTCACTGGGCATTGGTCAGGGAACTGAAGATACTTTGGCCAGGGCTAGTAGGTGGCCTAAGAATGAAGAAGAGACAAATGGAGCAGTGTGTCCAAAGCTCAGTCTCCTGAAAGCTGGCATGTTGGAATGAGGGTAGCTAAGACAGGGCAGGGCTTGTGGGAATCAGGCTGGAGGGCTGTCATGGCTCAGCCACGGGTTCTGGTGCCCTACATCCACGCTGAGCAAGGCCATTGATAGAACCGAAGCTCAGCTTCTCATATGCAGGAAAAGAGGTGATGGTAAAGACCAGAAGAAAGTGAGAGGTGGGTGGGAAAGGAGTGGTGTAGTATTCTCAGCTGACTATGAGCTACTGCTTCCCACCCTGAAGGAAAGGCACCATGTGTTTCTTCCCCACCACCGCCTCCGCCTCCATGTCAGGCACATTGCCATGTTCTCCAGGCAGGTCTGTGGTTCCTGGGGCAAAATTTAGTAACTTAGGTTCTTGGTGGCTCTTTCTCCAAGACCAAGGCTGTGCTCTTCTGGCCTTACCTTTGGCAGGCATCTTGGATGGCAGTACCTGTTGTGAACACTCTCTGGCTTATTCCTTTTTCTGTCCCCTTTTTCACAGAGCTATTCTACGGGCTTCACAGTGCGCCATGGAGAGCCCAGCTCTATCCTGGGCAGTGACCCTCCCACGGCTCTTTCCTCCTGCAGCTGTTGGCATCCCAAGGTCTGATACCTGACTCTCAGACTCCACTTTGATTTGGGAGACCTGTTTAGACACCTCTCTGGCTTACTGAACTCGGCGCTCAGTTTGAAGCTGGATTCTGTATATTTGTTGAATAAATATTGAATGAGCAGAGGCCTTTGATCTTCCTGCCACTGACAGCTCTTGGCAAGAATCTTCTATAACCTTGATCTTCTGAGAACCTCACTGGCCACCTGAGGAGGGGCTTGCGATTTCTCGTCTGAAGAGCTTGAGTTTTGTGGATAAAGCCACATTCTCTTCTGTGAGGCACAAGCAAGCCCCCAGCTCCCCAGTCAGGGTTGTAAAGTCTTTGTCCTCCTCTGTACTCTTTCCCTACTTGCCTCTGACTTGGAGTGCATCATGGCTGTTCTGCTTGCATTTGAGCCGGCCTTGGTCACCATAGAGACATACATCTCGATGACAGCATCCACAAAGGCTCTTTCACGAAGCTGTCCTTCCTTTCGCTTCCTCTTTCAAGGCCCCTCTTTTCATAACGACCTTCAAAACCCAGCACATGGGAGATCTCTTGCAAACAGCAGGGAAGACAGTCCCATGCTAGCAGGGGATGCCAACACAGGTTCCCAGAAGGCAGCCACTCGACAGATGTCTCCGCTACTGCACCCCACCCTGGAGGGTAAATTACCCTCTTCAACCGAGTCAGACTTAAAAACCAATTTGAAGTCGTTGCATCGACAGTCAGTCGGCTCCTCTGTGGGTTGAAGAGTAGGCTGGCAGCTCGGCTCCCAGAGAAGTGACAGCCTTCCTGGCACCTGTGCTTCTTGGGAGCAGGAAAGACGTGGTCTGCGGTCCCAGCAGGTCTCTGCTTGTGCAGCCCACAGGGGTTTGAGAGAAAGCCATTTCAGGATTGCCCTACCATTACTTCATGTATCACCGATGGGTAAGTGGGCTAGAGAGGTTGTCCTTTCAGGAATACTGGTGCCCCCAAGCTGTCCCCTCCCATGCTTCAGTTATAGAAACACATGTCCTCTGCTTGAGGAACGTTTTGCGTCACCAGGGTGAGCTGAGGAGACAGTCTGATCTTGGCTGTCTTTGGGACACTGCCCTGGGTCAAGTGGAGACATGTTTTGCAGCTTAGAATAGGCCCTTTTCGAGGTAGGGCAGTAGAGAGGGAGGGCCCAGAGGCATCTAGAATAGAACTCCTCTAATCACAAGCTACATACAACAAAACAGCATGTGTGGGGGTGGGAATAGAGATGGGGAGGAAGCCAGCACTCTTAGTGACTGACAGGTGCAGGAGCAGGAGGGCTATGCAAATGACTCACAAAAAACCCAGGCCCTGACAGCCCAGGGCCTTTGAGCCTCAGGCTTCCCCTCGCTCTCTGGCCCACTTTCCACTCTCAGGAACCCCTTTCTCTCCCTTATTAAACTGTCCGTGTTTCTCTGACTATCTATGTGCTCTGGTTCAATGATTTGTTCCTGGACATCTCAGTGGACTCCGATTCACACCTTCCTGGTTGGCTTTGTTTGTGTGTCAAACATCATAACTAAAACTTGTTGGGGAAGGGTTTATTTCATCTTGCAGGTCACATTTTATCATTGAGAGACGCCAAGGCAGGAGTTCAAAGCAGGAAGCGAAGCAGAGTTTATGAAGAAATCCTGCCTACTGGCTTGCTCCCCATGGCCCAGGAATGGTACTCCTCACAATTATTAATGAAGAAAATGCCCCTCAGACTTTTCTATAGCCAGTTTGATGGAGGCAATCCCCCAGTTGAGGTTCCTCTTCCCAGATGATCCTAGCTTGGGTCAAGATGACACAAGCTGTGTTATCTTGATGAGGTAGCACAACCTTCGTGTAGAAGAGCCATTTCTCACATTTCCTATGGCTTCTTCTTCCCGCATTTCCACTTCTACTATAAACAACATTGTACTGCAATTTCTTAGAGAAAAATCCATATATACTTTAATTCTTGTTTTGTTAGAGTAAATTCTCAAATGCGGCCACCAGAAAAGAAGCCTATAGTTTAAAAACTTTGGATATTTACTGACAAACTTCTCTTTTGAGAGGCCTTGTCCATTTTCAGTGTCACGACGATGATGTAAGAGAGACTGCCCTTACAAAAAATCCTAACTCAGTTCTTAATAAAAAGCTGTTGGTTGACCTTCTGAAGAAAATGTCACATTCTTGTTGTTATGAATTGTGCTTCTTTCTATTTTAATTTTGAATGATAATAAAGGCATTTGCACTTACAATTTCTCCTGAGCGTAGAGACAGACTCAGCTATGTTCCTTAAATTCTCACATGTAGGTTTTTCCTTGTTAATGTTAAGTAGTCCATAAAGCCAGTCTGCCTCACTTTAGTTTAAGAGATATTTAGAGTCATTTTTTTTCTACATTTCTGTTTTCATTCTTTCTCTTGATCAAAAGTTCTTAGCTACGTGTGCGTGAACTGGGTTCCTACAAGAAAAATCTCTATGCATATTAAATATTCTACAAGGCCAATTGACTACACTTCTATGATTATGGAGAGCTGAAATGTTGCAAGTCAGAGGCAAGTTATGTTGGGCTGTCTTTATTTGGCCCTGCTCATAGCCGTTCAGTGTCCATCTTGGTGTTTGTCCCCACACCCTTTATCTTGGTCACTGTTCCATTACTGTGCAGAGACATCAAGACCAATGTGACTCTTATAAAAGAAGGCATTTAATCGGGGGCTGGCTTACAGTTTCAGAGGTGAGTCCATCATCATTATGGAGAGAAGCAGACAGGCATGGCATTTCAGCAGTCTCTGAGGGGTTCTTTTCTCACTCCTCCCTCTTCTCTCAATTTCTCGTCCGATTTATTCTCTCTGCATGTCAACCCCATGTACTCCTCTCCCCTGCCTAGCTATCAGCTCTTCAGCTCTTAATAGACCAATGCAAAGTAACACAGCTTTACAGAGTTAAACACATGCAACATAAAAGAACACAGCACATCTCTGCATCATTAAATAAATATTCCACAGCATAAATGAATGTAACACATCTTAAACTAATATTCCATGACAGAACATGGTATTTTCTGTGGCCAAATCTGTGTCTCTGGTCATGGTGACTCATTTGGCTTCAGAATGAACTCTTTTATTCCCTGAGTTGAGAGCTGTGTTTTTTCATGGGTATGTGGCAGCCTCTATGACACACGCCTCCATTACACACTTGCTGTCTGTAGCATTATAACCCCTCTTATTCCTTATTATTGGAGTGAGAACCTAATTGCTTAAGGAGTTAGGAATCTAAATGCCCTGGCATTCATTCCTGAGGTGAGAAGCACAGCCCATTTCTAACCAAGGATGCAGTCAATGCCGTCATCACTGCAGATCCCAACTGTTAACACGGTTACTGATCCATAGTTTGATTATTGATTTATTATTTCTATTACCTTCTAAGATTTGCTGGCATATGATTTCCCTAATTCTATTTCTTTTGTGCATGGTCTTTGTTCTTGAGGATTTAAGACTCATTTACTAATATTTTCTGTTTGTCTGCATCGTGTATATGTGCACCATGTGAATGCCTCATGATCAGAGAGGCCAGAAAACAGCATCAGATTAGTGCTTTAGATGGTTGTGAGCTGCCAGATGTGTGTGGGAAAGTGAACCTGGGTCCTTTGCAAAAGCCACAAGTACTCCTAACCACTGGGCCATCTTTCTAGGACCACATCCATGCAGTTTTTAATACTCTCTTCTGAGTTGATTGCAATTTATTTTTCAATGAATATGTGTATGGCCTACAATTTCTTTGTTATCAGTAAGGTCTTTTGTGGAAGCCTTGAGTTTGGTTATAACTTTTTCTAGACAACATTAATTTGAAGTTTTAGTCAAGACAATCCCCCACAGGCACACCCACAGGCCAGCCTGACATGATCAATCCCTCAGCTGAGGCTCAGATGACTATAGGCTGTGTCAAGGTGACAGTTGATGCTAACTAGAACAAGAATACAAAAAAAATTTACTATAATAAATGTGTATAAAAAGTCTAGAAATATTAATGTAATTAATATAATGGAACAAATTACTATTCACTAACAATCTTAAATGATAGTTTAAAAAATTCTCAGGAACAGTTGCCATAGCTGTACAGTTTTGCTTTACAGTTGACAAATGTTTGTCGAAAGGCAGCCCAGTCACATTCTGAGGTTTGTATAAACTTCATCATCAATTGAAAAAGTCCTCAAGAAACATCATCTTTTAAGCTAACCTTCCTTATGGATATGGATGAGCCAAGCATATGCTAAATTGCAAAATGAATTAAGCAGTGAATAAGGATTCATTGTGATCATTACAAGTTATAATCATCTTCACAACTAAAAGGTAACTTAACATCAGAAAATAACGATAAAATTTTTCAGTAAAAATGAAACAAGTTTTGATTATTTTTTGTGTGTGCATGTGTGTGTGTGTATTACACAGTGTATGTGTAATGTTCTTTGTGTGGTTTTCTGTGTACATGTGTGTAGCATACTGCATGTGTAGTATTGTGTGTGTGATGTTACGTGTGTGGTATAGTGTGCATGTGTGTGTGTGGTGTTATGTGTTTAAGTGTGTGGAGGTACACATGCAGGTGTGTGTGTGTGTGTGTGCGCGCGCGCGCACGCGCGCGCGCATGCACTTGTAGGCCATAGGTCAAATGGAGAGTGTCTTCTTCAATCACTCCTCACCTAGTGTTTGAGGAAGGGTCTCTTACTGAACTGGAAGTTCATGGCTCTGTCAAGCGGGCCACTCAATGTGCTCCAGAGCTCCCCCTGTCCCTTCTCTCAGCAAAGGGGTTACAGGTGTTTAATGCCATGAGTGTCTTACATGGGCACCGGGGATCTGAACTCAGGTCTCCATACTTGTGCAGACAGCACTTTATTTACTCAATCACCTCACCAACCCTGAGTTTTGAATATTTTAATAGTGTTTCAGTAAAATTTCATACCACTTAGTTATAGAACGACTTACAGAGATAGGAAGAATGAAACCTATTTTCCATGAACAAAACCACCCAAAGCAACAGTGTCATGTGTTCTGTGTGAAGCTGTATTGCTGTGATTGGTGTAATAAAAAGCTGAATGGCCAATGACTAGGCAGGTATAGCATGAATCTTAAAAGTTCTTATTAATAAAAACAAACCCGGTGCCAGTTATTGGGGTCAATGCTAGAAGATCAGTGAGATAGAACAAGCCACAGCCATCTCACCTCACCAATTCCTCAGCTGATCCTGTTTCCTCAGACTGGATGGCTCTCAGCTGAACTGGGCTGCTCCAAAGCCTGAAAGCTTAACCAGGCTCCAGCTCCTCGTCCTCACACCTTATATACCTTTCTGCTTTATGCTATCACTTCCTGGGATTAAAGGCGTGAGTCACCATGCCTGGCTGTTTCCAGTGTCGCTTTAAACTCACAGAGATCCGGATGGATCTCTGCCTCCCAAGTGATAGGATTAAAGGTGTGTGTGCTACCATTTTCTGGCCTCTATGTCTAGTGGCTGTTCTGTTCTCTGACCCCAGATAAGTTTATCAGGGTGCACAATATTTTGGGGAACATATGTCACCACAGGGAGGAGGCATAGGTGGGACTTCTGGGCAGAGAGGAACACTAGGAGGAAGAAAGGCCAGACAAAGAGGAAGAAGGACATGTGTAGGGAGAAGTTTCTCGAGTCTGCCTAGCCCTAAGGTCAGGACAAATATCTCACTGGAACTCTTGCAGCCACTTATAAAATAATCATTCAGAGGCTTAATATTAATTACAATCTGTATGGCCTATGGCTCAGACTTTTTACTAGCTAGCTCTTATAACTTAACTCAACCCATTCCGATTAATCTATGTGTTGCCATATGGCTGTCTTGTTACCCATCTGCTGGCATCCTGTTGCTCCTTGGGCAGTGGACTGGCATCTCCTCTGACTCCGCCCTTCTTCCCTCTCTGTCTCTGCTTGGATTTTTCTATCTGCCTCTAAGCTGCCTTGCCATAGGTCAAAGTAATCTATTAGTCAATGAGAGCAACATATATTCACAGCATACAGAAAGACACCCCACAGAAGACATGCAGGAGAAGAGGTAACAGCCACGACTCATGTGGCAGGCTGTAGATTAATTAGAAATGGGTTAATTTTAAGTTATAAGAACTAGTTAGAAACAAGCCTAAGCTATAGGCCAAGCTTTCATAATTAATAAGCAGTCTGTGTCATTATTTGTGATCTGCTTGGTGGAACAGAGAAAGACTTGTTGCAGTCATGCTTATAACAAATACAATACTCAGTGTCACATGTGTACCATGTTCTCACTAAAGTAGCAAATATGACAGTAGCTATTTTACCTCTCTTTGTACTGTATTGGAGAAGTTATCCAATACAATATAAGAAATTTAATAGCTACAGACACTGGGAAGGAGGAGATGATTGAAAGATTTTGCATTTGTCTATTTTTATTTGTTTGTGTGCGTGTATGAACATGTCACAGCACATGTTTTAGAGGTCAGAGGACAACTTGGGGCAGTCACTTCTCTTCTTCCACTTTTTGGGTCCCAAGGATCAAACTCAAGTCATCAGGCTTTGTGGCAAGCTCTCCTAGCCACTCAGCCATGTCACTGTCTCCAAAGAGAGGATATTTTTAAATGCCAGATGCAAAACCATGGCAGTCTATCTTAAAAGCAATGCCGTTCATCCTCAGCTCATCACACATATGACTTCCCTCGTAAGCCGAGCATTGTTTTACTTACACTTTGTTATTTTAATTTTATTTGTATGGGTGTTTTGCCTGCGTGCATTTCTGTGCACCGTGTGCATGCCTGGTACACTTGGAAGTAAAAGAAGGTGTTGGATTCCTTGGAACTAGAGTTACACATGGTTGTGAGCCTCCATGTGGGTGCTGGGAATCAAACCCAGGTCCTCTGGTAAAGCAGTCACTGCTCCTAACTGAGCCCCTATGCTGGGAATTTTAAAAATGAAATAACAAGGTATTGTATTTTATAATCATTAGATTAAGAAAGCATTACAAACCAGGTAACAGAATTGTTGAGGGTCAATCAGAAGCTTTTGTATCTAGTGAGGATAGCCACATGGAAGCAGGAGCCATTTCTGCTGGCGAAGGTGACTCTGAACCCTTGTTTTGGTGAACTCTCTGAAAAGATCTGAGTGAAATGTCACAGCACCACTGACCCAGAAGTTCCACTTCCTGGTTCGTAACAAGGACACAAGTCTTACGAAATGTGTGAAGACACACATGCAGTGGCATGTCTCATGCTTGTGGAACATCTGTGACTTAGTGGAATGACCTGGATGTCTTTTAGTAGGGAATGGAGAGGCTGCTGCTCACACATAAAATGGGTGCTATATGGCAGTGCAACCATCAGACCAGGTCAATAGAAACCAATATGAGTAGATCTCAAAATAATTATGAATGGGAAAAGAAAATGCAGAAAGACACAGACTATAATTCTACATAAAGTTAAAAAACAACACAGCCTCAGACTGTACAAGATTAAAATAGATAGTGATATTCAGAGTTAGTACAAAAACAGAGTTAGGAGATGCCCTCAGATGCCCTCAGTACATGGTTTGGATTATTTATGAGTAGGTATAAAACAAACTAAAGCAGAGCAAATGGAACCTCAGAGCCCACGGCATAGTGCTGGCAGCATGCCTTGCCAGCCCTCTAGTGAGCATGCCCCTCGGTGGTGCATGGTACACCTCACATCTTTAGTAGGCTTTCCTGCATTAGTATAAGGCTTCATTCCAAAGCAACGACACATGATGTCGGAAGTTCCTGGAGTTCCTAAGTTGGACTTGTGCCTGCTCTATGGAAGGCTGTGACATGGAACTGTCGCCGTTCTGAGCTTTTCCACCCACTACCTTGAAAAGCACTCAGTCTGACTGGCTCCCCACCACCCCAGCCTGTCATAATACCCTCCCTGGATTTTTTGGCACAGCCTCCCAAGTGTCTCTATGGCTGTTCCTGAAGATGTACATCTTTTCTCAACCCAGCACTACCTGGTCTCTTCAGATTGGTGCTTGGAATCTTTTTAGTGTTCTGTCAAACCTAGGCAAATGCCTGAGGTCTTCACTGTGGTGCCTGATGCCCTGAGAGCTTGCTGACCCCTGGGGTACTTTCCTTGGCTCTCCTCATCCTTCCTCATCCTCTTCCCCGTCTCTTCATGTGAGGACCCTACACTGTGTCTTTTGGGAGACTCTTCCTGCAGACATCTTCACAGCATCTGCCTTTCCTCTGGTGCTACCCTCCTACTCATCTGGAGTGATCTCGATGCTCAGAGTCTGTCTACATCCCCTTGCTGCCCCCTTCTTATCTGGCACCCTTCGTTAGTTGCTTAGCTTTAGATCTAGCTCTATTTATTTGAATGGTAGTTATGTAATGACAGAGAACAGTGCTCAACCTTTTAAATCCTGGGTCAGCTTTGGCCATGGTAATGATGACAGACGCGTGAGGGACTCAGTGGGGCCTGGGAAAGGGACAGGAAACTCTTCCTAAGAAAGGGATTTCTTAGAGTTATTTAGCCTTGAAGTTACCACAGCAGTCCAGCAGGCAGACAGGAGCACATTGTGGGGGCAGTCTGTGTGTTATGGGTCACTGTGGGTGGGATGTCCAGGGCTAGCCCTGATGTTTGCAGCCATATGGCTTCTCTATTTACTTTTCCGAGGCTCATTTTATTTATGTGTAAAATGGGAATAAAACAAAGAGCGTGTCTAAGTGCCTGCTTGATGAGGAGTTCCCAAAGTGGACGAAGACTGATAGTGAATATGAGCAAAGGTAGCGAGGTGGAAGGCTCAGGTGAAGGCCACCAGTGGAAGGAGGTGCTTCATTAGACATGACTAGCTTAGCATAGAGAATCTCGCAGTAGGAATCTCTGCTGGCATCCTGTAGAAGCTGCGACCCACAAGCTCACTCCAGTGGAGGTATTTGCTGTGGAGTCTATCTCGGTATCTCCCCAAACCAGTACACAGCTTTTCCACAGTGAGCCAAGACCAGCCCCGGATGGGGTGGGTGTCAGCCAGGCTGAGCAGGAGGCGTGAGGGGAGGCTGCAGCCTGTTCAGGGTGATGGGCTCTGAGCTGTGGCAAAAGGCTCTCTGCTCTGATCACACTTTCTCATCGGCAGTCAGGAAACAGGAAGCGATTTGACACAGCACACTGCATCAGTTATGATCAGCCCGGGGAACATTCTCAGATAAGCACTTTCTGCCAGCCCAGGCATCCTCGTCATGGGCAATCGGCAGCAGAAAGAGGGAGAGCGGTGGTGTGTGCCAGGCTGCAGTCTGGTTCCATGGCTCCTTCCAGCTCAGAGCCATGGCACCCACTTGGTATGTGGGAGGCGGGGGCCAAGGCTTCTCCTTCTGAATCTCAGGGCTTTGGGTCTTCTGCCGGCTGCACACACTGGGGCTTCAGAAGGAAGAACGAAGTGAAGCTGATTGCTTGGCAGCGTGCAAAAGCTCACACGCAACTCACCACATGGAATCCCATACTTTGGACTGTGCCTTACTTTTGCTCTGTGGCGAGAGTCCTGGTGGGACTGGCTTGATGTGAGCGAAGATGGAGATTCTCTGAGACGGGCATTGCAGATGGCAACATGAAAGAGTCAGGACACCACAGTGTGGAGGAAAGCACACCCCAGTCTGTGCTACAGACCAAGACAGAATCCTCTTTGCATCATAATTCTGTGTGCACAGTGGATCTCAGGAAGAAGGAAGCCCTGGGCATAGGGTCAATTTTAACTACTGGAAACCACTAACATGTTCATCACTTACGTTTGCGTCTTAGTGTATCTTTTATTTTCAATTGATGTGTGCTAACTGTTCATATGTATCATTGTGTGACATTTCAGCCCGTGTACCCTATATAATGATCAGACTGTGGTGGTCATTGCCACACCTATCACTCGAGATAGGTCATTTCTTTATATTGGAAACATCCATAATCTATTAGTGAGTTTGAAATATTCAACTGCATACTGTCAGCTGTAAGTTGCAGTACAGCTTTTCCTTTCTTTTTTTTTTTTTTTTTTTTTTTCCTTTCAGCTTTTTCTGAATTCTGGCCCCTTGGGTTTTTTTTTTTCTTCATGTTGCACAAATTGGGGATTCGGAAGAGAACAGACACCATGGAATTTTTTGTTGGTTGTATTTGATTTATTTGTGTTTTAAAGAGAATCCACATATATATATAAAATTCTCGTCAGATGGTTTGTTGTTTGTTCTTAAATATGATAGCTCAACATAGAGTCTTCTGTAGTAAAGAATCCTTGCCGGTGTTCTGTAGAAGCCACAGATCTACATGTTTGCTTACATACTAGAAGCCATTTCTCCCATCCAGCTACACCTCTGGACCATCCACGTCTCCCCACTTCTCAGGTTGTGGTAACTTTTCTGAAATGAACTTTTGAGTTTCCAGACATCATTACACCATAAGGTTCCATTTGCTATGTTGCTAAAAGTAACAGAACTTAATTTTCTCATGGTTGAATTATATTCCATGTGTGCATGTCTGAGTGGCTCCATCTATACATTCATGTTACATGTTCTTTGTCCCTTCATTACTCAGTGGACATCTTGGTTGCTTCTACAGTAAACAGTGTTATAACAAACACGAAAGCCAGTTCTTCTTTAGCATTCTGTCTTCATTTCCATTGGACACATACCAAATCATATGTTGGCTCTGTTTCCGGTTGTAGTTTTTGAGAAATTTCTATTGTTTTTTTTCCATAATGGCCTTTATAATTTATATTCCTACCAATAGTAGGAGAGTTCCCCTTCATTCATACCCTCTAAGCATTTATTTCTTTTTATCTTTTTGATCATAATCCTTCTAACTATGGTGAAATCACATCACACTGTGGTTTTGATTTCATCTTGTGATGATTGGTGATATTGATCATGATTATTGATGTGTGGTTCACTTGTATATCTTCTTTGGAGAAATGTCTAGGCATTTCATTTGCCCGCCTTTTAATTAAATTATAGGTTTTTTTTTTCCTACCAAGTTGGAATATATATTCCCTATATATTCTGGATGGTGACCCTTTCTTAGCTGAATGATGTGTGAGGCAGACTTTTCAGGCCTGTGACAAATGTTTGAGAAAAAACAAGGGGGGATAATTAATTTTGACTTATAGTTTCAGAAATTTCATTTCATCCATTGAGGAAGTGCATGGTAGGGGATGACTAATACCATAGCAGCCATGAGTGAGAAAGGGGAGAGGGGAGGAGAGAGGGGAGAAGGGAAAGTGAGGGGGTAGGAAGGGAGAGGGAGGGAGAGAATGCAGTGGCCTTCTCCTTTCCATCTGTTACTCCATCCAGGTTCCAGTCTCTGGGAAGGCTTCACTCACATTCAGGCCAGATCGTCCGTCTTTAGCTAATCCTCTCTGGAAATGCCACCAGAGACACCCTCATCTTATTTTCGATCTTAGAAGAAACTGTAATGTTGGTCGTAGGCATCTGGTAACCAGCTTTATTGTATCCAGGGACTTTCCTCTGTACCCAACTGGTTAAGGGTTTCTTTTCTTTTATCATAAAAGGATATTGGATCACATTGTGTCTTTCCTGTGTATATTGAGATGGTCATATGACGTTAGTTCTTCCTGATGGGTGGTAATGCATTATTGGTTTGCATGTGTTGAACCACCCTTACATCCCTGGGGTAAATTCTACTTGAGTGTACTGTGTGTTTCAGCTGTACTGTTGGCCTTGATTTCTTGTTGAGAGCTCCTCCATCTGGGATCTTGGTTGTCAGCTCTACTTTGGACTCTGTCTGGCTTGGGTATTTGGTGTCTCCTAGAGAATGCCCTATGACCTGATAAGGACAATGTATGTTCTGCAACTGTTGGTGAAATGTCTGGTAAAGTGTTTGCTTGTCCTTTGTTCTATAGTTTAGTTTAAATCTGATGATCTGCCTGCCACCTCACACCGTTCTGCAGGCTTGTCAGATTTCTGCTAAGAAGTCTGCCATTGAGCATGGCATCTGGGTGATCTATTCATGCAAGTGAGGCATTGAATTATGATTGTGCAAGGGTCTGCTTCTCCCTTGTTTAATTAGCTGCTCCAGCATCAATTCGCATATTGTTCTAGCTTATTTTCTTTGGAATTGATACCTTCATCATTGGTAGTAATCCTCCTCACCTCTTTTCATAGCTGTGGGCGTGACTGACACCATGATTCCTGGCCACAGTTGTTTTCTTTTGTGTAGACTGCCTTCTTCCATCTCTTCCCTTTCAGGTCATGCGTATCTTTGCTGTTGAGGCAAGTTGCTTCCAGGCAGCAGCCTTGTTTTTTTTTTTTTTTAATATGTTCAGCAAGCCTATTTTTTTTCTCAGTTTGAGAATTAAACATTTGTATTCAAGGGCTATTATTGAAAGTAAAGACCCACTCTTGTACCCTTATTATCTCTTTGTTCCTTCTTTTCTTTTTATTTGTTACCTTTGTGGTTTGCTGCACTGGTAAGATCTGTGTATTTGCTGTTTGTGGGTGTTCTAATTGACAAGTTTTTATGGTGGTTGTTATTATCCATCATTAGTGTATGACTTCTGTAAGCATTTCCTGGAAGTTTTGTCCAGTGGTGATGAATTCCTCCCAAGTTTGCTTGTCTTGAAAAGACTTTATAGCTCCTCACTTCCAATGGGTAGCTGTGCTGCGTATAGTATTCTTGGTTGGCAGGTTTTTCTTTTAGGACTTTATCCCACCATTCATTAGAGGTGTCAGAAAACCCTGACCAGAATACATCACTGGGAGGACATTTGTGGTTGAACTTATTAGGCTTCCTTTGAGCTTTCTGGACCCAGATGTCTGTAGCTTTCCCAAATTAAAAAATTTTCAATAATTATTATTAACCTCCTCATCTCCCCTCCCCTTCTCTCCCCTCCTCTCTCCTCCTCTCCCCTCCTTTCCCTTCAAATTCCCACTGGAATTCCTTATAATCATGATTCTGAATTCTTGTTCAGGCAGTTTCTAGAGAGTATATTCCTCTAGAGCAGTGGTTATCAACCTTCCTAATGCTGTGACCCTTTAATACAGGTCCTCATGTCGTGGTGACCCCCCAACCATAAATTTTTCTTGCTACTTCATAACTGTAAATTTGCTGTTGTTATGGACTGTAATGTAAATATCTGATATGCAACCCCTGTGAAAAGGTTGTTTGATCCCCCAAAGGGGTTATGACCCACAGATTGAGAGCCACTGCTCTAGAGACAAGGTGACTGTGATCCTATAGTAAAGTCCTGGTGAGAGAGAAGGTATTTTAAATATTTGTTTTTATTTATATGTCTCTGTGTATGTCTATGTGAGGGTAGCCATATGTGTATGTGTGTGTATATGGTGTGTGTGTGTGTGTGTGTGTGTGTGTACTCACTGAGGCCAGAAGAGCTCTTCAGGTCCTCTAAAACTGGGGTTACAGGCAGTTGTGAGCTGCCTGATATGAGGTGCTGGGAACCGAACTTAGGTCCTTTGGCAGAGCAGCAAGTGCTTTTAACCGTCTCTTATTTCCAAGAGATAAACTTCTTGCTCCTACCTTTAGTTGGCAGACTACCACCTTTTTTTACATGTAAAACTGATGTGTTTAACAGGAACACAGATGTTTGGAGCTTCAAGTTGGGTTTCAAAGACAGACACAAAAGGTTTCTCATCTCCACCCGTGAAAGGAGGTGACTTAGGAACAAAGGATGCTTCCAGGTCTAGAAGAGGTGAGATTCTTCATCCCACCAAACCCCAAGATTCTTTCTTTTCCCAAAATAGGGGATCTCTAAAACCTGATTCTCATGTAGGGCAGTGGTGGTGCACGCCTTTAATCCCAGCACTCAGGAGGCAGAGGTAGGTAGATTTCTGTAAGTTTGAGGTCAGTCTGATCTACAGAGTGAGTTCCAGGACAGCCAGGGCTACACAGAAATACCTGTCTTGAATGCCCCCTCAAAACAACAATAACAACAGAAACCAAACAAACCAAAACCTACCGAATTCTCTTTGTTCTATATAGCTAGAGTTTTCCTGCCTGGCCCACAGTCAGGACAAATCTCTCACACCCACTGGTCCCACAGCCGCTCAGACCCAACCAAGTAAACATAGAGACTTATATTGCTTACAAACTGTATGGCTGTGGCAGGCTTCTTGCTAACTGTTCTTATATCTTAAATCAACCCATTTCTATTAATCTATAAGTTGCCACATAACTTGTGGCTTACCAGTATCTTTACATGTTGTTTGTCATGGTGGTGGCTGGCAGTGTCTCTGTCTCCTTCTCTGCCTTCCTGTTCTCTCCATTCTCCTTTCTGTTAGTCCCACCTATACTTCCTGCCTGGCTACTGGTTAATCAGTGTTTTATTTATCAATCAGTCATCCACAACACTTCCCCAGTCATCCACAACACTTCCCCTTTTTCTTTTTTTTTTCAAAAAGGAAAGTTTTAACTTTAACATAGTAAAATTACATATAACAAAACAATTATCAAGCAAGAATTACAGTTACAATATTAAAGAAGATATCCTATCTATCTTATATTTATGAGTCTAAGGTTTTATATCTAACTTATCTTTATCATAACTAAGGAAAATTATAACTAGTCTTCAACTACATCAAAGACCTCAGGAGGATATACTATTACCCGAGAAATGGGAGAAGGATGAAAGCAACTTTCAAGGGTGTTGCAGGGTAGACAGAGACAGCTGGCAGCCTGGACAGTCATCCAAAGTTCTCTTGTAAAGTTGGGGCATCTGTCTTCAGCCCACAGGGCTAGAGTCTCTCGGTCATTTTTCTGTCTGTCCTGTAGAATGCCTGGCAGTTTCCTCTGGAAGCAGGAACCTAAAGGACCATTTTGCCAAGCAGAGTTCAGTGGTCACCTTCACATGGGTCCTGCATGTTCAGTCAATCAAGCAGTCCAGGCAAAAACAGTTTCTTTCCCAAATGGCTATTTTTGCCAAGGTAAAGATAAACTCTATATAGAGTGTCTTTGATGCCCATCCTCCTCTCTGAAGTAAATCCGGTGCTGCCAGGAGCAGACATGCCTCACTATCCAGAAAGTCTAAATTTTAAAAAATATTTTAAATGCCATATTCTGAAGGTCTTTGAAGTGTTTGAAGATTATCTGTCTATCTGAAATATATCTATGTATACCTAGAAAACTTAACATGCTACAAGTTTGACTATCATAGAAGACTAATTATTAATCTGTATTTCTTAATTATCCATTACAATCTAAATGAGTTAAATAAACATAATATCTCAAACGAGAATAAAAATATATATATAAAGTATAACAAAATTAAGTTTAAACTGGTATCAATAAACTAAAATCTATACCAATTTAAAACATTTCAAACAAGTTGTTGATCTTTAAAAGTAGGTTTATTAATCTACTCTTTCATCCTATTATATCTAAACTATCCCCTTTTCTTCTTTAGAAAGATATTGTATTTATAATCAACCTGATTTAAATAAAAATATTGGTTTTTCTCTGTCCCACACCAGAGGGCTCTTCTGATATGGGACAAAAAAGAATCTCTCAAACTTTTTTTTTTTTTTTTTTTTTTTTTTTTTTTTAGCAATATGCTTGGGTTTAGAGAAGGAATGAGCCAGTTCCATCTCCAAAGCCAGCTTGGTGTATTTGGGAATTTGGGCGTAGCTTCTCTTACTATTTCCTGCTGGAGGGGGTTGCTGTATCTTATGGGGACACAAAGAAAATTTTAGGCTCATGGGGTAGTCCGTGATGGTGTATCATTTGAGCCAGTTGCCTTGAAACTGTTCTGGATGTTGGATCATTTGGGCCATGGTGTCATCAGAGACCTTTCAGGGGGTCTTGGCTGGTCAAACCTGATATATCTTAATCTGGAACAAATCCATAGCCTCTGGCTTTCTGTGGAAACAAAAGCAGAGCCTCTTTTCCAAAGCAACATATCCTTAGATCCAAATTTTGAAGTCAAGGTATCTTTAAAATATACATATTGGGTCAACTCAACAGCTTTTACAATCAAATGGTTTTTTTGCAGTTAAGAGTCTCAAAGACAACACAATCCAGATTCTCTGTGTAATATTCATCTTTACGTGGCTTATTTTTATACTATCTTTACTGTCTCTTTAAAGACTTTATTTTTAAAAACTATCTATTTCTTTATATAACTGTATGTATTTATTTTTTCTCTCTTCCAAGCCTACGTACATTTTTTTCACACATTGTAAACTATTTCATCTGAATCTGTCTTATTGTAAATCTATTGTTTTAAACTGCAGCATTTGTAAGACCAAAATGGTCACTGTGGCTGTTGGCTCTGCCCACCTCAGCTTCCCAACATGGAGGTGGTACAGTTTACCGCCAGCTCTGGGTCTGGAGCCATGTGTACCATTAACTATCAGAAGCAGTTCTATCAAAGCAATGCATAGCCCAGAAACCTCCTTTTTTTATTTTTTTAACTAGCAAAAACTATATCCAACACAGCATAGTGAGCAGCTTGGAGACACCTCTGTGTAACATAGCATAGGTCAAGCCCGCACACCACAATCCCACCATAGAGTAGCTCAAACCTGCAGGCTGCCGCTAACTTGAGAGAGACAACTAGGAAGCTGTTTTTCTGTTCCAGCTCCTATGGCCCAGAAAAGGGCTGATTATCCTGATGCACAGTTAACTGTGCATATGTTTTTAAGATGGCCACAGAAATTAGATGTGCCCCCCCCTTAACTGGACAAACTATAAATAAATTTATTTTTATGTACCAATTCCTGACTTGTTGTACAATGCAGGAAAACCAAGTGTCAAGTTTATAGACCTAAGGGCCTAGTGACAGCATGATGTTGTGCTTCATGTCACTCCTCATTGATAGTCATGCATCTGGGCTGTCCTACTGTTTACAGAATGGCTTTAACAGCCAACCTCCTGGCAGCTAACCAACGGTGCTGGTTGGAGAAGCCATGACAGTTTTGGTTTCAGGTAAACATTTGAGTGCACAGTCAGCGGTGTGTACGAGGGTCTCTGTGGCCTAGTCAGGACTTGATTGTGGCTGGAATGCACCTGAGGTAGGTTGATGACTTTGTGTTCAGTGTGCCTGGCTCTAGGGAACCTATCCATTTCTGTGGATCTGTAAAGGAGGGGTTGCCCTGGACTCCAACATGGCAAAAGGTGTGGCAGTTGCAATTGCAGAGGCCAGTGTCTGCCATTTTAAGGGCTGTGTGTAGGTGACCCACTCTAGTGAGCACAGATGCATGTGACACAGAACCTCTGGTAGCAGACTGGTGTGCATATCAGGATCTGAGCATGTCTCAGATGATCTTCCTGGGCCCCTGGGGGTTCACTTGCTTGGGTAGGTTGTGTCTCAGAGCCATGGATGGATGGGCAAGGTTTTTGGTTGGTTCACAGGGATGGGTCAGCTGAGTAATCAAGTTGAGCTGTATAGATGAATTTCTAAATAGTCTTATTAAATAAGAAACACAGAGCCAAATGCAGGGGTAATTGCCGAAGAGATCAGAGAAATAGCGAAGAGCCACTGACTAACCTTAGCTTACCACCATGCCGTAGCTTCTCAAGAGAGAACTTCTTCCTGTCTAACCTGTGCTTTTATTGCCTCCCTGTTCTGCCTTCTCATTGGCTCTAAGCCCAGCCACATTACTTCCTCGTCACTGCCTGTCTATATAGAGCTCCAGGTCTCTCTCTATGTTTGGAATTGGGATTAAAGGCGTGTGCCACTATGCTTGGCTGTGTTCTTGACCACACAAAGACTCTGCTTGCCATGTGATTGGATTAAGGGTGTGTGCTACCACCGCCTGACTCTGTTTATGGTTCCCTATGACCTCTGATATCTCCATCATAAGACCCTGGGTGGGTAGGATTTCAAACAATGCTATGCTGAACAGCAGGAGTCTGGGAGGAGGCAGAGCACCCACGGGGTTCTCTCTCTGGGTAAGGCAGTCTTGTGCTAGATAGACAGCTCTTCAAGTAGGCCCAGTGCCTCTGTGCCCTGCAGGACTTTCCAATAGCGTATATTCCATGTTTGTGGTAACAGTCTTGAGTGTTGAGCCTCCTGGTTCCCCTTTTTGAGTGAGGTCCCCTGTGGTTCAGGGTTGATGTCAGGAAGGGATTGTGGATGCTGTGAGCTTCTGTCCTTTTCTTTCTAAGGCCGTGGCTCATCTGTGTTCCGTGGCATCCCTGCCACATCACCACTGAACTCCGGCGCCCTCTTCAAATACTCTAGGGAAATGGCTGTTGTTTCTTCTGTTTTATTCAGGTGCTGTGGAGGAAAGTATACCAGGCACCTCTGGTCAGCAGGCTTTCTGATGTTACCCTCAGGCTGTCAGCCACATTTTGTTTTGATGTTATTTTTCATCCCTTCTCCAATTATGCTTTGTAATTAAATAAACCTCAAAATGGAACGCTTGGCTTTTCCCTTCCCCACAAGGGACCGTTTGGGAAGTTACCTTTGCAAGGCAAACCTCCCTTTCTCTTAGATCTATGCCATAAAAGAAGTAAAATGCCACAGTTCAAGTGTCTGTTGTCAATAGCAGAGCAGGTTATTGAAAAGATGAAAGAGAGGTGCCTTTACAACGTGCACACTCGATTCTAAAGGCTGAAAAATGTAATTACCCATTTACCTCTCTGGCACATGATTATCACATTTCAAGAGAACAAGTCAAAACACATCCTGCCAATTACAGCAGACACATGACCCCCACACCACCGAGTCTTTGGACTCTATTTGTCTGTGCTGAGGACCTTCTTCATGTCATCTTTCCTGATGCGAGCTTGCAAAAATGATTCCTGTAATTACGGGCCCAAACAAACTACACAATTAGCAAGAGCGCTTCTGAGAGCACTTTTCCCCCAATGTTTTCCTTGCTGCTCCATTGGATCTGCCTTTTCCTGGAGATCTCTCACACCCCTTTTCCTCATCCTCATCAAGGGAAGAGGAACAAGGATCACACCCCCCTAAAAGATTGGACTAGAGTCCACTGGAGAAGGGGCAGGCCTTTTGGCAACTTTAAAAAAAAATAAACGTAGAAAGTAAAATCTATTTATCTTCTCCCCTGTTATGACTTGAGGAACATGCCATTTCTAGAAGCTACCCCCCCCAAAATCATCCGACCTTTTTGAGCTTCTTGATAGTTACCAGCGGGTTACCTGGCTCAAGTGTGGCTTTAAGGCAATGTTCATGGTTGCCTCCACCTTGAATGTCATTAATTGGTCTTTTGGATGGAGTCTAGGAGTTTGTCCCATCCTTCTCTAAATCACTCCTGTGCTAATTTCAAATCCTAACCTCTGTTCTGCAGGCTGGTGATGTCAAGAAGCTGTGGTTGGGTGAAAGGTGGGCAGGAAGGCCTCCGAGGGCCTGGTAGTGTCTGCAGAGGACTTTTACAACAGGAATACGTAGTTGAATCTATGTCATGTGATGATGCCACATGGCTTTTAATGGCATGGCGATTTCCAGGGTGTAACTTGGTTCCCGAGCAACCATCAAGCAATGATGTGGCTGGTGTTAATGGTTTGCTGGGGAGTTCTGGTTGGCTTCATGGGATTCTATCCTCAGCAGCAGAATAGTAAGGACCTAGGCAGGGGCAGCCTCAGTATGAGGCCATGGCTGGAGAAGGGACCTCACAGTAGAGGTCACAGACGTGCTTAGTGTCTGTGTATTGATGGAAACACGAGCCACACGTGGCTAGAAGGTCTCTATCCCCAAAGTGAGGCAGGCTGAGGCTTGAGGTAAACCTTCATGGCTAACTACATCTTCTCTTTCAGCAGGCTATCGACTCACAAGGCTTCACTTTCAACCCCTGTGGAAGGGACATGGTGGGTCCCCAGGAGGTGGCTCAGTCGGAAAAGGAGTTGTTTTGCAGATGCAAAGAACTGTGTTCAGTCCTCAAACCCCACCTGGAAAAGTTAGATGTGTGCTTGTTATCCCAGTCCTGGGAAGTTGGAGACAGGCCGGTCCCAGGGGCTTGCTGGGCCAGCCAGACCAGCCTACTTGGAGAATTCCAGGCCAGTGAGAGACCTTGTCTCAAAAAAGAAATAAGTGAGCCCAAGGAACAACATACAAGGTTGTTCTCTGGCTTCAACATGTACCCCACACATGTGTGCATGTGCAACTGCACATATGTGTGCACACACATGCACACACATATACATACCAGGAAAATGTTAATAGCTATGTTACAGGATGGCTGTGGGGGCAGAAGCAGTATCCACAGTGTCTCACATGTGGCTGGAGAAAGTATCACTAGGGAGCCAGAAAGTGTGTGTGTGTGTGTGTGTGTGTGTGTGTGTGTGTGTGTGTGAAGTTTTCAATTAATACTATTTTTTTTAGTGAAACTTCATTGTTTTACATACATTTTCAAGATGTCAGGAAAATTGGGGATTATTTCCCAGGAGAAATGTCCTTATAGCAAGTTACTTAAGTTAATTTATGACCATGTATACCGGCAGAGGTGCTTTAGAATGAAGTATACACAGTGGTCTCCCCAGTGCTATGGGTTTATGTGCCCCCAGAGCTCAGAAGGTGGCATTATATGCTGATGATGGCCTTGCAGATTTAGTTTATACAAGGCCAGTCTTAGACTAATATCCTTATTGATGGAAGGAAGCGGGAAACAGACACACATGGAAGGTGCTATGAAGAGAGAGTGCCAGGGGAAGAAGGAAGTGCTTGTCTGTCACCTGCACCAGGGGGCAGTTAGGAAGGGCTCCCTCAGACTCCATCATACAGATGCTCTCATCTGCAGCCTTCAGAATGACAGCACTCTCAGTTTCTACAGCTTATCCCACCTCATTTGTGGCCCATTTTAAAGGAAGCCTCAGGAAAAGAAGGGTGTGCACCAAGGCCCGAGATGCTGAGAAGCACAGATGGTATGTCCATTCACAACTGTCTTTTGTCTAAATGTCTTTCCTCTCCTAATTAGAAGGCCCTTCTCCACAGTCAAATACTGGCTATCCAGAGATACAAATTTAATCTGAAGATTCTTTTCTTTTTTTTTTTTAATTTTTTAAAAAAAATTATTTTATGTGCATTGGTGTTATGCCTTATGCATGTGTCAGTGTCAGATCTTGTAGTTATAGTTACAGACAGTTGTTAGCTGCCATGTGGGTGCTGGGAATTGAACTCATGACCTCTGGAAGAGCAGTTAGTGCTCTTAACCGCTGAGCCATCTCTCCAGTCTCCCCTGAAGATTCTTTTCTATGAGAAAGCTATGGTATAACCGTGTCAACCTTGTAGGGAAGTCTTTGGTGCTTGAGAAATCTTATAGTAACAAATTAAAATCCAAGATTTTGAGTGTGATCTTCCAGGTGAGCCCCGGACACTAGCTGGAGGCTGAGGTGTTTTAGAGTGAGCCCAGGGTGAGGACTGGAAGGTTTCTGAGAGACTAGATCTCAAAGCATGGGTCTTATAGGAGAGAAACAAATGGAGAAGGTCACATGGTCACACCCTTCAGCCAGGCTCTGCATTCACCTCTGAGCCTGTGGCTCCTGAATGACTCTGCCAGGCCACCTGCCTCAGTGGGTATAGCAAGAAGCCGGGTGTGGTGGTTTGAATGAGAAACACTACCATGGGCTCATGTATTTAAACACTTGGTTCCCTGTTGGTGGTGATGTTTACAGGATGTTATGGACCTTTGGGAGGTGGAGCCTTGCTGGAGGAAGTATGTCACTGGGGTGGGCTTTGAGGGTTTATAGCCTGGTGCTACTTCCTGTTCCTATTTCTCTCTTTCTCTCTCTCACTCTCACTCTGTTTCCTGAGTGCAATATGATCATCCAGCTTCCCATTTCTGCCCTATACCTTCTCTGCCACGATGGACCGAGTCTCAGCCAGAAGTTTGAGCCAAAATAAACCTTCTTCTCTTCCTCCTCCGTGTTGCTTTTGGTCACAGTGTTTTATCACAGCCATGGAAAAGTAGCTACTAAACCTTGACCTCACTAGGAGAATCTGCATTGGTAGCATCTGAACTCAGCTTAGTGGGGCTTCCACACTCACAGGAAGCGTTGGCTCTCAATGCTGTTGTGGTGACACAGGGCCCTGGTGTGTGACACTCCTGCAGACAGTGCAGACAGGTCTGTCATCCTACACAACCAGGCAGCAGTCAAAACGTTGAGTAGCTGCACACCCATATAATACACAAAGCCATTAACTGCCCCATGAATGTGGGGTCCCTTTTGACAGGCCTGCATCTTGGCATGGGGAAAGAGTGAGACCCCACTAGACAGGCAAAGCTCACTTCTGCAGATGGCCGTTTAGATGCCACTAAGGATGAGAGCAGAGGGAGCATGGAACATAGTTCTGGGGTGGTGACTGGATCGCTGAGGGGCAACGTGACCCTGGAAACCAGATCTCATTGCTCTCCCTCCACCAGATCTAGAAGGAGACTATGTAGAACACATGCTTTAATTCCAGCATGTGGGGTAGGGTGGAGACAGAGGCGGGCAGATCTCTTTGAGTCTGTGAGTTCAAGGCCAGCCTGGTCTACAAAGCAAGTTCCCGGTCAGTCAGGACTACACAGTGAAACCCTGTCTCCACCCAGCCACCCAATCCCCTGGAAAAAAAAAAAAATGAAGGCGAACATGTGACTTCAACCCCAAGCATGACATCAGTATGTGTTTTAGGGAAAGGTGAATTACAGTCATGACTGACAGGCTGGTCAAAGAGTGACAGAGGAACACGGTGCAGAGGTTCCATTTCAGGCTTAACTAGAATTTGATCTCCTTGATGAAGAATCCCGTGGGAAAATTACCCATCTCTCTTCCAGGGACCTGAGCAGGTAACTGCTTATCTTAGCTTCTTCTAAACTGCCTGCTTGGGCTAACTGCCCCATCCCCACCCCCCGGCCGCTGACTGAGGTAACAGGATGTGGTTTTTAGCCCCTCGGTCTAAATGCTCAGGGCTACACTTGGGACTACCGAATACCTGAGTGTAGTTCCAGTCTGCTGGAATAAAGACTTCCAGTTGGCTGTAGACTGTCATCTCTGGTGGGCTTCCTGTAACAAAGAACAACTTCCTGTTCATCCCAGCAGGCCGTTTTGCAGGGGAGAAAGCAGTGGTGGGGTCATTGGTCAAAGGACACATTCCCATATTCTCTCAGGGCTGGAGCTGCTAGACCCCTGCCTGTTGTAGAGTATTATTTTAATGTGCGTTACTTTTGTTTATGTTGTGTTTGTTTAACTCTGTGAAGCTGTGTTACTCTGCCTGTCAAAGACACCTGATGGTCTAATAAAGAGCCGAACGGCCAATAGTGAGGCAGGAGAAAGGATAGGCGGGGCTGGCAGGCCGAGAGAATAATAGAAGGAGAAAACTGGGAGAAAAAAGGAGAAATGTAGCCAGAGAAGGAGGAGGGCTCCAGGGGCCAGCCACTCAGCTACACAGCAAGCCACAGAGTAAGAGTAAGATTTACAGAAGCAAGAGAATGGGAAAAGCCCAGAGGCAAAAGGTAGATGGAATACTTTTAAGTTAAGTAAAGCTGGTTAGAAATAAGTCAAGCTAAGGCCAGGCATTCATAATTAAGAATAAGCCTACGTGTGTGATTTATTTGGGAGCTGGGTGGTGGGCCCCTCAAAAGAGTGGAAGAGCCAAAGAACAACCAATGCCACCTGCCCCTTGAGGCTGATCTACAAAGGCTGTTCTGACTGGTGGCTCTGGTGTCTGGCCTGGCCAGGGACTCCTGGGTGTTTTCTGACTCCTGGCAGACAGGCTATGTGCTTGCTGGTCTTTGTCTTGATCCTGGAGAGGGATAATATGGACCCTCTGCCAGCTTGGCAGCTGATGGAAACCACCGGACCCTGAGATTAAAGCTGGCTTTTCCTTAAGGTGGAGGCTGAGGAATGGACCTATCCGGAGGCCAGGTGGTTTTGGGGGCATCACACTCCATTGCTACTTGCTAGGCAATGCTCCCTGAGAAACATGCCATGCCTGGGCAAGATGTATTGTTGCACCCGTTTCTCAAAACCCCCAGAGACCACCAAGGAGCTGGTTTCTGATGCAAGCCCATAAGGGTCCTTTCATTCAGGTTCAACCTGGGCCACCACATGGCAGATGGAAGGAAATGTGGTGGCGGCCAGGAGCCCAGGTGTAGAGAGTTTTTATAGGAAAAAACCACAAGCTGGGAACTGGCAGTTTGGCATTAGGTAGGAATATAGGGCAAGGTGATTTTTTTTTTGAAACTATTGGTCTAGACTTTGGGCGCAAAACCACATTTGAAACCATTGGGTTAGACTCTTGACAGGGAACCACAACCTACTGAACAGGATTATCTGGACTGCTCAGCAGGATTACCTAGATCTCTTCAAGGGCCACATTCCTGAGGTCCTTCCTGGAACTGAGTACAGCAGGTGGCCTGAGATGGTGGCCCTTTCCCTAAGGTGGAGTCTGTGAAGTCAAGTCTAGGCCCTCACGGTACTAGGAGGAGGTTCCCCTGTGTGATAAATGGACTCATGACAGGCATTCGGGGGCTGGGCTTTGGGACTTGAACAGTTAACTTTTTTGTATTGCCCTCTATACACAGAATGACCTGGAGCAAGTCTTACACTTCTGGATTAGTTCCTGTCTGTCAGTTGGAGGTTTTCACAAGGAATAAATTACAAGCTTTGTGAAATACAAAGTAGGAAGGTGGAAGCCCTGTTGCCATGGGCTCTCCTGCCTGGGTCCTTCTCCACCGGGCTGCCTCTCCAATACTGTTTTGAACCCCACTTGCTCCTGGAGGCTTGGAGACCCTAAACAGCTCACCTGGCGCTGCAACAGAGCTGGAAAAACACTGCACCCAAACCCTCCAGGATAGCTGCTGGCTGTGCTGGCTTCCTGGGGCATAATCAGCCTCCAGTCACTGCCCTGCTGGGTCTGCCATTACCCCTTGAGTACAGGCCAATCTGAGGCCAGTGAGCTTACCACCCAGCAAGTAGCAGCCGCTGCTCACAGGTCTCAGCAGAGCCTCCTCTGGATGCCTCTCCTTCCATAGGGGGGGACCAACAGCTTTGGGGTCTGTACCCTCTTGTTTAGCTTGTTTCAACTCTCCTATCTCCACAGAGGGACTCTGAGGGCTCCTGAAGGGAATCTGTGTGTGAGAACCTCTAGGGTGGCTTTCGACTCCTGGGAATGTCTTAGGACTGGGGTTCCTGCTGCTGTTGGGATTCCAAATGCCTGAGACTGTTTTCTGAGTCCTCCATGCCCCCCCCCCAGAGGTAGCCAAGTCGGCTCATTAATTCTGAAAACACCAGTCCGAGGCCTTTCCTTGTGCCACTGGTGCAAATATATTCAAATGATCATTCAAATGATTTAACAGGCAAAGGGTCAGCCTTCCCGGAGTAAATCCCGTTTCTAATGTGCCCATCTGAGTGATTTCATTAGGGTGCAATGTTAAAGAGAAGTGTATACTGCTGCATAACTTATACAAATGTATGCAAATGAAGTGCTTGAAAGGGCCCTCGTGGAATTCCTTGGAGATTCCCCAGCATTCCACCGCTGCCCGTGGATCAGCTGTTATCATCACAAAGAGCAGCCGCTCCCAGCAGGGACAGGAGGGTTAGAGAGGCTAAGATTCGGGGAGGGGAGAGCGACCGCGACACCCAGGAAGCCCTTGCAGTTCTGAAGAGCAGTGCCTGCCCCAGGCTGGCTGTTCAATCAACCTCCCCCACAGAGCTGGCTTTGCAGCAGTCTGCCTGGTGCTCGGAATACAAATCAGCTCTAAACTTTTGAACCCTTTTGGTAGGAAGAGGAAAAAAAAAAATCTTCACGAGAAGAAGCCAGATGCAGATCCAGTCACGGGATGAGTTTAATTTATTTTCAGGGAGTGAGGTAGGGACACCGGAGCTTCTGTTTGGATCTTCTTGAGGGCTGCCCTGGCCCAGGACTGACTGTGGTAGGTTGAGTGCTGGATAAATCAGGATAGTGGCATTGTGCCTGTTACCTTTCTGAGGAAAACCCCAAGGTCAAGGTCTTATTGGATTTTATGGGTGCGCATAAATATATATGTGCAATATATGTAGTGTATATATGTATATACCTATATATGTAATGTATTTATTTTGCAGTGGATGAACCAAGATCCTTGAATGTGTTCAGCAAGTGCTGTACTAATATTGACAGTTACTGGGGTTCAAGGGCACCTGCCAGGATTTGGGGGCACTTGTGTTCTCCAACAAGGAATTGGACAGGGTCATACAGATAGTGTCAAGTGAAACAATAGAATGTATTGGGAAGCACACACTTCCAAGGGAGGAAGTGGGATGGAGCAGGGGTGAAAGGTACCCATGCAGAAAGGATTAGGACTTTCATGGGTCATTCATGCAATGTGCTCTTTCTTCGGTGTGTTCTGTATGTTGCATGTCCAAGGTGTGTGTATGTGGAGGGGCATGTTCCAGTCTTTGTATGTGCCAGCATGTTTTTTTTGCGGGGGGCAGGGGATGATAATTTTGTAGGCTTTGTACAAAGACTCTCAGGTTCCATCCTCCTGACCCTTTGCCACTGAACTACATGCCCAGCCCTTGGCACTTTTAGGTCTCACTGTGTAGCCTAGGGCTTCCTTGGACTTGAGATCTCATCCTCCCCAGCCTCTCTAGAGCTAGAATGATGGGAGTGTGCATGCCACTACCCCTGATGGGTAAAAAGACTTTAATATCATCATGTCACAAAGAGCTCCAAAAGGGACTGCCCTCCCCTCTCTCCTTCCAGGACGTAAGGGATGGTCTGTACCTGTCTGCACAGAACCAGGTGGTAGAGCTGGCAGAGGCACTTAATGAGTGGGGTACGGAAGGTCTGTGGGCCACTGGCTCAGTACTCTCAGTCACTCAGTTTTGAATCTCACTGTGTAGATTCACCAGGGTGGCCTCAAACTCATATAAGCCCACCTACCTCTGCCTCCCGAGTGCTGGGATTAAAGGTCTGCACCACCAAGCTGCAGTTCTGTCTCTCTGGAAGGTCATATCCAAGGTGAAGGTCACCTGTTGGCCTTGGGTGCCTCATCCACCCTACTCACCTGGAGACTCTGGGCCTGAACCTGGGGTCAGCTATTTGTGGGGCCTATTTTCGATTTGGAACATTGGGGTGCAGAACCGGAGTAGTTGCCATCTTGGACATAGCCCTTGTTATCAGCACTTGTCAGCTGTCCTGCAGTGGTCTGTCTGTGCTTGGTGCTGTTCACTGCCACTGGCCGCCTAGAATCAGACGTCAGGGGGTCAGAATGACACCACTTTGTACGAGTATGCGCGCGCGCATGTGTGTGTGTGTGTGTGTGTGTGTGTGTGTGTGTGTGCGCGCGCACGTGTGTGTGTCTATCTGTCTGTCTGTCTGTCTGTCTGCTTTGGGGATCATGGTATACAACCTGATATCAGGGAAGAACTTCTATCCTGTCACTGCCTGAAGAATTATCCTCTCTAAGACTCCCCAAGCCCCATCCTGAAAAGCTCTCTGTGTAAATCCTTGTTTTCCACTCATGGGGGAGAAATCCAGTTCTTACACCTATAACACCTCGTTTCTCACATCCACAAATCCCTAGAGTTAAGAGATGGCTTTATATTTATGTTGCATGTGTAGCAGGGCACACGATCAGGAGGACACTTAAAGGCTGACTTAGGCAATGAGACATGGTCTGCTGCAGTCCTGTCTCCATGGTCCGCTGTTGTCCTTCGTCCATGATTTTCAGTCTCCCCGCCCCAGCCATGGCTTCCTGCAGTTCATTTCCTGAGCGCTAACTTCTGTGGTTTCAGTTACCCAGTGGCAGCTTCTCCCCAAAATACCATGTAGGAAACTCCAGAAGTCAACACTTTCCTAGTTTTAAATTTCAGGCTGTTTGAGCGGAAGGATGGAATCTTGCCGTCAGTCCTTTTCCCGGTGTGTTCCCCTTCTATACCTCCTCCTCCAGCTCATCATCTGATAACTGAGGAGTCCTCAGTGGCTAGGTTTATAAAACCCTTATTTTACTTAATGTTGGTCCTACAGCTGATAGTAGTGCTGCTGAAAGTGTGGGTATCCTACAGAGGACCTGGGAAGAGATTCCTTTAGGCTTTCAGTTTAGCATGGAAGGAAAAAACTCCTAGGCTAAGGCTGTTGAGTTTCATGACAAATTGCCTCTTATGTTTTACTGCCCTTTGGTGATAGAATAAAGTTTATCGTATGTATGTATTTGCAAGGACAAATTGGTGTAAGTGTCCCGTGTCACCCTTGGTGCAGTTCCTCTATTGGGGCCTTGGAGTGTGTTCCTCTGGAGTGGGCATCTGGACTTAACATCTACTGTGCCCTCCATCTTTCCAGATGTTCCTTCAGCTCTGTCCAGCCCTCTTCTGTGTTGTGTTTTTTTTTTCCATTTCCAGATGTTGTCCAGATGTCCAGGGCCTCTCTATCGTCTCACAGCTGTCAATATCTTATCATAGATTTGAATACAGATCTCTTTCTTCATTTAGCAAACCATGCTGGTGGCTGTGTGCAGTGATGGAAGCAATTCCTTGGGTCCTGCCTACCTGTCCATCTCAGTTTAGCTGTTGGCTGTTTAGGACCTTGCAATAGAGGGTGAAGTCTTCAGTGACAAGGAGTCCTGTCCTGGCTACATCGTGAGCTGGGTGGAAGGCAGGACATGGGTGGAATATGGCAATGGGGAGGGCCCAAGGAAGTAAGGCTCATTCTTTTGAAAGGAAGCAATCTTTGGGTGTATTAGGCTCTCTTCTTCTATACATAGGGCATGCCTTGGGCTCCCAATTACCCATAAGCCTTCAGTTTAGCTGACATCCCAGCCTCCTTCTGTACTTCAAGGCCATAAAGTAGCCATGGTAGCCAATGAGAACTGTTAGTTGCCTTTACCTGTGTAGACATACCTTGTGGGTGTGCCATGTAGGGGAGGGAGAAGGTGGTAGGAAGACATGGTTCAGCCAGTTACAACCACCTCCCAGAGGGGTCTTGAGGACACCAGCCCTCTAGGAAATGACTCAGCTGGAGATGATTTCAGAATGACTCAGGAGACACCGCTCTGACATCTGGGGAGCTAGACTTGGCAACTGCCAGCAAAGATGCACTGGTGTGTGCCAGAGACATGACCTGAGCCACCCAGAGGCAGAGAATGGCGACCTGCTGAGTGACACAGGGGCACCTGGCCTTGTAAGGTAGAGAAATGTCCCTGGGTTAGGCTCTTCCGCCAGTGAAACCTTCTGTAAAACTGCTAGCTTTCATAGTAGAGAGCACACAGGCAAGGGGTGGTGGTGGCAGATGGCAGTCTCCTGGGAGGAAGTCCCTTGTCTGGTCAACATGGCTCCTCTGGCCCTTCATAAAAGGAGACTCATAGACTCACAAGGCCAGTGGCCGGAGCTTCTGGAAGATTGGGGATCTTCAGACATGAAGTATGAGGCACGGGTGAGCCTTCCTCTGCAGAGAGGTGGGTCTCAGGGAAGGAGCAGCATTTGGAAATATCTGGCAAGCAGGACAGTGAGGGTGGGAGGGCAGCCTGGAGACCCTGCTACCTCACTGTAATCCCCCCAGCAGCCCCAGAAAGTAGGCTGAGGTGGGCGCTATTGCTGCCCTGTCTGTCAGATGAGCTGGCAGTTCCGGGGATACACAGTCCCATTTTGCAGAGCTTGGGTGGGAGTGATCTGGAGATCAGCCCCCCCTCCCCCTCCTCTTCTTCACCTCTCCTGTGCATCATCTTCCTGTAGCACCAAGCAGGCTCCATTCCCTTGTTCGGTGTCATTTCCAGAAATAGAGGCTCTGTGGGTGGACCCAACCATCTAGTGAAAGGTGGCTTTCTGTCTGGGTTGCTGGTGACATGCTGGAGTCTCTGTGGAGTCTGCATTTAAGGTCTACAAGTGATGAGACAATTTAAGAGACCCCCAGTCTAGTCCATATTGAACTTTCAAGTCACCATGGATCCTGATAAATGCCTGCTTCGTACATTTCAGGAGCTGTGGTCATATGCACATAGTATAGGTGATCCCTCCCTGGCTCTACAGAGCTGTGGTGGCAGCCAGGAGTCACACACCGTGAGTGTATCTGATGTCTAGAAGTCCCAGGAACTAGACAGAGACTGTGTGACTATAGACCTGACAGGTCAGGAGGTTTGTGCTGAAGTGGATGATTAGCACCATATGATGGCTAATCCTCTTTGGCAACCTGACTATGTTTGTGATCAACTAAAACTCAAGCTGCCAGGCATCCCTGTGAGGGATTTCCCTAATCGGATTATTAAAACAGGAAGATCTACCCAAAGTCTGACCACACCTTCTGGACACTGAAGTAGGCAGCTTTATTTTTTGCCTGCTTGCCCTCCCTCTTGCAGGCTGGTTCATCTATTGTGCTGCTGTCTGTCCGAGATCTAACATCTTCAGGATTCTGACATAGAATGAAGACCAGCAGCTATTTAGGGGTCCCAGGACCCCAGCACCAGATTGGGTAAGACATCCAGACTCATAGGCTGAAAGCCTGTGGTTAGAAATATTTAAAGAGCTCACTGTAGGGAAGAAGAACTTTAGCGACCGTGTATAAAACTTTTGACCATTTGTGGATAAATAAGGAAGATAACAATGTTGGATGCTCCTAGAAGCTCTAAACGGACAATGGAAAAGCATGAGCTCAATAAAAAATTAATTGGCTCCCAATGTACCTAAATAGTCTACGGGCTTGTAAGTGTGCCCTGGAAGAAAATCTTCCTCTCCAGCAGCCACAGAACTCAAGTTGTGGAAAATCAAACCTAATCCCTCATTATAATGTTAGCTAACCCACAGTCAAAGTTCAAGCCCCAGCCTCGGAGGATGTCAGGGGTAAAGTAAGGGCAGAGGTTGGTTTTAAAAAAAAAAAAAAAGCGAGCCTTTAACTTGGGATGGAGATGTGAGGCTGAGGACTCTGAACCTTCAAATTCTGAAGAGTTTGTCTCACCTGAGGATGTAGTCTCCCCTAGTTAGCACCAGGGACAGACTTACTGCTAGGAGCCTTACAAACAGACCAAACTACACAACTATCACACTTGTGCCAGGGGCCTAGGTCAGTCCCATGCTCCCTAACTGTGGGTCCAGAGTCCATGAGCTCCCACAAGCTCAGGTCAGCTGTCTCTGTGGGATCCCCCATCATGACCTTGACCCCCTTGGCTCATACAATTCCTCCTCCTGTTCTTCAGCACGACTCCAGGAGCTCCGCCCAGTGCCTGGCTGTGGATCTCTGCATCTGCTCCGTCAGTTACTGGATAAAGGCTCTCTGCCGACAATTAGCACAGTCACCAGTCTGATTATAGTAGAGGCCAGTTCAGGCACCCTCTCCACTATTGTTAGGAGTCTTAGCTGGAATTATCCTTGTGGATTCCTGGGGGTTTCCCTGGTACCAGGTTTCCCCCTAACCCCTGAAATGGCCCTCCCATCAAGATGTCTCTTTCTGCCCTGCCCCCAGCCTGCCTCCCCAGCCCAGCCTGCCCAACCGCTCCCTCACTGCCCCTGCCCCCAGTTTACCCAGGAGATCGCATCTATTTCCCCTTCCCAGGGAAATCCATGAGTCCCTCTTTGGGCCCTCCTTGTTACCTAGCCTCTCTGTGGCTGTGGATTGCAGCCTGGTTACCCTGTACTTCTAATATCCACTTATGGGTGAGTATATACCATGTTTGTCTTTCTGGGCCTGGGTTACCTCACTCAGGATGATTTTCTTCTAGTTCCACATGATGAATTCTTCTCCCTCTGGAACCACAAGCCATAGTGAATTCTCTCTTCTGTAACTTTCCTTGATCATGGTGTTTGATCACAGCAGCAGGAGAGGAACTCACACACATTGTCACTGTTTCTGGGCCTCTGCCATGGTTTGAATGTGGCTTGAGTGTATCCCCCGGGGATTCATGTGTTGGAAATGTAGCCCTGCTATGGAGACCTTTCAGAGATGTGGTCTAGTAGGAGGTCATTAGGTCATGGGATCATGCCCTCAGAAGGGATTGAGGTATTTTTGGAGGTGTCTGAGGTTTTTTCCCCTGTGGAGGGTTGTTGTAAAGATGTAAGGCTGTTCCATGTACCATCTCACCATGTGCGCTCTCTCTCCTTTTCTCACATGTTCCTGCTGTGATGTCATCCATTGTGATATGATGTCATCAATGAGGTCCTTGCTAAGCTTAATAGGCTTCCAAAATGGCGGGCTAAAATAAGTCTTTTAAAATAATTCACCCGGACTCCTGTATTTCATTATCACAATGGAAGAGGGACCAGTGAAAGTTCTGAATCTCTCCCTGTACATTGGGTCTGCAGAAGCCTGAGATTTCGATATAAAGTTAGTTCTATGCCAGATACATAGAATGGTACTCAAAATACTGACCCCTTTTCTCCCAGTTTCTCTTTCTCTTTCATAAGTTCAAAAGCCCGTGCAACCTATTTGCTTGGGAAAAAAAGGTGGATGTAATTCTTGTGGCAGACCTGAAGGTGTCATTTCAAATGTGGTATGGATTTGTACCAAGGAGATCAGAGGCCCAGCAGCAATTTAACCAAGAGTAGCCACAGTAGCCCCAAAGGACACTCTACTGCTTGCCAGGGCTTTATTTCTGAATGCTATGTGAGTGACTGTTGGTAAAATGAGGGGCTGGGGCTAACTTGTAAATCACAGCTTCCATGGAGAGACAGCGGACACTCCCTTGTGCTACCAGCCTTTCTGCCAGCATGAGCTGTGGTTGGATGGTCTGGAAACCTCCAGGAACTGTGCCTCTATCTCCGTTCACACCACTGTGAAGCACTCAGACCTTCTGGGAGCTAGAGGAAGGCAGGCCCAGCCTAACTAGATGTCAGCCTAGCTTTAGCCATGGGTAGCCACAGCCAGATCCTTCCACAGGCTGAGGAAGGAATTTGGCTTTCCTTGTCTGTTCTCATTCCCACCTGCTATTATTCTAATGCCCCTGGCCTTCTCTAAGGTACCTGAGCTCTCTGTCCTGAAATAGTTCTTGCAATGGCCTCTCCTGGAGCCTTTGTGGGGTAACTTACTTGGCAGGTTCAACTCAAACACTGTAAAATTTTCCTGTTTTCCATTCCTTAGTTGATAATTGCTTACACACCTTGCTTCATTTATCCATCAAGGGCCCATTGAGCCCCCTTGTGACCCAGATATTGCTCTAGGTTCTCAGAATGTAGATTTGAAATACAGGTAGAATATAGGTAGAAAATACACACACATCACTATCGGAGCCAATATCCTACCATAGGAAGACATCAGATAAAATATTTAAGTAAACTGTATGTTTTATTAGATGGAAATGGGTATTAAGGAAAAAAACTAAGCAAGGGGAGACTATAGGGAGTTTGGGGGGATGTGGCCAACTATAGTTTTACTGGAAGGTGACATTTAGTGAGGACATTAGATAAGTGAACAGTCAAGTCATGTGGATGACTGAGAAAGACAGATGCAGCTAGTGAATAACTCTGAGGGAGGAGTGTGTACTGTGTGAGAAACAGAAGCCGGGAACAAGCGGTCAAGATGGAATCAGAAAGGCTGTGGGAGGTCAAGCAGGGCTTCCAAGAGTCACGAGACTCTCTTCTCCTGAGTCCCATAGAGAACTTGTACGGAATAGGCAGGCATTTGGACCTGATTTTATTAGCTGTGTTTTTCATAATAATTAACACTGGCTTGGTATACCATTTGTAACTTGGGCTCATATGTGCTGCTGATCTGGTACAAGGCTCCTCACCAGCTCCCTCCATGTAGCACAGCAGGGAGCCGGGTCTAGCCTGGAGGTCTAACTTACCACACCAATGGGGAGGTGAGGAGCACTGATAACTGAAGTAGGCAGGCATTCTCCTGAATCTTTTCAACCCTCCACTGGAGAAAATGGCAGAAGAGGGGGCTGACAGGGTAGTCGCCGTATGTCAGTGAGGACGTGTGGCCCACACAGCAGGCCTGCCTAATGCAGCTGTACCTTGGGAAGGAGAGGCCTGAGCTGTCAAGCTACCCCATCTCCACACAAGGCTTCCCACTTTCTCCACAGCCTCTGATTCCTGAAGGCCAAACCAGGGCCACAGCAGGTGTCCTCGGGTGGTGCTCTGAGGACGTCCACCTCACGGTGGTGCTGAAGGATGAAGAGACTCCTTGGGGTTCCTATTCCAGAGCTGCCCAAGTGGAACTTGGCACAGCAGCTGACGGCCAAAGACACAAAGCAAGGGAAGGCAGAACCAAGGCCCAGTCTGCACCAACTCTCCAATACCTGAACTTCTGTTTACAGGGGCACAAGCCTGTGGCAGCCTCTAAGAAGTCACCACTGTGGGACAGCCAGGAAAACACACAGAGTGTCCAGAGCATGCCTGCAAAGGGTGTTTTGAGATTATTTCCTCCTCTTACATTTTCTTTTTCCTTGCTTCTTTCTTCCTTTCTTCCTTCCTTCCTTTCTTTTTATTTATTTATTTTTAGGGGGTGGTGGTACTTTTTGATTTTTGGGAAAGGTTTTCATGGAGTTCCAACAGGCTGTGGACTCACTGTATAACCATTCTAGTTTGCTTTGGGTTGCTCTAATAAACACCATGACCAAAATTAATGTAGGAGAGGGAAGAGTTTATTTCACCTCACACTTCCAGGTCACAGTCCAACACTGAGGAAGTTAGGGCAGAAACTCAGGTGGAAACCATGGAGGAACAATGCTTTCCTGTTGCAGTAACACCCACGTTACCACGTTACCAAGTTACCGATACCCGTTCACCATGTCCAAGCGAGGGGCCACGGATTAGAAAATAAGAGACAAGAGACAGCGAGTCATTTGCCAATGCCAAATGCCAAATGCCAAATGCCATTTATTGAAAGAGGGTAGAAACCTTAAATACAGGCTTACAGCACAATGGAGGAACCCCGGAGGGCAGAAGTTCGCTACCGAATGTTCTACATTCTTGCATCTAAGTTGTTTACACCAAATGCAGGATACAGGAACAAAGAACCTCCCGTGATCTCTCAGGTGATCGTTAGGTGAGAAGGAAACCCTCAGGGAATCTGAATAGGGAGGACATCTGGTCAAGGTCGGCAAGCAAGGTGGCAGCCACTCACAGTGGGGGGCCGGGGCCCACACTTTCCCTTTGCCCCCAGGTTCCTGTTTAGCTGGTTTTCTTATTATACAGCCCAGGAACACTGGTCTAGGGATGGTGCCACCCACAGTGGGCTGGACCCTCCAATATCAATTGACAAGACAATCACAGATCATAGGCTGATCCTGCGATCGAGGCTCCCCCAGTGACACTGGGCCACGTCAAGTTGACGGTTGAAACTAACCAGGACAGTAGCCAAGGATGAGCTTGGGTTCTGATATTCTTGCTTCTACCTCATGAGAACAAGGACTACAGGTGTTCCCACCATGCCTGTTTTATGTAGTGCTGGATATGGAACCCAGGACTTCATGTTTGCAGGTCCTCTACCAGCTGAGCTACAGGCCCAGTCTATTTCTTTGGATTATAAAATATTTTGTTTCATAGAATGGTAGTGATGGTGGGTATAATTTTTTGATGCCCTCATTTAGTGATCAAATTACCCCCTCCCATCTGTATCTCTCTCCAGCTGGTGATCAGACCCAGTGCCGTGTACATTCTAAGCAAAGCACTTGACCTGTGACCCACATCCCAGCCATGCTTCTCATCTTAAAATGAAACCTGCATATTTAACAAATATTTTCTGAGAGCCTGATGCATGCCAAGCAGAACTGTAGAAGAATCTGGTTTCCCTTCCCATTTACCTCTGGAGGTCCCATACGGCTCCCTGGACCCACAGCCTGCTCACTACCTTCAGAACGAGGGTTCATGGTGGGTTCTTGTAGCAATAGGGCTGAGATGCTTTAGTATCTGCAGGCCAGGGGGTTGAGAGAGAGGGCTTGGAAGAGGAGATGTTCAGTAAGAACCCACACTGGGCTTACCTCTCTGGTCTTTGGTTTTTGTAACATGGGTGAAGTAGCACAAGGTTCACTAGGAGGAGCCAGCTGCTATAAAAGCACTTGGCACCATAAATCCATCTTTGGCTTGCCAGGAGTCCGTGTGAGTGTGTGGGCTGGCAGCTGAGGCTGACCCTTCTATCTCATGATTATGCTGGCCCAAGGACCCATGAGGCCTCTGCTTGTGGGTGGAAAGAGAAGGAACATGGGGAGAAGTCCCACCCACGCTTCAAGAGCCTCGCCAGGAACTGACACACATCATCTCTGCTCACTTCCATTCCGAGAAATGAATCATGCAGCTCCATGCGGAACAAGGGGGCTAGGAGACTGTCCCAGATGTCAGCAACCCACGGCCAGCAGTGTCAGTGCTGTGTCGTGTTGCAGAAGACACGGGGCTCTGGTGTAGAGACGATCTCTCTGCCATATGTCATGGCTTACAGGGTTGTCCTGAAGCTCAGCGGAGGGTGCAGAGAGCTCAGAGTGAAGGCTGCTACCTAGAAATCACTGACTCTGCCTCCGTCATGACCTCGGGCAGGTCTCAGAAACCAGTCCCCGATCTCCAATCGCAGTGTCTGCCTGTGTGACAATGGGGATGGGGATTGTTACAGATACTTGAGGGTTAATAACAGCACAGGGAATGAACGCCCATAAAACAGATACCCAGCCAATAGTCTTGCTCTTGACTTAGAGTAATGGCTGTGGGAATTGGCAACACCTGAGCTCTTTGTCCTCTGGAGCCAGGACAGTGGGGAGAGTCTGAAGCCTACTTTCCCCCTCTGATTACTAGTGGTATCCTCTAACTAGCTCGCTCTGATGTGAGAACAATGGGGACTTACACTGTGTTCCTACAAATATGGGAGGGACACTGTGCTTGCACTTTCACTAACACGGCAAAGGTGTCTAGGACTCAGTGCTGTGGTTTCTCCCTTGGATCTAGGGAGAGCACCCTCCTCATGCTGGCGAACATGCCGTTCTGCGAATGGAGTTCATTGTGAATGCACAAGGCAGAGTGTAAACAGAGCCGGGCTTTGCCTCCTTCAATCCAAGCAGGTCCCTTGTGGGAACATGGGATCCTCGCTAATCCACGTGGAGGCGTTGATGAGAATGCTAATAAGGACTCCTGTGAGGAGATGCTCACTCCCTCTGTCTACATCCTCTTCAGAAATGCCACTGGCGCCCCCACGTAGCTATCCACAGCGGGCCCTCTGATCCACTGCAGTGTGTGAGATCCAGGTCTAGAAAAGTCTCCCCACTTAAAATTTTGCTAACCACAAGGCTGCACAACGTATGACTGAAAATGACTGAACAAATAGAAATTCCCAGTGCCCCCTGGAACACATGAGGCTGAACAAGACAGTGCCCTGAGATCAGGCTCCTACTGGCTGCTTTGAAGGACTCCATGGTCCAGGGCCCCAGGCCTAACTCTCCTAGCGATACATAGTAGACCAGGTCAGGCAATACACTTTTTGGATTTGGGTTAATTGAGTGTGATTTTCAGATAGTAAAGTCCAGTATTTAAAGTGTGATAACGTGTAGCTCTGTATCCACTTCCACCATCATTCTAGATAGAGCATTCCAACCTCCCAAACTGGATTTGAGCCCCTTCATGGGCAGCTGACATGCCCCGGCCCTGGTGGGAGCTGATCTGTGTTCCTTTGTTAGACAGGATTATTCTACAAGCCAAACTGCCACCATTTTTATGAGTTCACCTATGCTCACTTGCAAAAGATCATCCTAACCAGGCCCATTGACTAATCATGTTTCCTCATTGCTCACCAAAAGATAGCCAGAGGAGGTTATAGGACCCTTATCCAGTATCCAGAAATCCCCCTAAACAGATCTATGCATTTGCATTCCAATTGCAGGTGGCCTCAGGGAGGGGCTAGAAGTATATAGTTTGGAAGGACTAGGGAGGAGGCCAACGTCTCTGTGGCCATGGGGGAGCTATCACCCTCACTGGGTGCAGATCTCTCAGTGTGACTCTTTCTGTGGGCCCCTCACCCACTACTCTGTAAGGAAGCCCAAACTCATTTGTCCCCCAGAGTGCATTTTGGTGGAATCATACCTCTATTTGTCATTGAGACCGTAGAACGAGGGGTAGACATTGTTTATGTCTCCCCTGGGGGAAGGAAGTTGAGCAACAGTCCTGCAGTGTGGGTCTTCCAGCATACTGTGTGGGTCCTGCAGCGCGTATTTCCTGTGTGTGTGTGTGTGTGTGTGTGTGTGTGTGTGTGTGTGTGTGTGTGAGGTCACCTTGTGTATCAGAGGGCTGCTCCTCCAGGCACTGGGTACCATTCCCTGTCACTCACAGGCCGTGTTTTTCCTTTCACCGGTTCCTGTTCATTTGGGTTTAATGTTGCTCTCTACCATACTCTGGGGCCTGGATCCCTTTTCCTGCCCCGCGGAGCTGTTCTAATGATCGGGGGAGGGGGGCTGATGAACACGGCACGGGGCACAAGTACACGGATGGCAGGCAGGAGTGCAGCACACCCCTCAGGCATAAATGTGCCGTGGTGTGGCAGGGATGCTCAGTCATTGCCCAGCCTTGCCTGCACCTGCTGCACTGTGTGATCAGGGGCAAGTTAACCAACCTCTCATGCCTCACTATCTTTGTCTGCAAATGATGATGTGACGGTACCTACCATAGAGACCTGTCACTCCCTGGAAGCTCTGGCTAGTAGACATTCTCGGTAAACGTTTGGGAAGGTGATGCTTGCTCAAACCTTCCTTTGTGTGGAGTCAGGATGCAGCAAACACTGACAACTTCACTTCCACCCCTGTCATCTGTCTCAGGGGAGACTTGCTGTATCGAGGTGTCATCCTGATCCCTGGGCAGGAACTGATACGGCTTCTGTCAGCGGGGAGAGCTGGAGCCTGAGAGGAAGGGCTTGGGGGATGGATGCTGGGAAGACGCCGCGATTGGCCACTGTTGCCCTTCTGAATTCATCAATCACTTCTCTCAGCTTGGACCTGAGGGTCCAAGTTCTGCAATCTGTGATAAGATGCCTGGTGTCCCTTCTCACAACCAGTAAGATACGCACTGGATTCTGGAGTCACCAGCCCTGTGGAAATCATCTTTAGAGACGGGTGATGGATGTGGGGCAGCCTGGGAAAACCCGGACTCAGAATGGCTTTGCTCACATAAGCATGGTGTTTTCGTTTTAGAAAGGTCAGGCTGAATACTGACTCCCCTGACAAGAAAGTCGCTCCCAAACCAACTAGAGAAGCTTAGTCTGTTCTGTGTGGGGAGAACCATGGCTCACACAAACTGTCTGAGGGATGGCACAAAATCATCATGATCCTGATATGCATCCACGTGCCCTAGCTCAGAGCCTCTTCATGCCTTTCACTAAACAAGAACCAGGCAGGATGTGTCTCAAAGCTTCCAGACACCTAGTGTCTGCATGGCAGGATTACTAGACAATGCTGCAAGATTCTCGGGTTGTACAGAGGCCACCCTGTGAGCGCTTTGTGGGTCAGAGAGGATACTTTCTAGTGCATCTACAGCAGCACCTTGGCAATGGCTGGTGTGGTGATCTGAATAAGAATGGCTCCCATAGGCCGGCAGATTTGAATGCTTGGTCACAGGGAGTAGCATTCTTTGAAAGTGTCAGGAAGAGTAGCCTGTTGGAGGAAGTGTGTCACTGAGGATGGGATTTGAGGTTTCAAAGGTCCATGACAAGGCTAGAGTCTCTCTCTTGGCCAGTGGATCAGGATATAGCTCTCAGCTGTTTCTATAATGCCCCTGCTGCCTGGGTGCTGCCATCTTTCCTTGCCATGATGTTGATAAATTAAACCTCTGAAACTGTAGGCAAGCCCCAGTTAAGTGCTTTCTTTTCTAAGAGTTGCCTTGGTCATGGTGTCTCTCACTGACTAAGACAGCTGCAGACCCTCAGAATAGGATGGAAGGGTGAGGGAGGGACTGTGGGGCCCACTCTTGGGTCTTGAAAGACACAAGGGGCTGGACCAGCAAAGGCATCTGTCATGCTGGCCTCAACTTTCACTATGTCTCATCTTGGCTTGTCTAAGATGGGCCAAGAACACAAGTCAGCCCTGTTACACCAGGAGCCGTGGTGGCTGTTCCTGCTGATGGGAACTCTCACCACCAGACGGTCACAGAACCCTCACAGATGAGGTTCCCACCTGCAACTTGCAGAAGAGTAGGCTGTCCCCGCAAGCTCTCTCTGTGGGAAGCCACACGGAGCATCTGCCTGCTCCGCGGAGGGCCAGTATCCTGATGGCTGCACCGGTCCACTGGGGCGCCACTCCACTGTTTTCAGTCTTTTGTGACAGCTGGGGACACCTTGTCCCTGTGGGTGTGTGAACACGCGGCATTCTCCCGGAGGCCAAGCTACTGTTGGTGGCCTTTACAAGTCATGGTTACTGTGTAAAGCCTTACCCAGGTCGGTAGCCCGCCAGGGGCAGTGGCACCTCCCTTGTCGGACTTCCGGGGATGAAGTGAGACAACATGAAGAAGTGGTTGGTGCAACTCCCGGTACGCAGCTGTGCAGCTGAAGCTTTCTCGTGTCCCACCTGCCGTGGTCAAGACAAATCTCTCCCACCCACCCATGCTGCAGCCGCTCAGACCCAAATAAACACACACAGGCTAATATTTTCTTAAACTATGGCCATGGTAGGCTCCTTGCTATCTAACTCTTATATCTTAAGTTAACCCATTTCTATTAATCTGTAAGTTGCCACGTGGCCGAGGCTTACCGGTCTGCTGCCGGCATGTTGTTCCTTGGGTGGCGTCTGGCATCTGCCTTGCCTCTCCTTTCTCTTCCTGTCTATCTGTTTGGATTTTCCACCTGCCTCTAAGCTGCTTTGCCATTGGCTAAACAGCTTTATTTATCAACCAATCAGAGCAACACATAATCACAGCCTACAGAAAGACATTTCCCCATCACTTCCCCTTTTCTGTGTAAACAAAAGGAAGGTTTTAACTTTGACCTCACAGAGGTCAAAGTTTTCTGATACAGAAAAGCCCTTTGTTCTAATTACATGCTCTGCAATCCACCTGTCCTCTAGCAGCTTGCATTTGGGTACCCAAGAACCCAGGAGTATGGTGCTCGGTTGTTTATCTCACTGACTCCCCCATGTGGCTTTGACCAGTGACTCTCCCTAGACCCCGGGTACCCTGTCTATAGAACTCAAGAGAGTGATGGTGAAGTCAGGTTTCTGCGGTCAGATGGTCCCAAGGTCTGTCACTATCCAGGTAATTCCAACGTGTGGGGGACTCCTTGACTATGGATAGGGAGGTTATCTGTGTCTCCCAAAACATGACTCAGAGCAGCATCTCTGCTACTGTATGGGTATGCCCATTCTGAGCTCCCACCAGGCAAGGGAAAAGATACCAAATTCCAATTGCTTTGGACCAAAGAGAGAAATACACCCACCTGCCTGTGTGAGGATACTTTCCCTGGGAGCAGGGCTCCAGGTTTTCTTTTCCTGGTTGGCAGCTGAGGATGCTACCCTATTTCAAAATGTGACTAATCAGGTGCCGAGGGCCTCGCTTCACCTTGGGAGCCCAGTGACCATCATCCCCTCTGGGGCTGTGAAAACACTGACTTGACTTTGCTATTGCTTTTCTGGATTGTGGAATAATTCTTCACTAGTGTGTGGGTTAAACCAGAGCCTGTGGGCACCAGCCAGAGAGTTTTGATGGACGCTTAGCAAGGGCTGCCAGCAACTCCATTTCTGACTAGGGCATTGCTGTGGGATGTTCTGTATATTAAATGTGTTGCTCTGATTGGTTAATAAATAAAATACTAATTGGCCAGTAGCCAGGCAGGAAGTATAGGCGGGACAAGGAGAGAGGAGAATTCTGGGAAGTGGAAGGCTGAGGCAAAGAGATGCTGCCAGCCGCCACCATGAAAAGCGAGATGTAAGGTACCAGTAATCCACGAGCCACGTGGCAACTTATAGACTAACAGATATGGGTTAATTTAAGATATAAGAACTAGATAACAAGAGGCCTGCTGCAGCCATAGAGTTTGTAAGCAATATAAGTCTCTGTGTGTTTACTTGGTTGGGTCTAAGCGGCTGTGGGACTGGTGGGTGAGAGATTTGTCCTGACTGTGAGCCAGGCAGGACCAGGAAAACTACATCTATAGGACACCTTTGCTTCCATGTAACCAAGAACACTTCTGTGTTTGGCTGACTTGGTGAGTGGCCAACATAGACAAGCCAACCTTTTGGCCTTCCTTGTTTTGGACATTCTCATCCTACCTGGGTGGCCACACAGTCAGAGCAGAGGAGACAAGCAGATGGCCCCTGCCATTGGATGAGATGTACCATTTCTCTGAGAGCCCCCATTGCTAGCTTGAGCTATTGTATCAAGGGGTGACTAGCTTGTTCAACATCTGCATGAGTCCTCTGTGGGGGCAACAGGGTGTGACCATAGGGTTTACTTTGTGGCTTTGAGGAGATGTAAAGGCACAGCTTCCAGAAGTTCCAGAAGTTCTCTGAGTCCTTTGGATCACCTTCTCTCCCAGGGAGAACATGTTGAATATGGTTCTCATACCTAATGGTCTATGCCTCTCAGTTCTCTTGACCTGGAAAATACAAGCAAGTCCCAATTTTACCAGGGAGAATGTCCATGGGAGGCATCCTGAGCCAGGGAATTGGGGAGTCAGGTCTTCTCATTTTTTTTTTTTATTTAAAATTTGAGTTTCTTGTGAAATTCGCCATTATAATCACTGAAGAGCATCAGGTGGAAACAAATCGGGGGTTTACCAAAGAAGTCACGGCTGTGGATATAACCTCAGGGTTTATCAGCCAGGAATGATGCTTCAGCCCACCAGGAAGAATGCAGAGGCAGGAGAGAGGGTCTGAGGATCGGTGCTGCATGACATGTCAGCATCCCATTGAACAGAGGCACTGCCTGTTGATGTGATGCCGGATGCTTCCAGCTTGAAAAGGACCGAGAGGAGCTGGTGGGCTCTGAAGTCTACACACCGTGCAGATGAAGGGAAGAGAAGGCACCCTATCCTCTTGGCCACCAAGGGCTAGGCTCAAGGGTTCCTCGGCACCATGTCGCTGACTCATTTCCCTCTTGAGATGGAGTCCAGATCAGCCTCTCTTCAGATATGCCGACACTCTCCATCCTCTCATTGGATAACCCACTTTGTTGGCTGTGAGAGACCCTCCCACCCTCCCAGGAACTTCAGAGCCTCCTGTTTATGGCTCTCATGTTGCTTTAAAACTAAGTCTTTATCTGTGGGAGGAGATTAATGACTTATCCTTTGAACTTATAGACACACCACAAGAGGGAGATGAAGAAGACAAAATCTAGAAAAGCCAATGCCAGGCTTCTTTAGTTTTAAGACCAATTTTCAGAGCACCTATTATATATGTTTACTGGGAAATGTTCAAACATTGTAGGGTTTGCTTTTAAGAAGGTAAAAGCAGCTGTCCTCCGCTGTGCAGTGAGGGGACACCGTCATCATTGTTAGCCCTTTGTTCAGCTCCTCCTGTAGAACTTTTCTTGACATCAAGGTGTGCAAATAAGTTTGTGTACATCACCTAATCATTTCTTCAAGTAATTAAACACTTCAAAAAGCAGCATTTTTAAAGGTGGTATAATCACACATCAGATTGTACATCAAACAACATTTTACATAGAAAATCCCATATTCTTGGGCGTTTCCCCCCTAACAAAGAATCAGCATTGGTAACCTGGTGGCCTCCAGCTTATTATGGTTTGATTTTTAATAGCATGAAAGTGAATATACATTAAGCAGAAACTATATGTATGAGTGTGTGTGTGACTGCATGTGTAAGCATGTGTTTGCAAGTACCTGTGTATAAGATTGTGTACGTGTGTGAGCCTGTGAATATATGTGAAAGTTGAGTATTCAAATGAGCAATTGTGAGTTTATTACTGTGTAAGTGTGAGTACATTATTGTATGGGTATGTGAGTTCATGAACGTGCAAATGAGAATGTGAGTATGTGAATGAGTGAGTGTGAGAATGTATGAGTTTGCAAGTGTGTGGATGAGCAAGTTTGTGTGAGTATGCAATTGAGCAAGTGTGAATATGTGAGTGTGTGTGTGTGTGTGTGTGTGTGTGTGTGTGTGTGTGTAAGTGTTGGAGCATGAATGCGTGCAAGTGGAGGCCAGAGTCCACCTTAGTGCTGTTTGTCAGGCATTCTCTACCTTGTTTTTGTTAAAACAACGTCTGTCACCAGACAGAGCTCACCAGACAGAGCAGGCTGGCTGCCCAGCCAACCCAGGGCTCCACCTGTCTCTGCCTCTGCAGCGCTGGGATCACAAGTGTGTGCCACCGTGCTTGGCTCCTCGAAGTGGGTTATTAGGATCAAATGTGGGTCCTCACACTTGGACAGCAAGCCTTTTAGAGACTGAGCCATTCCTCAGCTGGAAGGTGACTTTTAAAAATAAGTGTCTGCCAGACACTTTCATTCTTTTCCTTCTTCCTTCTTTATCTTTCTTTCCTTAGAAATTCACCCAGTATTATAGAAGTGAAGAATAGGATTGGAAACATATGTAGCTAATACATCTGGCTTTATATACATACGTGAGAGTTTAATACTGTTGTTACAACCCCTAATAAAATATAGTCTTTATTTAGTTACTATTAACCAGAATAAATGCATATACACATTAAATTGTTCAAGTATGAAAGGCAGATGTCAATAGCTGGTGGCCAGCAGAAACATGTCAGTATACAATATACTGTCCAGGGCTGGGAGGTTATAGGTGAGCTACAGCATTGCTAATAATGTTCTTGGGTACCTACTGTGTGCAGGTGATATTGTGGAGACATCTCTGGACCAGTGCTCATGCCTCTGTGGGTATCATAATAGAAATACAGCAGCCCTCAGGGACTGAGGATGATCCATTGTCATCCCAGAAGCTTTCAATAGAGGGTCACAGGTGAGTGATGGTACCTATCTGTCTTACAATGTTCAGTCCCATGTTATAGTGAATGAGGGCAGTTTGGGGTCAGTTTAAGAGGCAACAGAGTCCTATCATGGCAGAGACACATGCTTCTTGCAAAAGGGTGGGAGGAACATGGGGGAACATGTCTGATGCTGGATACCAGGAAGGCCAGGAGTACTCCAAGCATGTCTGAAGGAAACAATTAGCTCAAGAGGATATCCACAGACCTGAGAATGGCCCAGAGTATGCCAGGAGGGCTGACACTTTCTCTCAGCACCTCCACTTGTGTGTGGATAAGTGGGTCACCTCCTAAAAGACCAAGAGACTGCAGCAATTTCAGGGAAGTCACCATCAACATCTGGTCCCCATGTAGGTGATTTCACAGACACGTCTGGGAGCTTAAAAAAAAAAATCCTACATGACAAACTGACTGCCATTAATACATAGCCACCACAATGGCTGGTGGAGAAAATGCTTTGCTGTTTATTTTGTCTTCTAAATAGTTTGGTCACAGATCTGGTTGTCATGGTGTCTGGGAAGTATAGAGAGACAGCATCCCTGTATCCATAGACAACACACAGTGCTATGTTTGGGTTGGTGCACTGAGGTGGATGTGTCAGAGAGCAGAGACAGCCCCTCACAGATGTTATGGCTTGAAGATAACCTGCCCCTGCCCTTCCCAGGCTAATGTGTATGAACACTTGGTTTCCAGACAGTGGCACTATTTGGGGAGGGCACGAAACCTTTAGGACAGGAGGCTTAGCCTGAGGAAGTGGGTTGCTGGGGATGAACTCTGGTCCTTCATTTGAACTCCTTCTCTTCTTGTACTATTGAGATGTGAGGAGGTGAGGTGTCATACCCACGGCTCCTGCCTCCTCTCCTGCCTGGTGGGCTGTATCTCTCAAAGCTGTGAGGAGCCAGAGATACCTCCACCTTCAGCAAGAGGGTTGGTTGCAAGTGAGAGAGGACGAGCCTAGACGTTTGGACTCGGGTAAAAGATAATGGAGAGGCGATTGACTCCACCAGAATGCTGAGAACCCAGTTCCTGGACTCCAACCACATTGGTCAGATTGACATGTGAGCCTTATGGCTTCCAGGGAGTCAGTTCCACTGTGGTGCCATCAGCTGGGGACATGATTGAACAGGATCCATTCTTGGGGGAAGAGAGAAGCTTGTTTGGACTTGTGCAAGTTTTAGTGTTTGTAGGTTCCTCAAGGGACCTGATACATCAGTGGCTTGGTCTGTTGCTCAGGGAGGCATCGTGACCTCAACTTCAGACTTGATTATCTCTGACACAGCCGGGAGATGGCTCTCATCCCAACACAGGTTGGGTCAGCTAGCAGGGCAAGGCCCAGTCTGACCAGAACGGAGTTCAGTGTGGTAGCCAGAGAAAGGCAACTGTGACATTCACTGAATGACGCAGCTGGACAATGAGGCCGCTCCACTCACCAGGATTTGGGGAGCGTTACCAGGATCTTCCTCACTCTGCAGGGTTTGCTAAACACAGTCGCATGCCAGCTACCCCTGGCTTAGGGTGATATTATGTTTTATAAATCAGGAAACTGAAGCACAAAAAATTTTTAGATTAAGTAGCCATTAGACAGCCAGGACAGAGGTAGCATCCCCCTCTTTTTCCCAGTCTCTCTGTCATCACTTCTCTCTCAAAAAGGTCTCTCTGTATGGCCCAGGCTGGCCTTGATCCTTCTGCCTTAGCCTTCTGAGTGCTGGAGCACAGGCATTTCCTTTCTCCCTAAATTATGTGACAACCTTCTTGTCCCGAAGCCAGACTTTTAGGTGATTCACATGAGTTAGAATTCCCAGAATTTTTTTCTAGTTGCTTGGAAAAATAGTGCCAGTATCGGTCAGTTCCCAGAAATGGAAGGTAAGAACCTATTACTGAAGACATACCACACACTTTGGACAAAGCAACTGAGCTGGAATTGCCCTGGAAGCCTCCTTCTGGAGGACTAGCTTGCACAGTACCAGAAGGAGCCATATAAGCTTCCAAGAAAGAAAAGAAGATCAATAGTTCTACCCAACTATAATGCTTATATACCACAACAAATACCCGTAGCATCAAAGGTATACCAGTGGTACTTCTGTCCCAGGGGTAACCAACAGCTGTCTAATTGTATTCAAAGTCCCCTTGATAGGAGGGAAATCATGCTTGGGGTTGGAAACCTAATCCACTCCCTGTGGCTGGTGGGGTTATAACCTTAGAGGAGAATCTACCACTGCTACTTCTGTGAACTAGTATAACTTCTAACTCCGTCCTAAATACTGATCCTTATGTCCACAGATAAGCACAGTTCCCACTACTCATCAAAGGGACTTCTTTTTGCAGCAGATGAAGACCATCAGAGAAAAGTCACGACTGGTCAAACCACAGAGAACAATTGATCCTGACCGTGAGGTACCCAGCACCAATTGACACATCTACAACACACCCCTCTACATCTCAGGCTCAGGGAACTTTTTGGAACATAAGACAGAAAGATTGTAAGAGCCCAGGGATCAAGATGGGTGCTGGGAGGTAGTGTCTTCTACATATGTCAGGGAAGTTGTACCCATGAAATCTCAACAACATGGCTAGCTAAGCAAGACTAGAAAAATGACACAACCAATTGACGTGCCAATGGGGTTGGAGGAAAAGTCACAAGGCCCCCATCCCTGGATGCCTAAATAAAGGGCTGTAGATAATTAATTGCTATTGTGAGAGAAGGGACAATCAGTAGTCTTCAGGGTTGAGGCCCTTGAGAGATTATCCAATCCCCTCTGGTCAGCACTAACCACATATGTACATATAAGTAATGCTAAATGAACTCAGTAGATTGTATTTATTAATTTATATGTGAATATATATGTAACCATTGTAAATAATAAGAGATTATGAGTTTGAGAAGGAATTGGGGGGCAGAGGAGGAGTTGGAGGGAAGAAAGGGGTGGAAATGATACAAATACAGAACATCTATGAAATTCTAAAGAATAAATTTAAAAAAGAATAAAAAATAGTGGCAATAGCATAGAAATTGTTTCGTGCAGGCATCTGGAGCAATATTGATGTTGAGAGAGTGCAGATTGAATGTGCCAACAGGTAAGTATAGCCTCTATTAGCAATAATGTGAATCATGTATTTAACATAATTGGAAATGCATTTTCCCCCATGGAAGTGGGAAATGATGAGAATTTTCATAGTGGAGTCCTCATGCAAAGAGATGCATATAGACTTCTTGGGTTCCCATGGTTTCAAAGCCATTGTCATGGCAAGCCTCAAGTGAAGGTGGCAGTTACACCGGGAGTCAGAGGGTCTCAGGACCCAGATCCGCTTCCTCCTTATTGCTGATCTCAATGCTTTTAGCCTTTCTGAAGCTGTGCTTGAATAAAACAATGTCTTTGGGGATGTCTGCTCATGGCCGGAATGTTAAAGCTATGAAAGCTCCACCTTAGAGAGTGCCAGGAAGTCTGCCACAAGCTTCTCTCAGTCTGTCCTCCGTGTCTGAGGCTGACATCAGAAGCCATAAATAGCAGTTATGACTGTCATTCATTCTGTATGAGGTCACAGGGCATGTGCTTCTGAATTTGGCCTCCCACTGGCCAGGAATGTGCCAATGGGGGGTTGAGAAAGTAGAGATCATCAAAGTCTTCCTTAGGACAGGCTCAGGCCTTCCTGCATGCCTCATTTGGTCTTGTTTCTAGAGTAGTATCAACAACCTGTGTTTTAGGTATGCTTCAGGTAAGGAACCCAAGACAGGGAGGAGGGATGTGGCTAGCTCAAGGCTGCTCCCATGCCCAGCTATAAACTCTGAGTCAACAATCCATGCCTGTGTGGATCCCTGTGTGGGATGGTGTTCTCTTGGGGCTTCTGTTTATGCCAGGTCTGTGCTTTGTGATGGGTGTGAATGCGGGGCAGTGGGCTCAGATGGCCCCAAAGCCCCTTCTTTGCCAAGCTACGTTTCCCTCTCACCTCATTTGCCTCCTTGTGAAAAACATCTCCCTCTTCAGAGATCTCTTTCCATGTCTATTTTACACAACCCGATTTCTAAAATCTCCCCAATTTGCAGAGTTCTTCCCCTCTTCCCTCATTTTATTTTTACTCTCTACTTATTTGTCCATTTATCCATTCTTTATTCCATGTGACTGGTATTTCATTGGCTAAATACTTTTTGGTCCTTGTTAGGTATTAAGTGCCAAGAATACAGAATGGCAAGGCAGTGCCATGGCCTTTGACATCATTTTGTAGTTGGGAAGGCCCATCATATACAGTGACACAGGAATGCTAAGTGCTATAATAAAATGCATGAGCCTCATAACACTGGTTTTGCTAGAATTGAGGGGAAGGGTCAACAATGGAGGGGTTAGAGATTTGGAGGCAAAACTTCAAAATTATGTAGGAACATCAAAAAAGAAAACTGGATCCATTCCAGGTAACCCTGAAGGACCCCCACCCCCACCCCCGAGGAAGTGCGGACTTCGGAATTCACAATGTGCTCAAAGTTTCTTCTCTGTATAGCTGCTGAAGGGGAGAGAGAGGGAGAGACAGAGACAGAGAACAGAGACATACAGAAACAGACAGACAGAGAGACAGACAGAGGGAGACAGTGAGACTAAGATACAGAGACAGAGAGAGAAACACAGAGACAGAGACAGACAGAGGGAGACAGTGAGACAGAGAGACAGAGAGAGACAGAGAGAGAACACAGACAGAGACAGACAGAGGAACAGTAACAGAAGAGAAAAAAACAGACACACACACACACACACACAGAACACAAACAACCTTTAATGTTTATCCACATAGCAGCCACAGAAGTCGTAGACAGAGTCTGAAGAACACGTGCACCAGCTCTGCATCCTACCTCTCTGGTGTCACTCTTCACAGGAGGCAGGATCAAGTCCCCCACAAGGAGTAAAGCAAACTGTCCAGCTGCCTCCTTATCCACAGTGTCAGCCCCTCATGCCTGGCAATGAGATAGAAAGTCCCATGTTTTAGACACTGTAATGCAGTATGTGATTACAATGGTCCTGTTCCTGTTCATGCCATTTCACATGAGGGCCGTGTGCATAGGCAGAGTTCAGTATTTGTGGAGGGCTCTAGAACCAATCCCCCTAACAATAGCTCTAATCTCCATCAGTGGTCCTTCCCCTCAACTCTAGCAGAATTAATGCTGTGGATGCTGGGACACATCTGTGCACGCAGAGTTCAGTATTAGCCTTCATGCTGGCATTCAGAGGTCTTGGAGTTTGTCTCCCATAGACACACAGGACTCTGTCTTCCCAGTACAAGCCCAGCCTTACAGGTCCTGCTTCCAGAAGCCCTGTGTGCCACAGGAAGAACAGTGGGGGCTCCAGATGACTGATACCCAATCTCTAAGAGCTCTGGATGCCAGGGGTTTAAATCTAAGCACCTGTAGGGGTCTCACTAGAGGGGGCTTGTCTGTTTTTTAGCCTTGTTTGATCCGAGATGCCTGGACTGAGGCAATATGACTTCACTGCCTCTACCTGTGTCTTCCCCAGCGTCCGGATGTCTGTCCTCATACCACCCTTCCCTCCTAGCATGGTATCTCTACTCTTATGAGAGCACCGATCCTGTGGATTAGGGCCCATCCCAATGACATCTCAGCTCATGACTTCTGCAAAGGCCCCCATTTCCAAATGAGGTCATGTTGATGGCAGTCAGGATGACACCATGTCCTTCTGGGGAACACTGTTAAGCCCCTGATGTCTATCCCCATTTCAGGGAGGCTAGAGGCCAGACTGAGCCAGAATCCCTCGGTGCCCTACAGACATGCAGCCAGGACTCACTTTGGATGTTCCTGAGCTTGGAAAATTCTAGATTCATTGTCATTGTGGTTATGGGAAGAAGGGAGGGAGCTTGGGGGAGGGGACTGGAGAGGGACAGAGAGAATGAGAGAAAGAGGGAGAGAGGGAAAGAGACTGAGATCTCATGGTTCACATTTAGAGATAATTCTGACAGTAATTCCACGTGTCACAGTCAAGGTGAAACCAGCCAGTTAGATACTGTCCTCATAGAATGAATGGCCTGACCTTGAACTGTTCCTGGAATAAGATGGGTTCTTCCGTCTCCTGGGTCTAGTCCTAGATGGAATCAAAGAAACCCTTGAGAAATCTGATCCTCGGGCTGTCAAGAACACACCCTGATGCTCATATGATCAAACCTACCAGTGAAAATTTAAAAATGTTACTAGGAAGCGGAGCACGGGCTTTTCTATCCAGACGGGACCCACCTACCCTGGGTAATGACGGCCTCTTTTAAAAGTCCCTTTGTCCAGGTGATGGGGTCTGGGAAGTCCTCAGACGCGTGCGGTCTCATTCCCAGTACGGCCTCAGTTCATTAAAACGCAGACCCCCTGCACTGTGCAGCCGCAAGAGCCGTTAGCAGTGAATTTGGCTGGAATTGACAGGAGCCCCGGGGGAGGGAGGCTTGCAGATGGAGGGGGAGGGGACCATGGTCCACAGCCGAATCAGCGCCGGCATCAACATCGACTCCGTAATTTTGTTCGGAGAGGTCCCTGAATATCTCCAAATCCCCTTCAAAACAACAAAGGGTGATGTCTGGGTCTGTGGATTAGAGAAATCCTGAAATAATTAGCTCACTTAGCAGGGCTTGTCCAAGCACCTGCTGCTGTGTGCAGGCCGTGTGGGGGAGGGGCAGCTTGGGGACGGGGGGGGGGGGGGAGACCCGCGGCAATTTCAGGCTTTTTGTAGCGACATATGGGCAGCTGGTCAGGCCCCTGTGCTGCTACCCGGGGGCTGAGCGGAGTCCCAGGAGAGGAGTGGGGCTTTGGCCTCACCGTGTGTGTGTGTGTGTGTGTGTGTGTGTGTGTGTGTGTGTGGTGTGTGTGTGTGTGTGTGTGTGTGTGAGTGTGAGTGTGTGTGTGCTCAGAACATGTTCCCTATATGAAGCTTCACAGCGTATGCAGGTGACCCTGGGGACACAGTGTGCCCAGGGCGGTGATAGAGACCCTGTGTGCACACATGTGGCTCTTCCAGGTGGCTGGGGACATAAAGACCCCTGTTAGTGCCTATCCTAAAAATGTGGAAGTCTCCTGACCTCCACGTATGCCTGCTTCCTAGAGAATGGACACAGGTTGCAGGGAGCTCCAGGGATGGAGTGTGTTAGCGACATATGACACATTTCAGGAGCGGCCCCGCAGGGCAGAGCCCGCATGTGCTGACCTGTGTGGGGACACTGGAGCCCTTGCACCCCTGCAGGAAGGTGGCCTGGACCCCAGTCCTCCCTAGCACTGGCAGCAGGGTCCTGGCTCAGTGTTCCCTTTAGGGCCCTCTTCTCTATTTCATTTATTTATATTTTTATTAGTGTGCATGGAGTATATGACAATAGGCTTTATTACATTTTCATACATGTCTATACTTAGATCATATCTTCTCTCTCCTCGGCCTTGCATATCCCCTTCCTCTTCCTAGATATTCTCCTTCCTGCTCACTCCACTGTGCATGTGTGTGTGTGTGTGCATCCATGCATGTGAATGTGCATGTGTGCACACATGTGTATGTGTGTGCACACACATGTGTAGGTATAGGCATGTGTGTGCAGATGTGTGTGAGTGTATTCATGCGTGCATGTGTGTGTGTGATTGAGCATGCTCATGTGTATGTACCAGAATTTAATAAAATCTACTTACAGAGGCCCAAGGCTGCTGTGAAGAACATGTCTCTTTGTCTCCAGCAGCCATGAACTGCTGAGGACACTCTGCACGTACCCATGGTGGCCTTTCTGTTCACCCCCAGAGCACTGTGGCTGGGGAGACAAATGACCAATGGGGAGAAAGGGCTGTGATGTCATGGGCATGATGATGTCATGGGCATGATGATGTCATGGGCATGATGATGTCATGGGCATGATGATGTCATGGACATGATGATGTCATGGGCACGTATGGGCATGATGTCATAGGTATGATAATGTCTTGGGTATGATGTCATGGGCATGGTTCTCCGGACAGAGAAGACAGGGTAGGGATGGGGCAAAGTGGGTAAAAAGTAAGTTCAGGGTGTTGGGAGGAAGAGGATAAGACAACAGGATAGAATGGGGTGTGGTGGGTTCAGCTCTGAGACTGGTCAGGTCCGATGGGTCCTTGGCAGCTGATGGGAAGAGAGTGGCGTGGAGCAGGGGAGACTGTGTCATGCTTGCTGTGAGCTTTGCCCTGTGGTAGTTCTGGGTCATGGCCTGGTGACCTGGTGATCATAGCAGCCCAGGTAGTTACGGGGGTCACTGCACGTGTGAATCAGGTCTTTGCTCGGCGTCTGGCCTGGACAGTGTGAGGACAGGGATGGTGACCTCCTGAGGTCATGGCCACTCCCCTCCTGTCGTCCTCCTGGGATCTGTGGCCCTGACATGGACCACAGGGCAGAGACAGGAGATGATTCAGCAGCCAATCACAGCCACTGCCTCTAGTCAGCGTGTGATGCCGGATGTGCACACATATTTGTATTTTACATGTTTGCAGTATGCAATACCAAATGAATATGTGGTATGTGCCATGTCCATGCGTTTTTATGTCTTCGTGTGTTTTAAATGTGCATATATGTGATTGTAGGTACATATATGTGGCCTGTATGTGTGTTGTGCATGTGTATACATGTGTTATGGATTATATCTGTGTGGTATCTAGTACTAATGGATGATATGATGTTGTGTATATGTTTTTCTATGTGTAATGTATGCAATATAGCCTATGCACACATGTATGTGTATGACTATGGGTTGTATAGATGTGCCTAGTATGAGATATATGACATACTTGTATGTACATATTTGTATATTGTATACATACCTCTGTGATGTGTTGTATCCTTATATGTGGTATGCAAAGGTGCACATGGTGTGCATGTGATTTATATGTGTGCCCACATATCATACATAATAGAATACTTGGCCTAAGTGTGCACAACACACGTGCGAGTGTGTTTTGTGCATGTGTTCGTGTTGTGATACACAGATATGACATATGTACCTGCTTGCATGTATAACTGCATTATGTGCGTTTCTGTGCTCAGGCGTATGTACTGGTTGGACTCAGACACCGCAGTGTCCGGGTGAAGACTGGTAACCTGGACTTCCACGCTGCCGTGACCGCCGAGGTGCTTACTAAGGGCTTTGCAGAGTCTGAGCTCAGGGATGCTCACGCTCTGGCCTGGCTTCCGGTGTGGCCGTGGCAGGGGAACTGGTCGGTTTCCCGGGGTGGGATACAGTGCGTGGCTAGGTCGGGAGCCACATCAGCGGATGGCGCGCGGCCCATAAACTGTCAGCCGCAAATGGAATTTCCGAATGGGCGTCGGGGGAGCCGGGGGCTCGGCCTCGCTGGTTTTATGGAAGGTTTACGAGAGATGGCAGAGCAGTGACCACGGATTTGCGGAGGTGTCGGGGACGGCATGCCCTCCCTGTGTGTACACAGAGCCCACCGCCCAGACCGGGTCAGCAGCCCGCCTGCGTCACGGAGTTCTGCTTCCTCCTGTTTTCAGCTTCGATTTGTCCACACTGGCTGCACCCTTCCAGGGCGAGGGATCAATCGCCTCCGGCACACGGAAGTTCCATTCTTCTCGGTTAACTGTGCTTGCTTCGCTTCGGCGTGAAGCTGTAGTTTGGGCCGCTGTTCCAGGTTTCTCCCAGGCTGGAGTTTATAGAATCAGGTCACAGGCAGAAGAAGAATGGTCACAGCTCACAGAACGTCCTCCCGGGTAGGGACCAATGCTCGAGTTAGGGACACAAGCCTCAGGGCTGGGAAGGGAGGCCCATGGGCCTCGCTGCTCACCACAGATGAGACCCTGGGGAGCTGCGGACCCTCGTGCCGGTCCTTGTAAAAATGGGCACAATATTGTGGGCCTGGCGGAGTGTGTTAGAGACCACAGTGGGTCGGACGCGGTTCTCTCCAGGGACTCCCCTCAAAGAGGAGAAACCTCCTCTTGGACATCTTCTCTGACCCTGTGGGTGACCCCGGGACTTCCTGAGATGTCACTGCCCGTCTCCAAACTGCTCAATTGTCATTCCCTCTTGACTACAGTAACCACAGTGGCACAGTAGGCCCGACGCCACTGTTCACAAAGCCCTCATCTGTGGTGGTACTGTGTTCCCCCAAATACTGCGCACCCTAATAAACTTACTTGGGGTCAGAGAACAGAAAAGCCACTAGATACAGAGGCTAGAAAATGGTGGCACTCACGCCTTTAATCCTAGCATTCCAGAGGCGGAGATCCATCTGGATCTCTGTGAGTTCAGGGCCACATTGTAAATAGCCAGGCATGGTGACCCACGCCTTTAATCCCAAGAAGGGAGGGCAGAAAGTAGAAAGGTATATAAGGTGTGAAAACCAGGAACTAGGCTGGTTAAACTTTTAGGCTTTGGAGCAGCACAGTTCAGCTGAGAGGCATCCAGTCTGAGGAAACAGGATCAGCTGAGGAACTGGCGAGGTGAAGAGGCTGTGGCTTGTTCTGTCTCTCTGATCTTCCAGCGTTCACCCCAATAACTGGCTCCAGCTTTGTTTTTATTAATAAGAAGTTTTAAGATTCATGCTACACTCATCTGTGACCCCTGGGACGGTTGCTCTGTCAGGACTGCGGGCAGCTTCCAGCACATAGATCTGGTGGTTTCAGGCAACTCAGGACAATGCCAGTATCCTGACCTAAGTGAAGATGGTAGGGAGATGCTAAGCAGGGCAGGTACCAGGGTTGGCCCTACTGGTCCTGATGTTATAAACTCAGATCAGCTGTCTGGGAAAGCTCCTTGTGGGAAGATAAGATTGGACGTTTGGAATTATTAAGAGAAGTCTGTGGTACTAGCTTAGCGTGTGAAAGATCCTTGACTGGAGGCAGACTTCAATTTCACCTCTCAGTTGACCTCCTGGGGATCATCAGAGGGTTTCTTGATTGTCCCCAGCTCAAAGGCATTTTGGGGCGACACTCACGGCTTTGTCCTTTGTGTTCTTCCCTCCCCTTGACAGGTGGCATAGGGACCTCTGTACTAGTGTGGTCCCCGGTGGGAGAAGAGACAGCGGTGTGGATGGAGCAGCAGCTGGGTGCACGTGGTGGATGGACAAAGGTCAGACTCAGATTTTAGCTGAGCCTCCAGAGTTTGAGGTACCTTGGGTTTGCCTGTGAAATGTGGCCCTTGGAATGCCCTGTCCAGTAAGAACTTTCCTCGGCTCATTGGACCCTGAGAGATTCCACACAGAGCCTTTACATTTTAGTGTGGGGAAGAGAGGAGAAAACACCAGGTTCTCTTCATCATGTTCCGGAGAGAGCAGAATTGAAGTAGAGACCTCAGCTGTGGCCGAGGAGTCACGTGGGCTCCAGAAGGGCTGCAAGGGTGACATGTGTCTGCAGGGCCTTCACCAGGAGGAGGAAGAGGGAGCCAAGTCCAGGCTTTCTGTGTGTAACTGGGCCAGACAGACACAGAGACTGACCATTTCTTGCTGGGTGAGCTGCAGGACAGTCTGGCTTGGAAGAGGTAAAGGATGTCTGAAAGATATGAGTTCACTGAAGCCCAGAGGAGACACCTGACCTCTTGTCCATCACATTCACTGATGTCTAGATGATTCACCTTGGCCATTTCATGGAAGAAACAAGAGTTGACACAATTCTATTCCTCCATGTTTCTTTCCTTTGCTGGACAATGATAGGTGAGTCCTCTCTGATCTTTGGTTTTATCATCTTGAAGCAGTGGAAGTCACACTTGCTCCTCCCTTGGTGATTTGAACTAAGGATCAGCGAGCTGGTGACAGCGCCCATGACTTCATTCGAACACTGTGCAGATGGAGGCATTTGCCTCAGCTTAGGAGTCCATTTTCTCACATAATCAAGGACTTGGTCTTTGAGATACCCTGTCAGCCTGGGCTCCGGATTCCTGTCTATGAATAAGCCTAACCTGGCTTATTATCTGTAGTTGTTACTATCTGTAGTCCATATACACATAAATATATGGTTAAACACAGGTGCATAAATTTGTATCTAAGCTATCATGCACAGCAATAATGATACACACACACATAATACGGGTGCACACATGTATGCAAATACACATATTCACACCATAAATATAATGAAAGCTACATGCACAAATGTCTCATGTACACATAGACACACATGTGAACATATTTTCTCACACATTCAGGCACACAGAAAAATATATGTGCATAGACACATAGTTAAACATGTGTACACATGCACATACATAGACACTAGGAACCTTCACAGTATGGTGGACACAAGTTTCCCTGCACACATGAAGCTCGCCCTATCATTGGCTGGATTTGGAATACTGGACACATGCTATAAATGTCTGGGACCCCACGTTCAACTTGTAGAAACTGGGAGAGCTGAGAGACTGGTGCCCATCAGGATCCAGCAATACTCAGAACCCAACACAGACTATATTTGATCAACATGGGATGGAGACTACTGGCCAGGAGCAGCAGCATGGAATTCAGGGCACTGATATTTTCATCTACAGCAATAATACTTTGGGTGAGGAGATTCTCTTCCATCTCTAAGACAAATTTTATCTTGTTCAGTTTTTTTTTCATTCTCTCTCTCTCTCTATTCATCCTTTGCTCTGATATTTTGGGGAAGTTTCTGTGAATAAGGTAGATCTGCCTCCAGCACTCACCAAAGCCTCAGCATGCACGTATCACCAGGGAGCCCGACAATTATGTAATATCAAGTAGAACCCCAAGTCACCCTGCACGGACCTCTCTTCAGGCGACTGTGGTCCTTGGTGAGGGAGGTGGCTTGGGAGGCTCCTGACCCTCAGGATCTTCTTCACAGCAGAAGGTCGACAGGCTCATCAGCACCTCCCTTCACTCCTTCAGAGTGCACTGCACTGTTGCCCCCGGCTGCAAAGCCTCCTGGAAGTTCTCAAGCCACTCGTTTGGTTTTCTCTGTTCTCCCCACGGTAACTCTCCCCGACACAGTGCTTGCCACATTTGCCTTCAAACGACCTCCCCTTCGCTGTGATGTCCTTCCTCTCTCTTGGTTGCCTTAGTACTTCACAAACCTGGTTTACATGCCAACCTAAGTCACTTAGATCTGCCAGAGTATCAGTCGTCACAAGAAGATCTTGTCCCACCAGGAGGCTTGAGAATGCCACTAACGTACCACACTAGTCCTGAGGTCTCTGCTAAGTCAACCCGAACTCACCTCTCCAGTAGGTGCAGTCCTATCTGGCCTGGTGAACGAACATCAAACACTACCTCTCTCACTCCCAGTTCCTTAGTCCTCCGAGTGATTTATATCTCATTCTGTCTCTCCCCATTGTCTGACGCTTTCCACTGGTTCCATGTTTTGGATCCCCTGAGGGCCTCTTCAGGACAGGTCTTGTACTCTTTGCCTTACGACTCCCAGGAGCTGTAGGAAACAGAAAGCCGAGATGCCTCATCCTTCTCATCCATTTTCCCTGCTACATCAGAGGCGAGTGTAGGAGATGCCTCCCGCATGTCCGTTTCTCATTGTAATTCCTTCCTTACATGGGCATGCTCCCTATGGGTGGATAGCTCAACCTTGGTTGTGTGTCTTACTGCATACCCATCTCAGGGACCATGTGACTGCCACCATAAATAGCTTCCTGGCAATCTCATTTCATACATGCTACTTCCAGGGACTGAGATGCATCTTTCAGTCCTTCAATCTCTGTTTCATGGGTTGCTCCTCATCATGGAGGGTCACCGCTCTGGACCACATTAAAAGAGAGGGCGGCCCTAGGGGCCACCCGCAGATATCCCACTCCCAGATGGCTCAGCCTCAGCTGCGTGTCTTATTAACCCAGAAGCAGACAGGCAACCTCTCCTCCCAGACTCATCCTTGGACCTGTCCTATCCCAGTCCAGCTATTGATTTGTTGTGTGATGTAAAATGTAAAGAAAATGTAAAGAAACATCTCTCCTCCCTGGATAGACAACTGACATACCAAGGAAGTTATTTCATCCGGGTCTGGGTTGGTGAGCCAGTTAGTTTATTAGAGCTATTTATAGGCGCATGGATGACGGGTTGCTTATGGAAACACGATGACTCAGGAGCAGCTGCCTCACCATAAAGCCTCGTTCCATCATGGGTGATGAGTGAAGGCTGCAGCCCTGATGTTCCAGCTGCTGTTGAGTCTCAGCCGAGGGCCTGGCAACGTTCCCCCCCACACACACTGTGTGAGGGAATGTGAACAGCTCTGTTATGACCACAGTAGACCTAGCTATCCCTGTACTTCTCCGTGTATTTTTGTTGCCATGACTATGGTGCCAAGGTAGTCTGAAGGCCAGTGCTTGTTGAGGCCTGAATGAAATAGTCCCACTATAACAAGACCCTTGATGACCCTGTCTGCTACTGATGGGACCCTCATCCATTGCTGTCATGGCAGCAGAGCCCGGGTGACCCTTGCCTACTTCTGCCCCAACAGCCGAGCCCTGGTGACCCCGGTGCCCGCCATCCTGACAGTTTCATCGCTGGTGGCGATCCAGCAACATCTGCTCTGGTGAGACAGTGGCTCCTGCTGTCTGATCTCGGTTTTGCAGGCAGGTCTAGATCTTCACCAGGGCTTCCCCTACCAGCTGGGAACGCCACTTCCTGCTCGGCAGCATTGTTCTGAAGCCACAACTTGGAAGACGCACAAGGCCATGTGTCCACTGATGAGGCTTGAGCAGCTTCAGCAGGAAGTGTCCTGGAGCTGAGAGTCAGGCACTGGGCGGGGGCGGGGGGGGGGATGGGGCTTTGGGAATGGGAGAGTGAGCAAGACTCTACAGGAGTGTTCCTGGAAATTTGGGGGTCCCCCTACAGTTGTCACATATTATTGGGGGAAATTAGGCTCCTCTCTTGGGGTTCTCAGTCTCATTAATAAAAGAAATTTAAGAATGGACTCAGAGGGAAACTCTGGGACAATTTTCATTAGAATTTAAAATAAAAACCCCAGGACAGGCAAACTAAATTCCAGTAGCTGCCTTGAGGAGATGAAGAGGAAGAGAAATTCCACTTGAGCTAAGATGGCATGAAGGTCAGCCATGTGCCAGACAAAGAGCTGTGTGGTAGGGAAGGGTGGCTTGGAGGCAGAGAAAAGAAACCCAGAATTCCAGGGAAAGAGGCAGAAGAAATGGGAAACGGAAACTTCCTGAGTTTGAGAGACCCAACAGGACCTCACGGCCATGCTTAGCAGCTGCACAGGGGCAGGAATACTGATGAGGGGAAGCTCATCATCTCATTAACTCCCCTGTGGTTTAGGAAGGTAGACCTTCCTTGGGTGGCCCCACTTTCCCTACTGGCTGTCTCTTAGCCAGGTGAGACCGGCCCAGTCGGATTAACTCTTGTATGTTTACGCAAGTTTGGAATGCACAGGCCAGGGAAATAGCTTTTCCTGCTGAATCTCCACAGAGCCATGATCAAGGCCACTGTATCAGAAGGGCCTGCATGAGGAAGAGGAGGGACCCAGATGTCTTGGGGATAGACATCTGTCTTTCTACAGCATCATATTCAAGGCCTGGAGCAGAGAGCCTAGCCACACCCCATCATAGTAGGAGGGCATCGTGATGCCCTCCTGACTGACAGGGGCTGTCCTCCTGACAGACAGGTGCTGTCCTCCTGACTGACAGGGGCTGTCCTCCTGACTGACAGGTGCTGTCCCTCCTGACTGACAGGGGCTGTCCTCCTGACTGACAGGTGCTGTCCTCCTGACTGACAGGGTGCTGTCCCTCCTGACTGACTTCTCCTATGACAGGTGCTGTCCTCGTCCTGACTGACTGACAGGGGCTGTCCTCCTGACTGACAGGTGCTGTCCTCCTGACTGACAGGGGCTGTCCTCCTGACTGACAGGGTGCTGTCCTCCTGACTGACAGTGTGACTGTCCTCCTGACTGACAGGTGCTGTCCTCCTGACTGACAGGGGCTGCTGTCCCTCCTGACTGACAGGGCTGTCCTCCTGACTGACAGGGCTGTCTCCTGACTGACAGGTGCTGTCCTCCTGACTGACAGGTGCTGTCCTCCTGACTGACTGACAGGGGCTGTCCTCCTGACTGACAGGGGCTGTCCCTCCTGACTGACAGGGGCTGTCCTCCTGACTGACTGACAGGGGCTGTCCTCCTGACTGACAGGGGCTGTCCTCCTGACTGACAGGGCTGTCCTCCTGACTGACAGGGGCTGTCCTCCTGACTGACAGGGTGCTGTCCCTCCTGACTGACAGGTGCTGTCCTCGACTGACTGACATGCGTCTCCTGACTGACAGGGTGCTGTCCTCCTGACTGACAGGTGGCTGTCCTCTCTGACTGACTGACAGGTGCTGTCCTCCTGACTGACAGGGTCTGTCCTCCTGACTGACAGGTGCTGTCCCTCCTGACTGACAGGTGCTGTCCTCCTGACTGACAGGGGCTGTCCTCCTGACTGACAGGTGCTGTCCTCCTGACTGACAGGGTGTCCTCTGACTGACAGGTGCTGTCCTCGCTGACTGACAGGTGCTGTCTCTGACTGACGTGCTGTCCTCCTGACTGAACAGGTGCTGTCCTCCTGACTGACAGGGTGCTGTCCTCCTGACTGACAGGGCTGTCCTCCTGACTGACAGGGCTGTCCCTGACTGACAGGTGCTGTCTCCTGACTGGACAGGTGCTGTCCTCCTGACTGACAGGGTGCTGTCCTCCTGACTGACAGGGTGTCTCTGTCCTCCTGACTGACTGACAGGTGCTGTCCTCCTGACTGACAGGTGCTGTCCTCCTGACTGACAGGGGCTGTCCTCCTGACTGAAGGGCAGGTTGCTGTCCTCCTGACTGACAGGGCTGTCCTCCTGACTGACTGACAGGTGCTGTCCTCCTGACTGACAGGTGCTGTCCTCCGACTGACTGACAGGTGTTCCGACTGACGGGCTGTCCTCCTGACTGACAGGTGCTGTCCTCCTGACTGACAGGTGCTGTCCTCCTGACTGACAGGTGCTGTCCTCCTGACTGTCTCCTGACTGACAGGTGCTGTCCTCCTGACTGACAGGTGCTGTCCTCCTGACTGACAGGGGCTGTCCTCCTGACTGACAGGTGCTGTCCTCGCTGACTGACAGGTGCTGTCCTCCTGACTGACAGGTGCTGTCCTCCTGACCTGACAGGGTGCTGTCCTCCTGACTGAACTGACAGGTGCTGTCCTCCTGACTGACAGGTGCTGTCCTCCTGACTGAATGCGACTGGGGCTGTCCTCCTGACTGACGGGTGCTGTCCTCGCTGACTGACAGGTGCTGTCGCTCCTGACTGACAGGGGCTGTCCTCCTGACTGACAGGGGCTGTCCTCCTGACTGATGACCGGTGCTGTCCTCCTGACTGACGGGGCTGTCCTCCTGACTGACGGGTGCTGTCCTCCTGACTGACAGGGGCTGTCCTCCTGACTGACTGACAGGTGCTGTCCTCCTGACTGAACAGGTGCTGTCCTCCTGACTGACAGGGCTGTCCTCCTGACTGCAGGTGCTGTCCTCCTGACTGACAGGGTGCTGTCCTCCTGACTGACAGGTGCTGTCCTCCTGACTGACAGGGGCTGTCCTCGCTGACTGACAGTGACTGAGGGGCTGTCCTCCTGACTGACAGGGTGCTGTCCTCCTGACTGACAGGGTGCTGTCCTCTGACTGACAGGTGCTGTCTCTGACTGACAGGGTGCTGTCCTCCTGACTGACGGGTGCTGTCCTCCTGAACTGACAGGTGCTGTCCTCCTGACTGACGGGGCTGTCCTCCTGACTGACAGGGGCTGTCCTCCTGACTGACAGGTGCTGTCCTCCACTGACTGACAGGGGCTGTCCTCCTGACTGACAGGGGCTGTCTCCTGACTGACGGGTGCTGTCCTCCTGACTGACAGGTGCTGTCCCTCCTGACTGACAGGGTGCTGTCCTCCTGACTGACAGGGGCTGTCCTCCTGCCTGACTGACTGACGGGGCTGTCTCTCCTGACTGACAGGGGCTGTCTCCTGACTGACAGGGCTGTCCTCACTGACTGACGGGTGCTGTCCTCTCTGACTGACAGGTGCTGTCTCTGACTGAAGGGCTGTCCTCCTGACTGACAGGGGCTGTCCTCCTGACTGACAGGGCTGTCTCCTGACGACAGGGGTCCTCCTGACTGACAGGGGCTGTCCTCCTGACTGACAGGTGCTGTCCTCCTGACTGACAGGGGCTGTCCTTCACTACATTGTTTCTGACTGACAGGGGCTGTCCTCCTGACTGACAGGTGCTTTGTCGCCTCCTGACTGACAGGTGCTGTCTCTGATGACAGGGGCTGTCCTCCTGACTGACAGGTGCTGTCCTCCTGACTGAAGGTGCTGTCCTCTGACTGACAGGGCTGTCCTCCCTGACTGCAGGGGCTGTCCTCCTGACTGACAGGTGCTGTCTCTCTGACTGACAGGTGCTGTCCCTCCTGACTGACAGGGGCTGTCCTCCTGACTGGACAGGTGCTGTCCTCCTGACTGACAGGTGCTGTCCTCCTGACTGACAGGGGCTGTCCTCCTGACTGACAGGGGCTGTCCCTCCTGAACTGAGGTGCTGTCCTCCGACTGACAGGTGCTGTCCTCCTGACTGACAGGTGCTGTCCTCCTGACTGACAGGTGCTGTCCTCCTGACTGACAGGTGCTGTCCTCCTGACTGACAGGGCTGTCCCTCTGACTGACAGTGCTGTCTCTGCTGACCTGATCGGGGTGTCCTCTCACTGACAGGGGCTGTCCCTCCCTGACTGACTGACAGGGTGCTGTCCCTGACTGAAAGGTGCTTGTCCTCGCTGACTGACAGGTGATGTCCTCCTTACTGACAGGTGTGTCCTCCTGACTGAGCTGACAGGTGCTTCCCTCTGACTGACAGGGGCTGTCCTCTGACTGACAGGGGCTGTCCTCCTGACTGACAGGTGATGTCTCCTGACTGACAGGGGCTGTCCTCAGATTGAAGGTTCTGTCTCAGCTGAACTGACTGACTGACGGGTGCTGTCCTCCTGACTGACAGGGGCTGTCCCTCCTGATGACTGACGAGGTGCTGTTCCTCCCTGATGACAGGTGCTGTCCTCCTGACTGACAGGGGCTGTCCTCCTGACTGACAGGTGCTGTCCTCCTGACTGACAGGTGCTGTCCTCCTGACTGACAGGGTGCTGTCCTCTGACTGACAGGGGCTGTCCTCCTGATGACAGGTGCTGTCCTCCTGACTGACAGGTGCTGTCCCTCCTGACTGACGGGTGCTGTCCTCCTGACTGACAGGTGCTGTCCTCTCTGACTGACAGGGCTGTCTCCTGACTGACAGGTGCTGTCCTCCTGACTGACAGGTGCTGTCCTCGCGCTGACTGACAGGGGCTGTCCTCCTGACTGACAGGGCTGTCTCCTATGATTGACGGGGCTGTCTCCTGACTGACAGGGGCTGTCCTCCTGATGACTGACAGGGTGCTGTCCTCCTGACTGACTGACAGGTGCTGTCCTCGCTGACTGACAGGTGCTGTTCTGTCCCTCCTGACTGACAGGGGCTGTCCTCCTGACTGACAGGTGCTGTCCTTCCTGACTGACAGGGGCTGTCCTCACTGACTGACAGGGGCTGGTCCTCCTGACTGACGGGCTGTCTCTCCTGAGCTGACAGGGGCTGTCTCCTGATGAAGGGCTGTTCTCACTGTACTGACAGGGGGCTGTCCTCCTGATTGAAGGTTGCTGTCCTCCTGACTGACTGACAGGTGCTCATCCTCCTAGACGGTGCTGTCTCCTGACTGAACAGGTTGCTGTCCTCCTGACTGACAGGTGTGTCCTCCTGACTGACTGACAGGTGCTGTCCTCCTGACTGACAGGGGCCTGTCCTCCTGACGACTGACAGGGGTGTTCCTCCTGAACTGACAGGTGTGTCGCTTCCTGACTGACAGGGCTGTCTCCTGACTGAATGCAGGGGTGTCCTCCTGACTGACAGGTGCTGTCCTCTCTGACTGACAGGGGTGCTGTCCTCTGATGACGGGTGCCTGTCCCTCCGACTGACAGGTGCTGTCTAGCGCTGATGACAGGTGCTGTCCCGCCCTCGACTCGATACAGGGTGCTGTCCTCCTGACTGACTGACAGGGGCTGTCCTCCTGACTGACTGACCAGGTGCTGTCCTCCTGACTGACAGGTGCTGTCCCTCCTGACTGACAGGTGGCTGTCCTCTACTGACTGACAGGTGCTGTCCTCCTGACTGACAGGTGCTGTCCTCCTGACTGACAGGTGCTGTCCTCCTGACTGACAGGGCTGTCCTCCTGACTGACAGGTGCTGTCTCCTGACTGACAGGTGCTGTCCTGCCTGACTGACAGGTGCTGTCCTCCTGACTGATGACAGGTGCTGTCTCCTGACTGACAGGGGCTGTTCCTTGACTGACAGGTGCTGTCCTCCTGACTGACAGGTGCTGTCCTCCTGACTGACAGGGCTGTCCTCCTGACGGGTGCTGTCCTCCTGACTGACAGGTGCTGTCCTCCTGACTGACAGGTGCTGTCCTCCCTGACTGACAGGTGCTGTCCTCCTGACTGACAGGGTGCTGTCCTCCTGACTGACAGGGGCTGTCCCTCCTGACTGACAGGTGCTGTCCTCCTGACTGACAGGGTGCTGTCCTCCTGACTGACAGGTGCTGTCCTCCTGACTGACAGGGGCTGTCCTCCTGACTGACAGGGGCTGTCCCTCCTGACTGACAGGTGCTGTCCTCCTGACTGACAGGGGCTGTCCTCCTGACTGACGGGTGCTGTCCTCCTGACTGACAGGGTGCTGTCCTCCTGACTGACAGGTGCTGTCCTCCTGACTGACAGGTGCTGTCCTCCTGACTGACAGGGGCTGTCCTCCTGACTGACTGACAGGTGCTGTCCTCCTGACTGACAGGGGCTGTCCTCCTGACTGACAGGGGCTGTCCTCCTGACTGACAGGTGCTGTCCTCCTGACTGACAGGTGCTGTCCTCCTGACTGACAGGGGCTGCTCCTCCTGACTGACAGGGCTGTCCTCCTGACTGACAGGGGCTGTCCTCGCTGAACTGACAGGTGCTGTCCTCTGACTGACAGGTGCTGTCCTCCTGACTGACGGTGCTGTCCCCTCTGACGGTGTGACAGGGTGCTGTCCTCCTGACTGACAGGGGCTGTCCTCCTGACTGACAGGTGCTGTCCTCCTGACTGACAGGTGCTGTCCTCCTGCTGACTGACAGGTGCTGTCCCTCCTGACTGACAGGTGCTGTCCTCCTGACTGACAGGGCTGTCCTCCTGACTGACGGGTGCTGTCCTCCTGACTGACAGGGGCTGTCCTCCTGACTGACAGGGTGCTGTCCTCCTGACTGACAGGTGCTGTCCTCCTGACTGACAGGGTGCTGTCTCCTGACTGACAGGTGCTGTCCTCCTGACTGACAGGGTGCTGTCCTCCTGACTGACAGGGGCTGTCCTCCTGACTGACAGGGGCTGTCCCTCCTGACTGACAGGGGCTGTCCTCTGACTGACTGACGGGCTGTCCTCCTGACTGACAGGTGCTGTCCTCCTGACTGACAGGTGCTGTCCTCCTGACTGACAGGTGCTGTCCTCCTGATGACAGGTGCTGTCCTCCTGACTGACAGGGGCTGTCCTCCTGACTGACAGGTGGCTGTCCTCCTGACTGACAGGTGCTGCTCCTCCTGACTGACAGGGCTGTCCCTCCTGTTTGACACGCTTTCTGACTGGGTGCTGCTGATGACAGGTGCTGTCCTCCTGACTGACAGGGGCTGTCCTCCTGACTGACAGTGGCTGTCCTCCTGACTGACAGGTGCTGTCCTCCCTGGACTGACGGTGCTGTCCTCCTGACTGCGGGTGCTGTCCTCCTGACTGACAGGTGCTGTCCTCCTGACTGACAGGTGCTGTCCTCCTGACTGACAGGTGCTGTCCTCCTGACTGACTGACAGGTGCTGTCTCTGACTGACGGGGCTGTCCTCTGACTGACGGGTGCTGTCCCTCCTGACTGACAGGTGCTGTCCTCCTGACTGACGGGTGCTGTCCTCCTGACTGACAGGGTGCTGTCCTCCTGACTGACAGGTGCTGTCCTCCTGCTGACAGGGCTGTCCTCCTGACTGACAGGTGCTGTCCTCCTGACTGTGACAGGGGCTTGATACAGTCCTCCTGACTGACTGACAGGGGCTGTCCCTTGACTGACTGACAGGGCTGTCCTCACTGACTGACAGGTGCTGTCCTCCTGACTGACAGGGTGCTGTCCTCCTGACTGACAGGTGCTGTCCTCCTGACTGGACAGGGGCTGTCCTCCTGCTGAGCAGGGGCTGTCCTCTGACTGACAGTGGCTGTCCCTCCTGACTGACAGGTGCTGTCCTCCTGACTGACAGGGGCTGTCCTCCTGACTGACAGGGCTGTCTCCTGACTGACAGGTGCTGTCCCTCTCTGGACTGACTGACAGGTGCTGTCCTCCTGACTGACGGGTGCTGTCCTCCTGACTGACAGGCGTCTCCTGACTGACAGGTGCTGTTCCTCCTGACTGACAGGGCTGTCCTCCTGACTGACGGGTGCTGTCCTCCTGACTGACTAAGGCTGACATGGTCCCTCCTGACTGACAGGTGCTGTCCTCCTGACTGACAGGTGCTGTCCTCTGACTGACTGACAGGTGCTGTCTCCCTGACTGACAGGTGCTGTCTCCTGCTGACAGGGGCTGTCCTCTACTGACAGGGTGCTGTCCTCCTGACTGACAGGTGCTGTCCTCCTGACTGACAGGTGCTGTCCTCCTGACTGACAGGTGCTGTCCTCCTGACTGACAGGGCTGTCCTCTGACTGACTGACAGGGCTGTCCTCCTGACTGACAGGGGCTGTCCCTCCTGACTGACAGGTGCTGTCCTTTCCTGACTGACTGACAGGTGCTGTCCTCCTGACTGACGGTGTCCTCCTGACGAAGGTGCTGTCCTCCTGACTGACCGGGCTGTCCTCCTGACAGGCTGTCCTCCTGACTGACAGGGTGCTGTCACCTCCCTGACTGACAGGTGCTGTCCTCCTGATCTGCTGTCCTCCTGACTGACAGGTGCTGTCCTCCTGACTGACAGGGGCTGTCCTCCTGACTGACATGACGCGGTGCTGTCCTCCTGACTGACAGGTGCTGTCCTCCTGACTGACAGGTGCTGTCCTCCTGACTGACAGGTGCTGTCCTCCTGACTGACAGGGCTGTCCTCCGGACTGACAGGTGCTGTCCTTCCTGACTGACAGGTGGCCTGACAGGGCTGTCCTCCTGGACTGACAACTGACAGGTGCTGTCCTCCTGACTGACAGGACAGGGTGCTGTCCTCCTGACTGACAGGTGCTGTCCCTGACTGACAGGTGCTGCTGCTGACAGCTGACTGACTCCTGACTGACAGGTGCTGTGACTGACCTCCTCCTGACTGACTGTCCTCCTGACTGACCTGACAGTGCTGTCCTCCTGACTGACGGGTGCTGTCCTGACTGACAGGGCTGTCCTCCTGACTGACAGGGACTGTCCTCCTGACTGACACTGACTGTGCTGTTCCTCCTGACTGACACTGGACTGACTGCTGCTGACTGACAGGTGCTGTCCTCCTTGCTTCCTCCTGACTGACAGGGCTGTCCTCCTGACTGACAGGTGCTGTCCTCCTGACTGACAGGGGCTGTCCTCCTGACTGACACTGACTGACGGTGCTGTCTCCTCTGACTGACACTGACTGACAGGACTGTCTCCTGACTGACAGGGGCTGTCTCTGACTGACTGACAGGTGCTGTCCTCCTTGACTGACCTGTCCTCCTGACTGACAGGGCTGTCCTCCTGACTGACAGTGCTGTCCTCCTGACTGACAGTCCTCCTGACTGACGGGTGCTGTCCTCCTGACTGACCTGCTGACTGTGCTGTGACTGGGTGCTGTCCTCCTGACAGGTGCTGTCCTCCTGACTGACAGTGCTGTCCTCCTGACTGACAGGTGCTGTCCTGACTGACTGACTGAGGTGCTGTCTCCTGACTGACAGGTGCCCTCCCTGACTGACACTGACTCTGTCCTCCTGACTGACAGGTGCTGTCCTCCTGACTGACAGGTCTGTCCTCCTGACTGACAGGGCTGTCCTCCTGACTGACGGTGCTGGCCTGAACAGGGGCTGTCTCCTGACTGACTGCTGTCCTCTGACTGACTGCTGCCTGACATCCTGACTGACAGGGCTGTCCTCCTGACTGACAGGTGCTGTCCTCCTGACTGACTGCTGTCCTCTGACTGACAGGTGCTGTCCTCCTGACTGAGCTGTCCTCCTGCTGTGACAGGTGTCCTCCTGACTGACTGACTGAACTGACTGACAGGGCTGTCCCTCCTGACTGACACTGACATGCTGACTGACTGTCCCCTGACTGACAGGTGCTGTCCTCCTGACTGACGGGGCTGCCTCCTGGACTGACAGGTGCTGTCCTCCTGACTGACAGGGACTGTCTCCTGACTGACCTGTCCTCCTGACTGACAGGTGCTGTCCTCCTGACTGACAGGGGCTGTCCTCCTGACTGACAGGGGCTGACTGAACAGGGGCTGTCCTCCTGACGACAGGGGCTGTCCCTCCTACTGAGCTGTCCTCCTGACTGACTGCGTCCTCCTGACTGACCTGTCCTCCTGACTGACAGGTGCTGTCCTCCTGACTGACAGGTGCTGTCCTCCTGACTGACAGGTGCTGTCCTCCTGACTGACAGGTGGCTGTCCTCCTGAGGGCTCTGACTGACAGGTGCTGTCCTCCTGACTGACAGGGGCTGTCCTCCTGACTGACAGGTGCTGTCCTCCTGACTGACAGGGGCTGTCCCTCCTGACTGACAGGCTGTCCTCCTGACTGACAGGTGCTGTCCTCCTGACTGACAGGGAGCTGTCCTCCTGACTGACAGGGTGCTGTCCTCCTGACTGACAGGTGCTGTCCCTCCTGACTGACAGGTGCTGTCCTCCTGACTGACAGGTGCTGTCCTCCTGACTGACAGGTGCTGTCCTCCTGACTGACTGACAGGTGCTGTCCTCCTGGACTGACAGGGGCTGTCCTCCCTGACTGACAGGGCTGTCCTCCTGACTGACTGACAGGGGCTGTCCTCCTGACTGACAGGTGCTGTCCTCCTGACTGACAGGTGCTGTCCCTCCTGACTGACAGGTGCTGTCCTCCTGACTGACAGGGGCTGTCCTCCTGACTGACAGAGTGCTGTCCTCCTGACTGACGCTGACGACGGGTGCTGTCCTCCTGACTGACAGGGTGCTGTCCTCCTGACTGCTGACAGGTGCTGTCCTCCTGACTGACACTTGACTACGGGTTGCTGTCCTCCTGACTGACAGGTGCTGTCCTCCTGACTGACTGACAGGGGCTGTCCTCCTGACTGACAGGGGCTGTCCTCCTGACTGACGGGTGCTGTCCTCCTGACTGACTCAGGGTGCTGTCCTCCTGACTGCTGACAGTGCTGTCCTCCTGACTGACAGGTGCTGTCCTCCTGACTGACAGGTGCTGTCCTCCTGACTGACAGGGGCTGTCCTCCTGACTGACAGGGGCTGTCCTCCTGACTGACAGGTGCTGTCCTCCTGACTGACAGGTGCTGTCCTCCTGACTGACAGGTGCTGTCCTCCTGACTGACAGGGTGCTGTCCTCCTGGACTGACAGGCTGTCTCCTGACTGACAGGTGCTGTCCTCCTGACTACAGCTGTCCTCTGACTGACAGGTGCTGTCCTCCTGACTGACAGGTGCTGTCCTCTGACTGACAGCGGTGCTGTCCTCCTGACTGACAGGTGCTGTCCTCCTCACTGACTGACGGGTGCTGTCCTCCTGACTGACAGGTGCTGTCCTCCTGACTGACAGGTGCTGTCCTCCTGACTGACAGGTGCTGTCCTCCTGACTGACGGGTGCTGTCCTCCTGACTGACAGGTGCTTGTCTCCTGACTGACAGTGCTGTCCTCCTGACTGACAGGTGCTGTCCTCCTGACTGACAGGTGCTGTCCTCCTGACTGACAGGTGCTGTCCTCCTGACTGACAGGTGCTGTCCTCCTGACTGACAGGGGCTGTCCTCCTGACTGACAGGGGCTGTCCCTCCCGACCAGATGTGTTTTCCTTCCTGAATAGTTAGCAGAAAGTGTAGGAACCCACATTCTAACTCACATTTTCACACGATCCCAAAGCATCAGCATTACAGCCTGGCATGGATTCCAGAGTCCTGCAGCATGGAGCCACAGCATGCCACAGCCTTATCACAGTGTGTCAGGACAGGTTCCTGAGGCCCCGGGGAGCACAGAAGTCCAAAGGATGCTTCAAGAGATGGATCCTCTTGAGGAAGGAGGACAAGGGTCCCAGCAAGGGGAGGGGAGAGAGAAAGAGGTCAGCAGTCAGCCACACTTCCCCAGGGCTGCTGACGTTCCCTGGTCCGGGGTGCTCACTCTGAAGAGAAGACAATCCAGACAAAAGGAAACAATGTGCAGGAGAGGAGAGTTCTCCAGAGGTCTCTCTCGGGAAGGTAAAAAAATGCAAGAGCAGCAAGGCCCCTGGCCATGCCAGCTTGTGACTTTCCACACAGAATGCATCCTTGCAGGGACCAGCTCTAGCTGTCTGTACTATGCATGTCTTCGTGCACACACACGTGTGATGTGAGAGAGGCAGAAGCAGGTGGAGAGAATTTCTCAGTGTCATGGAGCATCGCCTCGGTGTGCAGAAGGAGTGTGAGCACCTGTCTACACGCGGCAGCAGACAGCAGATGACATCCATGGGTGTTGTTGGCTGGCTTAGGTCTGCCTTCTTCACACTCCTGCTTGTGTGAACCGCAAGATGCCAGGTGCATAGAGACTTCTGTGCCACACTCTTGAGACAGCGACGCCATCTGATGTCTGCCCATCTCTTCAGGAAGAGTCGCTGTGGTGTCTTTTGTGGTAGGTTGAGGGATTTTTCAGTAGCCAAAGGGTCCATGTTCAACTAGGATGGTGTCTGGCTTTGCTTCCACCCTCACTGGGGCCTGCTGTCTCGATCATGTTATGCACTCATCCTGCTGCAGCTGGGACCTGAGAGGGGATGAGCTTCTCTGACTTCCTTTCTAGTGTATAGTCTGGGAAGGTTAGGGGCAAAGAAGGTCTTGGCGTATTTATAGGCTAAAAATGCGATTCTTCATCTGCAGTCATGCTAAGACAGAGGCTGCTTGTGGCTTGCAGGCCATACCATGACCAGCCTCCTGTCTTTTCTTGCCTCCTCTTCTCCTTTTTACCTCAGCAAGGAGAGGAAGAACCGTGGTACACCCCCCCCAACACCATGGGAAGGAAAAGGGTGCATTGTGTCTTCTGAGAGGCCCTGGGCTGAGTTCTGAGTGAGAGAAGGAAGCTCCTGACCCCTGATGCCTCTTTCACCAGGTAAACAAAGGAATGGAGAATGGGGTCCTTCCTCGTCAGACTTGGAGAAGTCTTGTGGTTGACACGGCAATCTAGTGTGTGCTTGGCTCTGTATATACATCTGTGAGCCATGAAGTGACTTTATGTAGACAATCTGTTGTTTGCTTCATGTGAATTTATGTCCATACTGACCTTACCTGGTGCATCTGGGCAAATATGAAAAAAAAATCCTGTCTCCATAGAATCTCCTGCCCCCAAGGATGGGAAATTTCTAAAATTTGGGTATTCTGTTGCATTCTTATACGGAGATTGAGGGACAGAAACTGCATTCTAGAACCCGATGATATATCTGCATACATCATAGAACATATCTACATACATTTGGGGCCACGTTTGTGGGGATCTGAAGCCACATCTACAGGGGTCTGAGGTTATAAATAACTTTTACTTGGAGCTGAAGTTGTATCTACATGTGTATGAGGGAACACATACGTGGCCCCAAGGCTGTACCTACGTGGCCCCATGGACTCCTATAGATTGATGAGGGAAATATGACTCCTGAGATGCTACCATTAACATAATGTGAGATATCCTCTCCACCCCCCAAGTACAGGGCTTGAATCGAGGTCCTCGCACATGCCAGGCAATCACACTAGCACCAAGATACCAACTTGTTTTTTTTTTTCTTTTTAATTTTATTTACCATTTATCTTTATTTATGTGGATGTGGGTATGCATGTTTATCCATTTTTATGCCATGTGCATATAGTGATCTTGGAGGCCAGAAGAGAATATCAGATCCCATATGGGTGCTGGGAACCAAACCTTGGCACTGTGAGAACAGTGAGTGCTCTTAACTACTAAGCCATCTCTTTGGTCCCTCGCCACCCCCTTTTTTTTTCATCGAGACAGGGTCCCCCTAAGTCCCTGCTGGTTTCACACTCATTCAACAGCCCAGGCAGACCTTGAACTTGCAATCTTCTTCCCTAAGTGTTTTGAATAGCTGAGATTAGTCATGTACCACTAGGCCCTGTTGGTCTTAGGTATGTTCCTAACTGGAGGAAGGAGGTGATCAGTGACCAGATTTCAAGACTTTTTAAAAGGAAGGGAGACATCTGTCACCCCCTTCCTTCCCCGGTAGGTGTTAAATGCCCCACTTCCAAATTATGCTACAAATTGCAGGAAGTTCTGTGGGAATATAATTAATATAATATAATATAACATAACATAACATAATATAACGTAATATAACATAAAAAATCATATAACAGCAACTGTCCTAGATTAATCATGCTTCTATAACAAAATACTCGACCTTGTAATTTGCAAATATTTGGAAGCCATTTCTCACAGTGGTTAGCATCTAGGAAGCCCAAGGTCAAGTGGTCAGCCAGGCAGATTTAGTGTTTTCTGTTTCCAAGATGGCGCCTTGTTAATGTGTTCCCACATGACAGCAGGCAGAACGGCCACTGAATGAACAAAGGAAAAGCCAGAAAAGCCAGAGAACTCTGAAGCTTCTCTGACAAGGTTAATCACATTCGAGTGGGTGGAACCCTCATGGGCTGGTCACCTCCCAAAGATCCTCATCTCAATACCATCACTTTAGAGTCTTTGTTACAGTATATGAATTTTGAGAACACACACACACACACACACACACACACACACACACACACACTCAAAACAGCATCCTGCCCCTCCCTTTACCAAATGCTTGTTCTTCTCATTGGCAAAACACATTCCATCTCAATCACTCCAAACTCTAAATTCTGGGGGAAAGTCTTATGTCAAATATTTTCCAGTCTCACCTCATCACATGTGGGCAGGATTGGAAGGTATGTTTTTTTTCCCTTTGTCTTGTTGAGCCAATGAACTTTGTTGGGGTTACTTACAGCAATATGGGGAAGGGGTTTCTTTCTGCAGCCCAAAGTACTAAAAGACAGTTGCAATTACAAAACTCGAAACCAGCGTGGCATGTGCCTTATGAAAGCTGCACACTCAACACTCAGCACACCTACAGGCATGTCTACAGGACAAGGACCATCCTGTCTTGGTGGCTCAGTTTGTCAAAGCCTCCTCTAGGTAGCAGGTGTGATCTGGGTTTCGAAGGTACATTTTATACTGAGACAAATTCCCCTTGAGCTGTGAGTAGGCATGATCATATGTGTCACAACGGTGGTGCAGACACAGGACAGACATTGCTGTTCCAAGGGGGAGGAAAGAGGAAGGAGAGAGAGAAGGAAGGAGGAAAGGGAACGATTTCAACTCTTAAGAATCAAAAGTCACCTCCTTTGTCTCCATGCTCTAGAGCCTGTGTGTGTGTGTGTGTGTGTACTTATGCGTGTATGTGTGTGTATATGTGTGTGCATCACATCTCTGTGGCTTTGCCATGTGAGGATTTCATACCAAGGCACAGAGCAGCCCTGCATCCCTGGCCTTGAGCAGGTCAGTCTGTCATGGTTGTCTTAGATGCGGGCCTAGAGGACTTTCTGCAGTGGCTTTATCCCTGTGCGGATTCCCTGCCTGGGTCTCATGACCCTTTGGGGCATCTTGAAATACAACAGGAGATTCCAAGGCCCTGTAACTTTGCTGCACAAACTATGTGTCACAACTTCCACAAGTGTCGGCCAGCATTGCACCTGCCTAGAGCACCAGGCATGCCGTGTTTAGGTTGGGGACAACATCGGCCCTGGGCAGCCATGGCTCGTCCTTCAGTTTGCTCTACCCTGCTCCTGGGCCTTGCACTCTGATGGTTCAGACTTGATGAACTCCAAAATGCCTTGGGAGTCTCTCTTCCATTGGTTTTGGATGACAGGTCCTGGCTCCTATTTAGATGGGCAAGGCGTACTAATCTCTGTGTCAAGTGTTCACTTGGCCATATCTATTCCTGCTGTCTCCCAAACAGCTTCTCTCAAATTTCCCAACGTGGATTGGCTGAGAAATACTAAAAAACCGAAGTTCTACTTGCTTTTTAATGTACAATTCTGTTTTTACATCTTTTCATGGTTTCCATTTTATTCTATAGAATAAATACTTTATCTAGTTTTCTCAGCCAAGTATTCAATTTAATCAGTCTCAGGTTCCATCTTCTACAATCATCAACATGGTTTGGCCAGGGTGTTTGCCTCAGTCCAATATTGTGCTCCTAGCTACCAGCTTCTACCTGATGCCTCATCAGAATATTCTCTCCACTCTTATTTCTACTAACCCCTCCCCCATAACCACTTAGATGTTCTCTAAGGAAGCTGACGTTTTCTCCATGGCTCCCCTCCCATCCCCTCCCTGAGCCCTCGAGAGTAATCATCCAATAATCATCTATGGATTTTTCATGGAACAAGTCTCCAAATTCTCTTACTACCTATATCCATCACTCAGTTCCATCTCCATGGCTTTAGGTATTGCTGCAGCAAGACCCCATTCTTGTCTCATTCTATGTGGATTTCTATGGCTAATTCCCATAGACCAAGCTGCTTATAAATGACAGAAGTTTATTTTTATAGTTCTGGAGGGCAGAAAGTTTAGGACAGAGATCTGGTAGATTCTAGAGAAGAATCCTTGTGTGCCGTATCAATGTCTTCTCATGTTCTTATACAACAGATGGGGTGAGAGCTTTCTTGGCCCCTTTTAATATATAAACTAATCTCCTTCAGGAGGGTCTGCTCTTATGATATAACATGTATCGAAAAGGTCTGTCCCACCTGCTCCTCTGAACACTATTACCCATGGGTTAGGATCTTAATACAGGGATGTTTTGGGGTGAACATAGTGGCCATTCTCATAAACAAGTTTAGCTTGAGATTGGGGTAGCCATATGCTCTTCTGATGTTCATGCTGTTACAAATTCACTCGGCTTTCTTGGGAATAAGTTTGATCTGTCATTGACCATGTCCTTAAAGTACTTAGTTTCCCTGTGAATGTGGACTGCTGGAGAGATACAGGGATGGGGTTGGGGGCAGGTACTTTGGCCTGGCATCCTCTTGCTGATTTCAAGTGGTTTTGCTTTAAAAAAAAAAAAAAGCCTGATGTTAAATGCTGGCCTACTTAGACCTGAGTGACAGAGTAGATCAAAGGGGTCCAGTGAGCACATTTCTACTGCTGTGGTGTGTCTGTGGCATTGCTATTTGCAAGGATAATTTGGCATCTAGACAGCTCAGAGCCTGGAAGACTTTACCTTCTATAGCATGTCATGCTAAGAACAGGTGAAGTTGGGATTTCAGGACAGGCAAACTGGAACTGGAGGTTTCTATCCTGCCAACAACTCCCAAATACCCAGCTGCTCTCCAAATTATCACACAGAGGCTTATATTAATAATAAATGCTTGGCCGGTAGCTCAGGGTTATTACTGACTAGCTCTTACACTTAAATTAACCCATAATTCTTATCTATGTTTAGTCACATGGCTTGGTACCTTTTCTCAGTCTAGCATTCTCATCTCGCTTCCTTTGCGTCTGCTGGTGACTCCTGACTCCGCCCTCCTCCTTCCCATCATTCTTAGTTTGGTCGCCCTGCCTATACTTCCTGCTCGCCTACTGGCCAATCAACGTTTTATTAAACCAACTCGAATGACAAATCTTTACAGTGTACAAGAGGATTATTCCACAGCAGCAAATATCATGTTCAAATCCAAGGCAGAACATGACATAGATTTTGGCTGATTTCCACTGGGGTTTCCCCTTCCCATATACTTCCTCGGACCTGCTTGAGACATCAAGTAGCTGTGGTTTCACATACGACAGATAGCCCAGGCAGGCCTGAGTGGACCTGTCTATGGGAATACACCCAAATCCATTCTTCAGTGTGCTCCATTCCAGCCTCTAGCAGCCCTATAGTTCACCATTGCTCTGGACCAAGCAGTAAATTCAGGGGAATTAGAAATCAAGAGAACCTTTGCAGTGGACATCGTTATCTTCTCACTCTATATGCAACGGTCCCAGCTGGCCACTGTCAGGTGGCTCCCCACATGTCTGTGGCCTGTCTTACAGGAGTTGACTCATTGTGAGACTTCAAAGAAATGCTCACAAGGTCAGGGAATGATGGGACTCATTTTGTGGTGTGAGAAGCAGGTACATTTTACTAGACACTGACTTAAGTGACAAGGACCACATTGCTGACCTCTGTCATACAATCCTCATTCCTCTTAGGGGGCACACTGCCAGCATCTAGTAATGATCGGTCACAGCAAAGCCAGTGTATCTTGAAGTCTAAATCTCGTGCTATCCATGGTTTATCTCTGGAGTTCCTGGAGGCCACACTAGTGTCAGAACCGCTCTGTGCAAGAGCTGACAGCTGGCCACCTGCCCAGGGTGTACCAGTAGCCCCATGGCCAGGACCAAGTCTTTTCCTGAGTAACTCTTAGGTTTCAGGTCAGTGCCTCTCAGGACAGGAGTAAGCCAGAATGAGCTGGACTGTCCTCTAGAGGTAGTGAGGTTGGCAGGCCACACCTTTCCTGGGTGCAGGGTTTAGTGATGGGTCTGCTGCCCTGTGCTTATTCTGACAAGGTCCTTGCCCATTCCAACTTGGCCCACACCCGCCCAGCACCATCTGCCTGCTCCCGGCTGGCACTCTTCAGCTTCACAGCACTGCAATGAGCTTGGAAAGCTGGAGCCTGGCTGAGCAGAGGGTGAATCTGAGATTCTTCCTCTGCCTGCACCCCCCCTCCAGGCCCCCACTCCCTCCCTCCTCGCTTCCCTCCACAACCAATTTATCTGCCAGTCCAGCCTCCAAGCAGAGCTGGGGCCAAGTTGGCTGCTTGCCCATGCTTATCAGACTCTGTGACCAGATGGCAGGAGAGCAGCCCATGGCAGGCAGGACAGGGCTGGGAAGTCCCTGTGTTCAGAGAATGCTCACTGGGGAGGCAGGAGGCCAGAAGGTTCTCCAAGCTGCAAAGGAGGTAAGGGGTAGAGGGACACTTTTGTTCCTGAGGGAGTCAATGGACTGTGTGGAGTACGTCTGTGCGTAAACATGTATATGTGAACCCTTATGCAATTGTACACATGTGGGTGTGTACATGGTCCATGTACTTTTGCACATGTAGGTGTGCACACGTGTGCATATGCCTGGTATTCTGGAGAAAGAGTGGGAGGTGGCACTGGACATGCCCTGTGTGTCTGAAGTCCTAGAAGGTGTCTCACTTGTGCCCTGCTCTGTCACTGGTGTGCACAGTCTGCTCCATGCTCGGCGGCTGGTCCTGTTGCAGCCAGCTGTCCTGGCTACATTGGAGGCTTGCACAGCCCAAGCTGAGGCCAGCTTCCTGGTTGGGGGCGGCTCTCTGCTGCTGGCCAGAGGCGACACTTTGCTCATTCCAGATTCTGCAGGTGTTGCTCTCTAAGCCCACACCTCTGGAAGATGGAGCACCATGATAACTGAGAAGAGGCTTGTCTGCTGTAGTGCAAAGAGGAAAGATTGTTTGAGGTCACCCACAGCAGACCCATTGCGCTTCCTCCTAGATGGCTTTCGTGGCATTAGGTGAAGGAAGACCGGCTTCCTGGTCTTCCTGGTACCAGCTCACCCTACCCTATTGATGGTTCCAACCCCCAGAGTCTGTTCACATCCTTCCTACCAAGCACCAATCCCTCGGTGGTTTTAGCCTCTCCCTGGTAGACATCCCATCTTTGCCTGGAGCTCTGATTTCTGTCCAGAGCTCTCAGGCTGCACCCACTGCTTCCCAAGATCTCTGTGCTGTACACTGGTGCAGACTCACAGAACATTCAAAACCTGCAGCCTGGGCAGTTTGTGACTTTCTCCCTAATGGTGCCTGCATCATCAACTGTATCTATATTCATCCTCTTGAGGCCTAACTCCCCCCCTCCCCCCGCCTCCCTGCCAGTCTAAACTAGAATATAAGCAAGCTTTCACCACTGCGTGTGGCCACCTACACCCCACCCTCAGGTCTTCTACAATCAGGGTCTGGAATTCTGGTTTTACTCATCTCTGACTCTTTAGGAACCACACTTCTTCCACTCTCCAAACTGTTCCAGGTAGGGACTTCTTATTGTAAAGAGAGAATCCTTCCACCTAGTACTTAAAGCTCATACACCAAGCTGGGCGGTGGTGGCACACACCTTTAATCCCAGCACTTGGGAGGCAGAGACAGGCAGATCTTTGTGAGTTTGAGGCCAGCCTGGACTACAGAGTGAGTTCCAGGAAAGGTGCAAAGCTTCACAGAGAAACCCTGTCTCAAAAACCAAAACCAAAACCAAAACCAAACAAAAAGCCCATGCACTGTACTCTGTAACCTCAGGAAACACCCTATTCCAGGGCCTCCCAGGCTACTCTCTGACTTCTCCACAATGCCTACCTACTTTCTTCATAGCATGCTACCTCCTCCTATGTGGTCCAAACAAACAGGTCAGAACCCACATTCAGTCCTGCCAGGTTCCCATTGAACCTCTAACTCAGCCTCAGCTCTTCATTGTTGTGTGATATTTTGTGTTCTGACAAATAAAGCTTACCTGGAGATCAGAGGGTGGAGCTAGCCACTAGTTAACCATAGGAGCACGGTGGTGGTGGAACACACCTTTAATCCCAGCACTTGGGAGGAGGGAACCAGAAGATCAAGGCCATCCTGGGCTACACGAGACTGAACCAGTCTAAAAGAGCAGCAGAGCCTGGGGTTGGTGGTGCATGCCTTTAATCCCAGCAGCAGGAAGATGGAGACAGGAATATGAGGTGGGTGGAGACAGAATCTTGGCCCACCAATCGGTCTGGGGATTCATAGAGGTAAGACATCTCTAATGGCTGCCGCTCTGCTTCTCTGATCTTTCAGCTTTCACCCTGATATCTGACTCCAGGTTTTTATTGTTAAGACCCTTTAGGATCACACTTCACTTCATCCTATTCTAGTCTTGCACACTATGGCCAGGACCCTTCCTTGACCTTTTTGGGATCAAAATCATCTTATGTTATCCCCACCCTGTTCTTTTGGGGTTATGCACAAGGCATTTGTATTGTGGTCACACAAGCATGTGCACACGGCCATCAGCCCACCTCATTCACACAGGCCACTCTTGGCCCTGCCCCTCATCTTACTTGAGGCTCTGGCTGGTCACAGAATTGCCCTCTTCTTCCTGTCCTGTCTCTGACCAGTGAACCTCCTGCTTTGTCTTAGGCATAACACAGTATCCCTCTTCCTCAAAGTGATAGTCCTTAATGTTAATACTTATGCATGTCTCTCCCGTCCTCCTCCCCCCCCCAGGTGGGATTTGTTCTCTGCTCCACTGTAACCGGCTGCTGGTATGAACATGCTTGGCCTTGAACTCAGGTCTGTTTTCCCCTGGACTTAATTTGCCTTTGAATTTCTCTTACCTTGATGTACCCACAGATTTTACATGTTCTAGTCAATGCAGATTCCAGTTGCGTCGATGTGGGCCAGAGCCTGGGAATCTTCATTCCCAAGAAGTAAAGCACTGTGAGAGAGCAGACATTTTGGTCCTCCTAGACAGGGGCGCATGGTCAGTGATGCTGTCACGGGACACCTAGATGATTTACATGAGCAGAGACTCACATCTCATGGTCTAGGAACGACGATGACGGTGAAGGCTTTCTCACTGTATGGCAGTGGGCAGGAGTAGATGAGATGAGCGCTGTGCTCTCTTGGGGCCTAGTGAAAGAGAGTAAGCCAACTCCTACAAGCCTTTCTCCCAGTGGCCACCCTATGGTGAGACATAATGGCCTGAGTTGCTTTAGCCCACATCCCAACAGTAATATATGGAGAGGGCTTCTACTTGAAAGTGGAAGGAGTGGACACATTCAAACCATAGCAGACAACCCACTTGCCTTCCCCTGATGCACTGGGAGCTAGGAGTCAGAGTCCTGTGATCCTGAATTATCTTCAGCAGGGCTACCTTTTCCTTAAAGCAGATGCTGTCCTTTCTGGGGAGGGTGAGGAAGCCCATACCTGACTGTGGCTAGTCTCATTTCTGATTTCTGATTTCTCTCTCTCTCTCTCTCTCTCTCTCTCTCTCTCTCTCTCTCTAGTTATTTGTAGGGGTGGGTTGTGAGTACACATGCTGTGTTTCTGTTCATGGAAACTTATGAACCATGGGTTGAGCAGTGACTATCATCCTAGGTTTCTCCAACAGCTCTGCCTTCCCATTTGCTTCCTGACCAGTCTTTACAGCATTCTTATCGGTTCATTCATTTGTGGAGTGTCTGCGCAGCATCGGCAGAAAGCTTGGGTCCCGTCAGTGCTGCAGGCACAATCACGTAGGTGAACAAATAGCTTTGCATGATGGTGAAACCATGCACACACACACACACACACACACACTGTATAATGCCCCCCCCCACTCCCTAAGATGTCACACATGCAGGTCCCAGAGTCAGCAAAATTTAACTGATGTACAGAAGTTAGCAAAGAGATGACATCAGCCTCACTGTCATCTAGAGAGGATCCCAGGGCCAGGAGCCACTGGCCACTGAGGCAGCAGAGGGGCAGGGCAAGTCAATATCTGTCTGAACATAAAGAAATAGGAGAGGAGAGGAAGGGGGAGGAGGGGAGTGGGGGAGAGGAGAGGAGGAGATGGAGGGGGAGGGATAAACATAGGACCTGGGCCAGATGAGAGTCATCCCCACCCCTAATATTCTTTAACTTGGTGTCCAGTGAGGATACTGGCTTTTGAATTATGACTTCTGCTTCCTGGCTAATTGTCTCAGGTCAATTCAATCTGCTACGCAGTGTGTGTAGACTCATTACAATGTTTTTCTCCTTTCTCTATATGCTTCCTCCTCCATTACAGGTACTGTCTGAGGCAGGCTTGCTGCTACTTCTTCAGGCTCCCAACATCAAGGTTGTGCTGAGCTGCCCCAGCTCAGTGGACACTGGCAGGGGCACACAGTCCTTGGTGCCTAGGTGTGTTCCCTAGAAGGTCTCCTCCCTCCCCTCTTCCTCCCCCTCCCTCCCTCCCTCCCTCCCTCCCTCCCTTTTTCCCTCTTCTCTCTCTCCTTATTTAATCTCCCTCAGACACTAGAGACCCTGAGACTCCTTCCAGGTGTGCTCTCTGGAATAGGCAGGTTTTTCCCAGTGACCACTGAATGATCCTCCCTGGTGTGGCCCTGGAGCCCCTCCATGGCCTTGTGTCCTTCAGGCCACCATCGGCCACTTACTTCCACATGGAGTGGAATGGCCCAGTTTTCTTCTCAACAACTCTAAACAACAAAAGTCTTCAATTCTCTAACAGACATTCATGGGGCACTGTCTAAAACAGACATGAGGCAATGAAGGCCAAACACTGTGGCAATACCACAAATGTGGACGGCCAACATGTCTGCCACCGTCTCTTAGAGCTGATGTTGCCCAAGAGGGAAACCAGGTACTCTCCAGATTAGTATCTAAGTTTAGCAGACAGGTGCAGAGCTCAGAACGAAATGGTTTGAGAATGATCTCTAATGTTTTGGTGAACAACCATGGATTCCATCAGACAATGGGGATTTTATGCTTCTGTACTTCTTGGATGAGCCAGGGGACATTAGTCAAGCCCTGTGTGACAGATGCTATAAGGGAGAGATTGTGAGCCTCCACAGGAGTGGCATCCCTCATGCACAGAAGTAGGGTGGAGGCTTGGCTGCTGGGAGCAGCATCTCTGTCTCCATGGAGTTGAGCTCTGTGGACAGTCGGACATACGCCCGGGGCTGCACACGTCTGCTTCTAGGCTGTGCCAGCTTCACACTGTGGAGAGCAGCTGCCCAACTCCTGTTCTTAGATGTGGGTAGAATGTGAATCTGCCGAGCTCTCACAGATTAAAAAAAGAAACCCAGGCTGCTTTTATGTCTGTTGGAGGCAGGCTGCATTCTGGGAGCTTGGGGCTTGGTGCTCACAATCCAAGAAGTGTCCCAGACTGACTTGGCTTGGTGTTCATCATTTCAAGGCAAGGGGAGCTTTGGAGACTTGGGGAACACAGAACTGAGTCCAATCAAGCAAAGGGACCGGGCAAGGAAAACAGAATTGAGTCTTGCGTCTCCCTGAGCCACAGCTGTGGAAAGCCCACTTCCGCTCTAAAGATATATGTGGAGATGGGAACTACGGGGACAGTGCTGTCCATGTGTCTAGGAAGTGAAAAAAGCAGGAAGGGACAGACTAAGGCATGGTACTTCTTGGGAAGAATGATGTCCCGGAGAGATTGGCATTTCTGCCTCTTTGTGAGCATCTGGCAGGAACAGAATACTCAGTCAGGTGGAGGGTGGGGGTGGGGGAGTTTATTCTTACCAGGTGCTGTGAAATCAGCTGAAGCTGGTAATTCCTAGGCTTCCCTTCTGTTTCCAGCTACTGTCATCTCTGTGGAAGGAGTGGGTAGAGGTGGACTGCGGACAGAGCAGTGGACGTTTGCAGTGCATATCTTCTTGGGCGTCAGTGCGTCTCATCCTGCAAATCTGCAAGCAGAAAATACAGGTGTGTGACTGCAAGGTCAGTCAAGGACAGACAACCTTCTGGTTTAATGAGGGCGCACCTGTAAACTGCTTGGTGCAGTGCCTGACATATTCCACATCCCCGGGAGAGGTTGCTGCTGCTGTCCTCTGCTGAGCTTGGGTTTGGTCAGTCGGGTCCATTGTGTGGGGTCTGTTGTCAAAAATGACCACAAACTTAACATTATACATAGGAATAATTTGCTCTGTTAGTTCTGGAGGCCAGAACTAGAACTCCCCAAGTCTTGTATTGTCTGGTGGCTGCCAGTATACCTGACGTGTAGTTGTATCCTTCCAGCTTGTGTTGTTCTGGTCATACAACCTCTTCCTGTCTGTACCACTCTCCCTCTGCCTGTCTCTTGTGAGAATGCTGTGCCTCAGTCAGGGCCCATCTGCTGGTATTGAGTACCCATCTCCACCACGTCTGCAGAGGCCCTTTTCCCTGGTTTCCAGGAACCTAGACCTGCAATCTTTGGGAGCCACAACATAAAGGAAGGTTTGGGATAGGGTATGGATGGACCTTTAAAACAGAGAACTGAGCTTAGGGTGAGACCACAATCTGTGAATTGTGTCTATTCCAGGGAACTGGGCTGGAGAATAGTCCCAGCCATCTGGCCAGAAGCCCGTTTAGTACTCGTGGAGGCCTCAGTTTGTTCCTCCATGACATGGGCATCCTGCCCATACTCCGAGGGTCATCATCTGGTTGGTTGAGGCCATGCACATAGGTAGTTTGGTTCCAGTACCCGACAGAGGCTACCCTGGGAAAAGGTTGCTTCTGCTTCTATCCTTGGCTGAGCTGGCCTTGTCTTTGCCATGTTCCTTGCTCCCGTATCTCACATGGGTCTGAAACTCAGCCTCAGATCTTTGGAGTGAGACTTGCATCGAGAATGAGGGGGGTGGGTGTGATGCAGGGCTGTGGCTCAGTGAGTAAAAGCTCATTCTATACACGAGTACCTGGGTTTCAATCCCTAGCACCCCCATGAAAAGCTGTGTATGATTATGCATGGGACGGGGGGGGGACAGAGCCAGGAATATTCTTGGCATTTGTGGACCAGCCACCTTGCCAAAATGGCGAACTTCCCATTCAGTGAGAGACCCTGTCTCAAAGGAATAAAGTGGAGAGGGATAGAAGGGGGCATCTGACATCCTTTTTCAGGCCTCTGCACACTCCTGTGTATGTAACACACACACACACACACACACACACACACACACACACACACACACTAAAAATAATGAAAACATAGAGATGTGAATTATAACTGTCTTAAGTTGGCCCAGGTCTCAGGGCTGAGTGAGGAGGGAGCTGGGACCTGGGTGCCAGGCATGTACAGAGCGGCTGTAAGTAGGCCTGGCCAGGGGCTCCGTGCTAATGAGCTAGCCTCCAGCCTGCTGAGCACTCCTCTGTGGGGACTGGAACCTCAACAAGCTGCTGTAACACGCCTGCTTTCAGCTCTCATCTTCCCATGGCAACTGGTGAAGGGGCCAGGACAGCAATCTGCAGAGGCGTGGGCGGGTGTCTACAAGAGAAACCTGAAGAACAGCAGCCCGGCTTCCAGCTCAGTGCTCCTCAGCCTGTCACCGTCACCCTGGAGCTCCGGAAACACCACACATCCTGTTACCAGATCTGTTCTGAGAGAGGCACAGTCTGCGCCCTAAGCTACAGAGCCACTAATTGGAAGATATGGCAGGGACTGACATCAGGAGCTGCTGCTGAGGTGGACTGTTTGTAGGGAGCTGTGCTGGCTTGGGTGGGGAGAGTTTGCATCTCTGGATAGGATTCCCCAAAGGGACCTTGTTGAAACCACAAGGCAAAGGCAGTCATCATGAAAAGAGGGAGGAAGGATTACCAGGGGGTATCAAGATCATGACGAGGCAACCCACAGAAACAGCTAACCTGGGCTCATAGGAGCACACAGACTCTGGACCGATAGCTAGGGAACCTGCATGGGACCGACCTAGGCCCTCTACACATGTGTGACAGTTGTGTAGCTTGGTCTATTTGTGGGACTCCTAGCAGTGGGATCAGGGCCTGTCCCTAATGCTTGGGCTGGCTTTTGGGAACCTGTTCCTCATACTTGATTGCCTCACCCAACCTTAATACAAAGGGAGGAGCCTAGTCCTACCTCAACTTGGTATGCCATACTTTGTTGATACCCATGGGAGGCCTGCCCCTTTCTGAGCAGAAACAGAGGAGGAATGAGTGGATGGGTTGGGGGGGGTGGCAGGGGGAGGCGGGAAGGAGGCAGGAGGAGGGAAGGGAGGGGAAACTGTGGTAGGGATGTAAAATAAAAGAAGAAATTAATTAATAAAAAGAATCCCCAAATATTTGGAGAGTCCTCTTCACAGACCCTGGGAGCAGGACTCAACAAAATCATGTAAAAATGGGGACATCATGGTGGTCCCCTGCCTGTGTCAATGGTGGCCAATAGCAAGGCTGGTTTAGGCATTTCCTATTTAGCCTCTGAGTACAAGATAAGCCAGAAAGTTGACAATCATGGTCAGAACAGGCTCAGGACTGGTTTCTGAGTGTTGAGAGAAGGGAAGGGCTCTGGGTGTGCTCTATTGGAAGAGTCTGAGGCCTTCATCCTCGGGTCACAGTGGGAAAGAGATTGGTCCCCTCTGCTTCCCCTAGCCCACTCATCCTGTTGGCTTCCTGAAAAGGCTTCTCCACTTTCCTCGAAACATCTTCAAACCCTAGTGGCCGGTTAACTGACACCTTCATGGGTGTCAACCTTTGCGTGTTGATTTTTCCTTTTTTGAGACAAGGTTTCTTGCATAGCCTAGGATGCCTTTGGGCTTGTGAGTCTCCTGCATCTGCCTCCTGAAAGACTAGAGGTGTGTACCCCTGACTTTCTTTCCAGAGTTGTGTTACACAGCAAAACCCAGATGCCTCATAGTGTATGGGTGAGATGCCGAAGGCCTGACTCAATGAGTCGGGAGCCAAATGGATTAGAGACTCGACCCACCTAGCAGGTCTCGGAGTCCAAGCGAGGCTGAGTACATGGGACCTGCAGGGAGGGAAGTTTCCATTGCAAGAGTCAGCCCAGAAGACAAACGTGTGCCGGACCCACTCTGTGCTAGGCAGGGCCAAGTGTGCTTCTCCCTGTTTAAAGAAGTGCCCAGGTGAGGGTGTTGGCTCAGGAGGATGCCCGCTGTCCAAGTTCAGTCCCTCAAAACCTGTGGGAGAAAACAGCTGGATGTGGGAGCACGTACTTGTCACTCCAGCTGTGCGTATATTTGGTTTGGGAGGGAACCGAGAAGGATCTGTGAGGCTTGCTGGCCGGCTGGTCTCGCTGAATCAGCGGGTTTCAGGTTCAGTGAGAGGCCCTGGTTCAAACAAATAAATAAATGCAGAGAAGGAGCTATCAGGGATGATTCACATCATTAACCCCTGTAGCGCGAATTCTAATTGATCTTAATTGTAAAAACCCGGAGTCAGATATCGGGGTAAAGGCTGAAAGATCAGAGAAGTAAAGGAACAAGCCACAGCCACTTCTCACCTCTCCAACTCCCTAGTCCGAAAAAGGGGCCAAGCTCCTGTCTCTATCTCCTGAGTGCTGGGATTAAAGGTGTGTGCCACCACTGCCTGGCCTCTATGGTTAACTAGTGTCTGGCTCTGCACTCTGATCTCCAGGCAGCTTTATTTGTCACAGCACAAACAAAATGTCCCCACAAACCCCTGCTTCCACACATCCACACGCACACAGAAACAAAATAAATAAATCAGCCTTTACATTTTTAGACTGTCCCCAAATCAAGGGATGAACGAGTCTGAGTCTGTAATAATCTGAAACCTGGGCAGGATTTCTGTAAAACTCCGTCTGCTGTTTAATCGGTGCTTATTTCTTCAAGACTTTCACACTAATTGCTCATTAATCTTGTTTTTTGGGGCTGTACAGGTGTCTGCGTGAGGAAGTCATCACAGCCAAGGGACATGGTAGCCAGATGTGGCCTTAGGGCCCCTCACCCAGCCCCCACGGAGCTGCCGGACAAGGCTTATGGGTCCAGAATTCTGGGTTTTGCCCGCTGCTTGGCAGAGGTCTGCTGAGCTGGGCTGAACAGTTGTGATCTGTGAGGTTAGAACATGGGCTACACATGTCGGTGGAGTGAAGACCCACCTCCCATCACTCTGCAGACTCAAGATCACTGATCTGACTGGTGCCCTGGTCACTTCAAGGCCATGAGTGGAGGTGACTTGGGTGCCACAGGACTGGCTTCTGATCGCAGTTGTATATCTCAGGGGAGGCTGTAGTACCCACTCCCGGCACTAACGTGTGTGTGTGTGTGTGTGTGTGTGTGTGTGTGTATGTGTGTGTATAAATGTGCTCATAAGCATGGACTACAAGTACAGTCATGTGCATGTATGTGTTTTTGGATTTGCTGGTGGTATGTATGTTTGTAATTGTGCGTGCATCTGTTTGTGTGTGCATATGTGTGTGTTTTCAAGTGTGCATGCATGCATGGAAGCATGTGTGTGCCTGTGTTCATGCATGTGCATGTATGTATGTGCAATGGTGTGTGTATGCATGTGTTTGCATATGTGAATACACAGGCATAGATTAGAATTATGCACAAGTCTCTATGCATGAGCTTGTGCACAGGTATGTGTGCATGTGTATGTATTTGCTCATGTGTGTGCACTGGCACATGTATGTTTCTATGTGCATAGATGTGTGCACATATGTACATATAAATGCATGTTTCATGTGAATCTAAACATGTCTGTGCTAACCTTTGGAAGGTGGGAGCAGGTTGGAGCTGGACTCCCGCAGACTCGGCACCATGTCTTTCCTGGCTCATGGCATCGCTCTCTCTGGCCTGTTGCTTCTGGGAACTCCCCATGTCTCCTCCACTGGTATTACTCTCTTCCTCCCTGTCTTTCGAGTTACGGATTTCTTCTTTCTGCTCTTTAAAAACTTCCCTTGTGGTTTCATTAGGGTTTTGAGAGATCAGGGGGATAAACACACATGCCTTTTCTTGTCAAGCTGGGATCCTCATAAACTTGTTTTATGAGATGGAGACAGAGGTTCTGAGGCAGAAAGTGAGTACCCTGAAGTTTCAAGGCCAGAGAAGGACGGCATCACCAGCCTGTGGTCCTGGACTAGGCCCTGACCCCCACCTTGGGGGTCGACTGTTTTCTGGAGTCATTGGCTCTGTGCAGGCTTGGACACTCATTTCTTCAGACAAAGTCTTATACTTGGCGCTTGTGTAGAGAGTTGGAGTGCCCTGGCCAGAGAGGAGCCAGCAGCCCACAGAACATGCACTCAGGATCTTTTCATGTATTTGTATAAGTTCCGCCATTTATCAGCTCATGCAGATGAAAACTGGGCTGGGCCTACCTTCAAAAATAACAAAGTCTTATCATTCCATCCCCCTGTGGACAGTACAGAGTGGGGGCAAAGGGAATGAGCAAGAACGGATATTAGTCCCAAAGAGCTGGCGTTAGAAACTTTGCTTCAGTGTGCTGACCGCCCTGGTTCCAGAAACCCCACAGCCCCATGGCTCCTCCCCAGCCCCCTCCCCTTAGAGCACGGAGGTGTCTCCTGCTCTCTCCCCAGCCCTCTGCCCCCATGTACAGCTGGTCCTTAGTTCACAGACAAGTCTGAGGCCCCTCACTCAGTGTTCTCCTAGCTGAGCTATGACTCCTCACAGAAGTAACCAGAATATTTGCTTCTCATGGTTACCAAGAAGGTCCAAGTGTAGCCGGAAGCTAAGGCCAGCCTGGTGGGTGTGGCTGTCTCTGCGGGTGACCTGTCCAAAGTCCTTTACCTCTCCTCTTCCAGACTTGGGTTTCTAGCTGCACTAGAACTTCCTATCAAAGGAATTTCACTGACAGCCGGTGAGAAGGCAGATCAGCCACTCTGCTAATGTGTAGGGCAAGCCAGGCCCTGTATGGTGGGTAATCACTTTTCTACCGTATGGAAAAGCACTAATCCATTTAGGACCCCGGGCTTTGCTTATTTGGCTCAGATGTAGGTCGAAGTGGCCCTCACTTCATATTTGGATATAGCAGACAAGAACATCCTGCCAAGGTTAATCTCCTTATCATAGATGAAATAGCCAGACTTCTTAGGTATCACATTTAACAGACTCTTAAAAAAATCAAAGGTAATAAGAATGTGTGTGACAACCTGGGACAAGTGATGCCTGTTGTCCTTGGACAGCTGCAGTGTCCACATCTCCCAGCGGGCCCTGGGGGTACAGTTTGAGAACTGCAGACATGGGCTTAGTGGCTCTTTGTAGCAATGCAGGCTGTTGTGATTTTCTTCAGTGTCTTGTGGGCATTCTTTAGTCCAGTAACAATTTCTTTGTTTTAAAACATGGTTTCTAAGTGTCATCCTGGCTGGCCTGGAGCTCTGTATCTTATGTTGATCCAGAACCCATGATCCTTCTCCGTCTCTAGAGTGCTGGGATTATAGGCCTGCATCACCATACCTGGCTTTCCAGAGTCAATGAGTATTAGAAGCAGATAGATCAGCACATTTATGCAGTGTGTATGTGTGCATGTTCGTGTGTGTGCTGGCACATTTGTGAGTATGTATGTACTTGTATGTGGACACGTGTGTGGAGGCCAGAGAACAACCTGGGGTGTTAATGTTTAGACTTGATGCACTGGTTTTTCTTACAAGGTCTCTCTCTCTGTCCTAGGACTTTTTCAGTAGGCAAGGCTGGCTTGGGCGAGTGAGCCCCAGGGCCCCTCCTGACCACATTTCCTTGTGCTGGGATGACCAACGTGGACCATCACACCCAGCTTTTTGTTATGTGGGTTCTGGAGATTGACTTCAGGTCCTGGCACTTGCCTGGTGTCTTGGTGGCTTTTCTGTGGCTGTGATGAAACACCATGACCAAAGCAACTTACAAAAGAAAGGATTTGTCAGAACTTATGGTTTCAGATGGTTAGAGTCCATCATGGCGGGTCGAAGACCCGATGATAGCAGGCCCTGCTGAGAGCTCACATCCTGATCCACAAGCAGGAGGCAGAGAGAGGACACTGGGAATGGTATGAGCTTCAGAAACCTCAAAGCCTGACCTCAGTGAGATGCCTCTTCCAACAAGGGCCACACCTTCTAAACAGTTCCACCAACTTGGGACCAAGTATTCAAATGAGCCTATAAGGGCCGTACAAACCAGCACAACAAGTTAAGGAGAAAAGGGCTGATTTTGGCTTCCAGTTCCAGGAAGGCTACAATCCATCATGGTGGGGGCAGCATTGCAGTCAAGAAGCAGGCTGATCACAATCTCATCTGCACACAGGAAGCAGAGAAAGGATACAGGAAGTGAATCTGGTCAATAAAACCTCAAACCCTGCCTCCAGTGACAGACTTCCTCCGGCAAGGCTCCACCTCCTAAAGGTTCCATGAGCTCCCCAAACAGCATCACTGGAACCAAGTGTTCAAATGCGTGAGCCTGTGGGGACAGGGTTTCATACTCAAACCACGACACAAGGCAGTCACTTCATTGACGGAGCTGTCTCCCCAGCTTTTCCCTTTATATCGGTACAATATTGTACTGGCTGGTTTGGTGTGTCAACTTGACACATGCTAGAGTCATCAGAGAGGAAGGAGCCTCAGTTGAGAAAATGTCTCCATAAGATCAGGCTGCAGGCAAGCCTGTAGAGCATTTTCTTAATTAGTGATTGATGGAGGAGGGCCCAGCCCATTGTGGGTGGTGCCATCCCTGGGCTGGTGGTCCTGGGTTCTATAAGAAAGCAGGCTGAGCAAGCCATGGGGAGCAAGCCAGTAAGCAGCACCCCTCCATGTCCTCTGCATCAGCTCCTGCCTCCAGGTTCCTGCCCTGTTTGAGTTCCTGTCCTGACTTCCTTCAGTGATGGGCTACAAGTGTGGAAGTGTGAGCCAAATAAACCCTTTTCTCCCCAACTTGCTTTTTGGTCATGGTGTTTGGTCGCAGTAATAGAAACCGTAACTAAGATAGATATTATGAGCATAGTAACAGAGATAAGAATTGTAATGGAGTCTGAGAAGGGCTCAACTCCACTGGCAGAGAGTAGAAAGCAGGGCTGGGAGGGCTTCTCAGAAGAGGTGAAACAGGAACTGATGTTTAAAAAGTAGGTAATCGGCCTCCATTGTAGACACTGGTTCAGCTTGTAGGTTCCCCAGAGCTCATAGGCTCCTTCCCCACCTGAGAAATTTCAGCATTTCTCAACAAAATGCCCCGGAGAAGCGACGAAGTAAGGGCCGGTGTTTCCGCCTCTGCAGCTCCTGCAGCAGGATGATTACAAGTGGACAGGAGTATGGCTTCAACTCTGCCCCAATCGCCTGCATTCCGCTCTCACCAGAAGAGCCTTGTCAACATCGAATTTGGAGGAAAGGAAGAGAATTATGTTAATCAAATTCCCCGAGAGCACTCAAGCAAAGGGTTGTTTATTGAAAATATTGACATGATGGAGGAACCTGCCGGAGCGATCACTTCTGCGGCTTTCTGGGAATGTCGCCGTGGGAACGGGAAGCTTCGTCCTGGCTGATGATGGCCTGGTTTGGCAGATGGAAGGTGTGGGTGGGCAGGGGCACAAAAGGCAGGCTGCAGGACCTCAGTCAACAGACGGGGAAAGCACCTTCAGGGGCCCCGCCGGGTGCTGGTGGAGCTGGCAGGGTCACCTTACCCAGGGCGGAGTGGTGAGGCCTCAGATGAACGTGATGGGGGCCACCCAGATATCCCCCTACTGGGAGCTTGAGGTGGGCACATCCTGAAGAGACCCCTTCAGCCTCAGGCCATCCCCAGGCTCCTTCCAGCTTTACAGAAAGTGTTTGTGGACTTGCTCTGGAGTGGGAGAGGGTGGATCCCGCACCCTGATGATGAATGCTAGGTCATTAGCTCTGTGATGGCTATTCTTGGTTGTCCACTTGACCACACCCAAAATTAACTGTAACCAAAAAAGGTTGTGCTCACCTGCGAGGGTTTTTTTTTTTTTTTTTAATTTAAGTGAGACGATCCACTTTTAATTCAAATCTTGTAGATAGGAAGAGCGCCTTTAATCCTGGCCACACTTTTTGCTGGCAGCCTGTGTAGAGGAAGAAGGGGGAGTTTGTTTCTTGCCTGATTGGCCTCACTCTCGCTGGCAAGTCCATTCCTTCCCTGGCCTTAGAGTCCATGTCTTCTGGATTCCAGAACATATCGAAGACCAGCGGAGGCATCCAGCCTCCTGGACTGGACAACTACCAGATTCTTGGACTTTCCATGGGTAGACAGCCATTGCTGGACTAGCTGGACCACAACCTGTGAGCTACTCTAGTAAATCCCACGTGTGTGTGTGTGTGTGTGTGTGTGTGTGTGTGTGTGTGTGTATGTGTGTGTGCATGCGTGCATGTGTGCATGTGTGTGTGTGTGTGTGTGTGTATGTGTGTGTGCGTGCATGCATGTGTGCATGTGTGTGTGCTGTGGGATGTTCTGTATGTCCTGTGGGAGCCCTTCTTGGGTTCTTTGTGGCGTTACCCAGCAGGTCCGTATAGAGGATGATTAGGACCATGGGCCTGAGTGCAGGTGTTTGAGATGGTCTGCACTTGGCTGTGCTGGGGGATGGTCTGTATGTCAAGTTGTTCTGATTGGTTAATAAATAAAACCTGATCGGCCGTGGCTAGGCAGGAAAGATAGGCGGGACTAGCAGAGAGGAGAAATAAAAGGACAGGAGGGCAGAAGGAGATGCTGCAGCCGCCGCCATGACCAGTAGCCTGTGAAGACGCCGATAAGCCACCAGCCACGTGGCGAGGTATAGATAAAAGGAAATGGATTAATTTAAGATATAAGAATAGTTAGCAAGAAGCCTGCCACGGCCATACAGTTTGAAAGCAATATAAGTGTGTGTGTTTACTTGGTTGGGTCTGAGCGCTGTGGGACTGGCGGGTGGCAGAGGTTTGTCCTGACTGTGGGAAAGGCAGGAAAACTCAAGCTACATGTGTGTGTGTGTGTGTGTGTGTGTGTGTGTGTGTGTGTGGTGTGTTTCGTTCAATCAGTTCTGTTCCTGTAGAGAACCCTGGCTAATACAAGCTCTAATTACATGAATGTTGAATGTCCCTGGTAGTTAATATGGACAGTCACAGAGCGCTTGAGGCAGGTGGCCTGCAACCTGCTTCATCTCTGAGGAGAAGGAAAGCATTTAGGATCTAGCTTTGTCTCTGGTCCTCCTGCTGCCCATGAACTTGGTGTCATTGGCAGTTGGGATCATGGCCTGGTCTGGATTTGAACCTGGATTCTGACCCTGGCAGGTTGTACTCATCTCACGGAGACTTGACTTCCTTGGCTGTGGAGACAGCAGATGGGAACAGAAGGGCATGGGATCATGGAGCTCGCTGGCCTGGTTCACGGAGTTCAGCGCTGAATACATACATGGTGGTTCTCAGTCTATAGCTAAGCATGTTGCTAAGCATGTCGCTCAGACTCCAGCTCTTTCCTGGCTGGGAAAAGCCTTGAGAAAAGATGGCTTGAGTCGACTTGAACATGGACAGAGTCCCCGGTGGCAGTGAGCACAGACAGGCCAGAGCTGGGGAGTGGACTGAACAGCGACACTCCTGGACAGATGGTCTTCAAGCTGTTCTCTCTCCCCGTCTGTCTTTCCCTGCAGGCATGTTGCTGTGTGTACAGCTGGAGAAAGAGGAGGATCCCTGGCCCCAGATTTCCACAGCATCAGGTTCACCACCCATCAAAGAATCTGAGGTGATAATCTGTACCCCTCCCGGGTCCAGGCATCAAGCGGTGGGCTGTCACTGGACAGAGAATACAGCTCTCAGAATTGCTGAGAACTGTGTCCACAGCCATGTGTGTGACTACAGCCTTGGCCTACATGATGTATTCTGTGTCCACTGCATATGCACGTGGTACACACATGTAATCCTAGACCTGAAGAGGTGGAGGTGGGGACCATGCTCACTAACCAGACATGTTAACCTACTCAGCAAGGTTGGGTGGCACCTGAAGAAAGACATTTGAGGTTCTCCCCTTACCCACAACATAGATATGTAACTCCCCACATATATGTACCCCCCAAAATGTACATGTGTCCTCTCCCTTTGCCTGCCACACACCCATACACATGCTTCCACGTACTTGGACACATACGTACATGTGTACCTACACACACCTATATGTGCACCCATATACACAAACACAATGTACATGTGTACTCACATACAAGTACACACAGATACGCACATTTATGTACACATGTGCCTCATACATGTGCACACACGTACACATGCACATACATTCACACACAAAGAGCTCAAATCAGAACGAAAGTATCTGGATTTCACACAAAGTTGCAGGAACCTGCCTTCGGAACTCAGGCAGGAGAGGTGACACACATGTCCCCTGGGTTGGGGTTCCTGGGTGGGGTGAAATCTGATCCCTGGCAGCTGTTGTCTAGTGCCTCAGGGCAGGTGGAGCCCGCCTCTTGTGGGGGGAACTCTCCTCCCACAGGGTTTCCCTGGGGGTTCCTGAGGAGCAGCTCCCCTGAACTAACAGGTCCCTCAGGAAGCAGGCAAGCTGGTAGCTGTTCCCACCCCACACTGCTGTGGTTCCTCCAGCCCTCACAGGATGCCGCCCGCTTACTCTAGGTCATTTTCTATTCTGTGCCTCCGGGGTCAACCCTCTTCCAGCCCCTGGAGCCAAGCCTGGCCGAGGCCAATCATCTCTGTTGTATGGGTGCTCTGCATGTGTACTGAAGCCTCAGGGACATGCAGGAGCCTGGCAGAGAATATTTGGTGACAGAGTAGAGTCAGGGCCTTCTCGCCTAGATCGCATAGACTTCTGTGGACCAATTTATAGATGTTTGTTTTGTTTTGTTTATTTTTTTTGAGCTTTTCATTGACACAGGACTTGTATTATGACATTTTGGTGTGTCAGACTCTGTCCCTGGAGACATCTTTAAGCTACGGTGTCACATGACCCCCTCTCTTCTTTTTGCAAGGGCTCTCTGGGGAGACTCGAACCCCTCAAGAAAACAGGAGTAGGCAGGCCCATTTGGTGTCTTTGCTGAATGTGCCTGGGTGTGTCTAACTCTCAGGCACCTCTCCTGGCCTCCCATCAAGCTGCCCTGACTCTGGCATGGGTGGCATGCTGCAGCCAGGTATGGGCTAGCCATTCTATAAGCTGCAGGTTATGCTGGAACCCGAAGTTGACAACTTTTCTCAGGCATCTGCGGCCTGGCAGGAACTGTTTGTCACTTTTCTATTTGCCAACTCAACCTTGCGCCCACAGTAGAGCTTGTAATTTTACCCTTAGGGAGATGGGATTCAGAGTGATTAATAAGCTATCAGACTTGCAGGGTAGCACATGCTGTGACATGCACAGATAGATAGTCATAGTCTGAAGTTGCACTGCCCAGGACATCTAGCCAATGTGGCACCGAGTCCCAATTCCTCAAAGAGAAGCCAGAGATGTGCTGGTACCTCAGATTCCTTCACCCTTGACCCCTAACCCAGCCCGTCAGCAAAACCCTTTTGCTCTGCTGCCCAAAGCTGTTATGATCCAGCTATTCCTTGTACCATGATCTCTATGTCTAGACTTAATCCATCAGGACCAGCCTGCCTGGCTGCTGCTGTCCCCACATTCACATTTCTGCCTCCAGGAACACAGGTGACACCCCGTCTCTTTTCAGCACCAGAGCCGTCCTCACTGCTGGCCTTAGGCCAGTGTGAGCTCTTCAGCACTGTGTCCCCCTCCCCTCCACATCCATCGGGCTCCTCCCCACCTGGCCCTCATCTCCCAATACTCAGACTCTTCCTTGTCCTTGGAGTACCCTTGCTTCCTCTCACCCCCCAATTGCCTCGTTTCTTTCTTAGGATTTTTCCTGTTTGGCTGGAAAGTCATTCTCTTCATGTCTCAGAGTCTGTATCACTTTGGGAGGAGATGACCTGAGAGGTGATAGTCCCCAGAGCCAGTGTCAACCTAGAAGTGATGTCCGATGTCTTCCAGAGCCTTTGACATCCTCAGAGGTGATGCCATCCTACAGCCAATGTCACCCCTAGAGCTGGTGTCATGTCTAGAGATGATGTGACCCCCCCCCCATAAGTGATGTCTGGGAACTTCAGTTCACAAAGGAGCAGAAAATTAGACTGACCTATATGAAAATGTGCTGATAGATTTAAAAAGATCAAATCTTGACAACCTATTGTCATTGGTCTTCAGATGGACTGTCCCTCCCTCTTGTTTCTTGACCTTTCTTCCCTCATTTTGATTATTTGGAGAGTTCTCAGCTGTGTGGTGAGTGGAACGTCACTTCAGTTTACATAGCGAGGGACCTGTGTGTGATTACTGTAACACATAGTTGTCCTCCATTAAGCCAGGTTCTGAGGGAGAGAATGAATGCCAGACAGAGAGGAAAGTGTTATGTCCCATGGTGGGAAAAGAGTTGGACATTCTGGACACAGAGGAGGGGTCCAGGCCTTGGTGTGAAGCTAGCTTTGGGATTTGGATCTGAGATTTCTCCCATGGGTCTGAATTTTGCTCATTTCCTACATTTGGGGTAAGCATTCCTCTCCTTCAGGCCTCTTTGCTCCCTGCTGCCCAGAGGCAATTACTGACAACCATCCTTGCTGTGGAGTGTGATTTGGGAAATTAAATGTTGAGTTGCTCAGTTCCCAGACTCAGACTCCATCCCACCTGGTCTCCTCCCCATGTGGGAAGCTGTGGCCCTGCCCAGCCAGGCCTGCATTGAATTGGTGGGAACTGGCCATGATAGTGACTTACAGATGACCCTGCAATGCTTGGTCCCTTTCATGGGGTGAACAGAGCTGGAAGGTTCTCCAGTGGAAAGCCTCTGTGATGATTAACATTGGATGTTAATTTGACTGGTATCACATAGGGGAGAAGTCCCCAGGCACACCTACTCAGAACTGTTTGCAGTGGGTTAACCTTCAGGCTCTGCTGCAAGAGAGGAGTTTGATTACAACTGATGAAGTAGGAACACTTGGAATGTAGTTAACACCATTTCTAGGTTTGGGGTCTTGGGCTGCATATGGCAGATGAAGCTAAGAACCAGTATTCACCTCTCTTTGCCTTGGCTGTGTATGCAATATGATGTTTTTGCCCTGAGGTCTCCTTACCATGACTTCCCCACCAGGAAGGACTGCTCCCTTGAATGTAAACCAACACAAACCCTTCCTTAAGTTGCTTACATCATGGTCTTTTATCACAGACACAGGAAAAGTAACAGTGGCCAACCATGCCTAAGGAGGACTGAGAGACCTGGTGTGACCCATGGCTGCAACATTGTATTCATATTGTCAACATGGCTAACAGGCTGCAACATTGTATTCATATTGTCAACATGGCCACCAGGCTGCAACAGTGTATTCATATTGTCAACATGGCTACCTGACTGCATCATTGTATTCATATTGTCAACATGGCTATCAGGAAGCCATGTTGGAGGGCATCAGGGAAATCTCAACCTTAAGCTTTTGGGGAAACAGAAATAGTGAAAGGAGGTTACATTTTAGAATGTGTTGGTGTGTATGGGGACAAATGGATGAGCAGAAACAGGGAAATTTCTTCTTATCATTATCCCAGGTGTCAGATAAAAACACCCTGACACAACACACATATGTATGTGTGTGTATGTATGTATGTATGTATGTACTCACACATTTACTTATGATATGTCTCTATTGCCAATTTTTATAAGCATAAAGGACTGCATAATATTCCAACTCCCCCTTGCAGATGCAGAAACTGTCTGAGACAATCCTGTGATCAAATGCCATACTTCAAAAATCACACATCATTCTTTGAAGCTCAGACTCATGGTCTCCCAACACAATTAATTGGAATAACAGCACAAAAGATGACTGAAAGTGAAAAAAAAATCCCAGTGGTAAGTGTTAATGTGATAATTAAGCTTACTAATTAGGAATGCCTAAGGACCGGAGCTTCAGTTACTCCTTCCAAAGACCAAAAGATGGGAGGGTTTCAAGAGCTGGTGTTCCTGTTACTCAGGTCACCCATGGGGACAAGTGTCTGACACACTGAGAGGCCTTGTCTCACTCTAGTGTTCTTGTTACTCAGGTCATGGGTGTAGACGCGCCTGACACACTAAGTGGTACTATCTCACAGTTGGTCTTGGCTCAGCCACAGTTGTGTCAAATTGACACAACCTAGAATCACCCGGAAAGCGGGTCTCCATGAGAGGCTGTCTCTATAAGATCGGCTCATGGACATGTGTGTGGGGATTGTCTGCACTGTCTTCATGGGTGTAGGAAGACCCAACCTGAAAGTGGAGGGCACCCACTGTTCACTGATGTGGGGCTCCTGTTGTATAAGCATGTAGGATGCTAGTTGAGCAGTAGGCATACATGCATGCATTTCTCTGTTTCCTGCATGTAGATGCAATGTGACCAACCAGCTTCCTGCTTCTGTCTTCTGTGTGTGGCCATGTTTTCCCCAATACAGTGGACTCTATCCATCTGAAGCTCTAAGCCAAATTCAACCCCTCTGGCTTAATCTGGGTATTCTACCACAGCAATAGGAAATAGAACAACAGTCTCCTTAGTGGTTCCCAGCCTGGGCAGCATCTCTCTGCACTAACTCATGCAGATAGAAGTGGAGAGTGTGACAGCATCTGCTATAGTTAGGAGAGCCTAATGTTTTGGGGATCTGGTGTTCCACGGCAGTGTGAAAACACATTACACATGCAGTCCTCTGGTGTAAGGCCACGAGCTGAGTGGTTCACCTAAGATTTTATTTGCACACACAGGCAGGGGTCTTACTTTGCTGACCCTGGAGCTACACATATGACTAATACTGAGAACTTAGGATGGAATCTAAACAGTGTCCATATGTAAACTTACCCAGTCCTTTCACAGTCCTTAGAGGAAATGTGTTCATGGACCCTGACTGACAATCTGTGGTTATCACTTGATTAGTGGCAAAGTTGACGCCAGGTAATACCTCTGTTATCCGAGCCATCCCCATACCCCTCCCTCCCCTGTAAGACCGTCCAGCCTCTGAGTGACTCTGCTCTCTCTCTCTCTCTCTCTCTCCCTCCCTCTCTCTCCCTCCATCCTTCCTTCCCTCCCTCCCCCCTTCTCTTTCATATGTACCTACCTCTAGGGGATGCTCTGAACATTATAAAGCCCTGGGTACTCTTTCTTCCCACAGATATTAGAAGGTCTTTTGGGGGGTATAAAGCAAAATGTTCACTGACCTTGTTTCTAGTACATCTGTCCACATTTGGCAAGGGGGCAGTCATCAGTCTTTACTATGTGCCAGGCTCTAGGCTGGCTATCCTCTCCTGTTAAATCACCAGTGTGCACTAGTCTCTTGGGGCCTTCTGAACCTCAGGTTTTAGCAGGGACTAGGGGCAGGGTGCAGGTCATGTGACACTTTCACAGTAACATTCTTAGTGAGCAATAGAGGTAGAGAGAGATTCAGCCCTCAGCAGATGCCTCTGGCTGTGTGTTTTCCAAACTGCCCTCTACAGAGCGGGCCAGAGAGGAGACTGGTGGAACTGTGCTGTGGTCAGTGAGGATCGCAGGCATTTTTTTTTTTTTTTTTTTTTTTTTTTTGTCGGAGAACTTTTCTTGTTTCAGTCCATTTACTTTGGTGTCATTAGGATTATGATTGTTGTTTTTATTGGTGCCATCCAGAGCCAGTCCCTTCTGTTGGTGACATCCCTGTTCCATGGGGCAGCCTTGTAGGGTGTACTGCTGCTGGGCACAAGCCACACTTCCCTGTGGACCTCAGGAGCTGCTCTAAGAAAAATTACGTTGGTAGAATGCCTTTGAAGTTTTACTTTCAGAGCTCATTTAGAATTAGAATTCATGTGCTGAGCAAGTCTTAACACACATGTGCACACCACACTGGCATGGTAACTTTTCCACGTGCCAAACAGTAAGATGATTTAAACAAACAAACAAACAAACAAACAAAAAAACCCCTCTTAACATAATGGTTATTTTGATGAGACAGGAACAGAGTTGATTCTGTGACTATTTAGGCTAACCAGTGTAAAAACGTAGCTACCTCTGTGTCCTGGCTCCTGCCAAAATGGATGGAGAATGGCAATGTCTCTCTTTCTATATCCCATATTAAATTCTGGGCCCAGAATTCGAACCTATGTGTCTGGACAGAGACTTCTGTTGTTAACTTTTTACTTGGTCAGATTTGGTCTCTGTCAAGTGTTATCACTGTAAATAAAGGTAGTTCCAGATGCCTGGACTGAGTTGGGAAGTTAAATTGGGTCACTGTGTAGACCTCAGGGTGGCCTCGCTCTGTTCATTGTGCAAATGAGGTCTCAGCAGGGTGAGTGTGGCTCTCTGGAGGCTGGACATTCCCTGAGAATGGTGGGAGGCTTCTTCTTGCCCAGAGTCTAGGTAATGTTCACATCTTGTATCTGTCTATACCATCCTCTCCCACCATGATTGTGGTTTACCCACAGTGTGGCTCCAAACTTCTGGAGCTGTGTGGCCTGGGAACAGACATTGCCTAAGAATCAGAGTTGGTGGTTTCCAAGGAGAGAGATGATCTGGGTCTTCCCACAGGAAATCAGGAGGAAGCCGAGAACAAGGCAATACAGTCTTCTGTGGGTCTCTGAGTCCCGACTGTCTCTTTGCCCCCGTCCCTCTGGATGACGCCCACTAGGACCGCAGGCATTGGCTCTGGGGACAGCTGGAACAGTTAGGAGCTTCATCACTGTTGTGCTGTAGAGCCAAATCCGTTCCTAGATGTTCACACCTCCCTGTTCTCTCACTTGGCGTCAGGTATTCACAGCTCTCCAGGCACCCTCTCTAGAGCAGCATGGAGTGCCAGCTCTCTCCATCAGCTCTGTGGTAAGGTGGGCCAGAAAGGAGGAGAAACAGCAGATGCCCAAGATAAGCACCACATGACATACCCAGGTGCTACCCGCCCTGGTCTCTCACCAGTGTTGCTCCGTGCTTGCTTCTGAGAGCCCAAATGCACCAGGCTTTAAATGTCTGTGTGCACAGAACTAACTGTTACATCCTTTTGAGTCTCATTCCTCAGGGACATTGCAAGCTGACACACCGACATGTGCCCACCACACTGCCTGGATTCTCCATGCCAGCATGTATCTGTGTTAATGGATCCACTGAGTTCTCAAGGTGAGGAGACTGAAGATGTTCCCAGTTGTGGGATGAGATATGGAGACAATGTTGTAGGAGAGCCTGCTGATGCTCCATGAGCCACATGGGTTGCAGCAGATATCTCTTCCACTATCCATGGAAGCAGTTTTGAGGCCCCAGCAGGGCACTGTGACCTTCTTGCCTGGGGTGCTCTTTTCCGATCCTTCCCATGTTGAGTTTTATTTAGTGCAGCAGTCCTCAACCTGTGGGTTGTGACTCCTTTGGGGATGAAGGACCCTTTCACAGGAGGATGCATATCAGGTATTCTGCATATTAAATATTGACATGACAATTCATAACAGTAGCAAAATTACAGTTATGAAGTAGCAACCAAAAAATTTTATGGTTGGGGGTCACCACAACCTGAGAAACTGTATGGAAGGGTCACATAGGAAGGCTGAGAACCACTGATCTAAAGTCTTTTGTGTCCCCAAACCAGAACTTGACTGGTGAGGAGGAAAAGGTGAGGAGGAAAGCCTTATGTACTTATATATCATTTCTGGGTTGAACTAGAATCAAGGACAGATTGGGGCACAAAGAAAGAGGCTGAGAGGCCAGACATGTGAGGCAATGGCCAGGGAGATGGTGGGCACCAAGACAGACAGAGCATGGAAGCTCTTTCTCATTCTTCTACAAACTCACGTTGTGGTCGCTGAACTGTTGCTAGTTGGGGAATCACGGGAGTTTCTCAGGGGTTACTCCAGAGGAATAGAATGGGTAGGATGTGTGCCCAGACATGTTGTTTATCCTTGCTTTGGGAGGTTCAACTTGACGGGCTTTTGGATTTGAGATGGTGTGGAAGTATACCTGCACAGCTGCTTGGCTCTTCCTCTTCTTCTCTTCACACAACCTGAACTGCCAACCTCTTCTTACACCATCAGTTCGTGATTTTCCTCCAGTGTAGACTGAGGTAAGTGTTTTGATTAGGGCAGGAGAGGCTAAGATACAAGGTCAGAGGGTCAGGTGTACACCATGCATTTTCAGTTTATGGCATTTTCAACCTGACAAAGCTTGATTGGGTTGAAAAGCTTCGTATCTGGAAAGTGACTTATTCTAGGAACTGGTTTGTGCAGTTATGCATATGGGCAAGTCCACAGTGCTCTGAGTGGCCTGGCAGAAGAGCCACGGCTGCAGGCTGGGTCAGGTCATCTGCTGTGAATCCCTCTTGTTCCAAGAACCTGTGACTCTGTTCTATGCAGGCCTTCAACTGTGCCATGATTTGCATATGAGATTTGCACTGCTGTTTACTCTCTAGTGTGAGGTATAGAAAGTGGGAAACCCCCTCCATTGTGGTGTCTACATGGCAGCCTCGGAAATGACTAGGACCAGGTCATCAGGTTGAAGCCCAAGAGTGAGTCCTGGTGGTTTTATAGGAAAAGGGAAAGACACAAGAAAGTATGCATAAGCTCTCCATTCCTCACCATCCTCATCACCTTGAGATTTTTGCCAGCAAGAAGCCATCACCAGATGTGACCCTTGACCTTTCACCTCCATAGCCATGAGTCAAACTTCTTTTCTTTATGGAGCTACCTGGTCTGTGGTATTGTGTCACTAAGAGCAGAAAGGGACTATCTGGAGGAGGCCACCGCCTTGGGGAGGGTCACCTCCTTTGCTTGATGTTCGCCGAGTTAATGTTAAACTTGTCTACATCAGTAACTCTTCTGGTTGCTGGGATATCTGACAAGGAGTGACTTGGCCTGGAGGGGATACAGGTCACCGTAGAGAGGGAGACATAGTGAGACCTGGCTAGCTCTCGGCAGAGGCATAGACAAGGGAGTTCTCACCTCTTCACGCCTTGGAGGAACAGGAATCAGAGAGTGGTCAGGGAATATGACCAAGCTCTAGACTCTCAATTCAACCCCCTGCCCCCTCCCCATGACTCACACCCCCACTCTGGCTGGTAGTGCTCTTTCAGAAGGTTGTGGATCTTTCAGGAGGTAGGGTTTGGCTGGAGAAAGTGAGTCCACAAGACTATGCAGCTCCATGACCCTGGAGTTCTATGTCAGTGGATGACCAAGATGTATCCCACAAGGAACCTGTCAGTGGAGGACCGCATCAGACATGAACCACACATTGGCTGTTGATGAACAAGTAGGAACACTCTGAGATGGGGCGTTGTGTGCAACTCTACATCAGAGTCATTCTGCTGATATTTTTGGTCAAACATTGTTCTGGATGTTTCTGTGAGGTGGATGTTTTGGGTGTTGTGTGTTTTTAATTGTTTTGGTGTACATACATGTGGTATGTCTGTATGTCCATATCCATGTTCATGTGTGTATGTGTGTGTGTGTGTGTATGTGTGTGTGTGTGTATGTGTGTGTGTGTGTATGTGTGTGTGTGTGTATGTGTGTGTGTGTGTGTGTGTGTGTGTGTGTGTATGCATGCATGTAGAGACTACATGCTGACCTCAGGTGCCTTTCTCCATAACTCCATCTTACATTGCTCAGTTGAACTGGCCGATTTGGCTAGTCTCAGCTAGTTGGCTCACCGTGGGGCTCCCCTGTCTCTGGTGTCCAAACAGTGACATTCTAGGTGAGCCAGCCCTCCTGACATTTGCATGGGTTTTTGGGAATCTGAACTTCCAGTCCTCACATTTATACAGCAGGCACTTTACTCCCCGTGGGATCCCCCAGCCCTTCCTGTGGTTTGAATGTGAAATGTCCCCAGAGGCTCATGTGTTTCAAGACCCTGGAGCCTGGAGATAACCTGAGGGAGGCTGTGGGGAGGTGTGCCACAGAGTCGGAGAGGACTAAGAGGTAGTAAAAGGCATAAGGAACAAGCCAAGGAGACGTGGAGGCAACGTATGTGGGACTCCTCCAGGTCCAGGGCTGCAGTCCCCAAAAGAAACCTATTTCTACCTTCCCACCATCTCCTGAGGCAGCAGCTGATCTGTGTAGGAACCCCTGGCCTGAGTCCCCCCTATAGAGATGGGGCTATGTTCCTTTCTCCTCAGTGCTCACAGTCTGCAGGTTCCTGTTCTTTTTCTGTGCATGTGGGTGGATGCTCAGTGTCTTTCCCATCATTGGCTGCATTTCCTTTCAGAACCATCACTCACACATGTAATAATTTAGACTCTTCTCTCTAAAGGATGGCAGTGCCCTGCCATGATGCCAACTGGTGCTTCCTCCCGCAGAGGAAGAGGTTCTTAGGTCCTGCATTTCAGTGGCCTTCCCAAGGACTCAAGGACTGTGGGAGACTTTCGGGCGACTACAATCCTGACCCTTTGATCCCCTCTGAGCTATGAGCCATGCAGAGGCTCAGAATGAATTGTAGCCCACCCCTGATTGTAACTGGCCCCTCTGAGGAGGGCTCCTGAGAGAGTGCCTCCACTGAACCTGTATTTGTCATTGTCAGAACGAGAGGGGCTGTTGCCTCCTTCAAGTGAGCTTGGCTTGGAGTCTGGGGTCTTGCAGGGTCCTTCACCCAGTGGTTCTCTAGTGAGATGCACGTTACTAAGTAATGAGTTATACGTGATTAATTATAACTAATTTGGCCTCTTTCTTCCCCAGGTACTCAATCTAAATATTTACCAAGAATTCTGATCTAATGCTCATTATCCAAATGAATAGTATTTCTTCTTTAAAAAAGTGAGATTATTTTCATCCAGAATCAGCTATTGTTTGGAGTCCAATCAGCATGCAATGCAGCCTCACATTTCCGATGCCCGGGATGACAGGTAAACTGCTGGTCAGCAGTGGAGAAGGGCACTTGGCTTTTGTGGAGTTTATCTGAGCCCCTGAGCATGCCGGCCTCTTATGCCACACCCACCACAGCTCGGTGTGCACCCTCAGTGGAGGCTTCTGACCTGTCCAGGGATGTGAACTAGAGTGCGTAGAGGTGCACTCCCACTTGGGACAGAGCTCCCCTCAGTGCTGGGAGGCTTTCCAGGGCTGATTTCATAGACAGTGTGCTAAGTCTGACCTTCTTTGCTGAGGGCACCCTAATAAGCTCAGGTGTGGAGTCAAATCCTCCTCTGTGGAAGCTGGGCCCTAGGGAGTCATTATGTTTGAAGTCAGGTGCAGGAACTCCTTCCCCTCTGTTAGGGGTGTCCCCAGCATGCATTTATAGCACTGTTTAGCTTGATTTTGTTCTGGGGGTGCACGAGGCAGCTTCCCTGAAGACCAGAGAAGACAGACATCCACTTAGATTCTTTTTATTCTTGTGCTGACATGGACACACTGCTGTGGCTTTGCTACTCCAGGAGGTGGTGGTGGGGGCAGCTCACGAGCCAGGGATGGAGAAAAGGCCAGTGTCCTTTAGAAATTTCCTGGGTTGTTCTCTCTTAATCTTGGGACTGGGCTATTCCCTCCCAGGTCTCTATAGCTGGATATGGAAGAGCATCTCTATCCTACCACTTAATTGCTAGGGGACTGCCACTACCTCACAATCCCCCACAGTCCCACTGGTGGGTGATGATTCTCTGTGGAGCCAGTTCTTTTTATTCATCATATCTATCATCTGTCTATCTATCTATCTATCTATCTATCTATCTATCTATCTATCTATCTATCATCTATCTATCTATCTATCTATCTATCTATCTATCTATCTATCATCTATTTGTCTATCTATCATCTGTCTACCATCTATTTGCCTATCTGTCTATCTATCTATCATCTATCTATCTATCTATCTATCTATCTATCTATCTATCTATCTATTTTCATGGGTACTTGTGTGTGTGTGTATGTGTGTGTGTGTATGAGCGTATGTGCACCACATGCATACAGTGACCAGAAGGGACATTAGATCCTTGGAGATTGGAGTTACAGATGGTTGTTAGCCATTGTGTGAGTGCTGGGAACCAAATATGGGTCCTCTCGAAGAGCAGTAAGCACTGCTGGACTCTTTCCAGCCCCCAAACCTGTTCTTTTTTGTGTAGAATCCCTGACACTCACCTGCAGAGGTCAGCAGATTTCTGGCTTAAAGTCCAAGAAAGTGGACAAGTAATAGTCAGTCCCTGGGATTCTGAAACTGTTTTTTTTTTTTTTTTTTTTTTCATTACTGAAAATGTGGAGACCTCCTATCCAACATCCTCCTGCTGATGGGCTCCAAAACCACACAAGCCCTGGGTTGTTCAGTACTTCCTAGCCAGGGTGGTCCCTGTACAGAACATTCCAAATTCTAGAGACATATTTGCTCTTCAGGACCTGGAAACGCCACTGTTATCTGGTGGATAGGAGCCCAAAGCCCAGATAGAAGAGCCACAGTACCAAGACAGCCTCACAATCAAGACCTGTCTGGGGAAAAGCACCAGTGAGGAGCCAGGTTGACTCTGGCCAAAGGGGTATGGAGGACCTTGTCCATAGCACACTGTGACCTTCGGGAGTGAACAAGAAGGAGAGACGTGATGGACAAATGTCCCCATAAGGACTGGAAACCGCTCTCTCCTGGAGCAATGTTCTACTCAGACCTCATAACCTTAATGCTCACTCTGAAGCCAACCATGGAGAAGCCCCCAGAAGACAGGAGACGTGCATGGGACTGGAGGCATCAGCATGACTCTGGACAGGTGCATGCTCCAGATAAACTGGAATGAGCTGCTTTAAGCGTGTTGTTATTAGAAATAAACAGTTCAACGTCACATATTCTGTGTGCTCGGCATTGGCACGTGGACCATGGTTATGGAGGAGGCTCCAGTGCCAACAGACGCTATCACACTCTGTGCATTGATTCCCCCAGGAGCTGGTTTTGCTCTGAACTTAATGTCATGCTCCTGTCCCAGCCCCTCTCCTGCAGAACCCCTGCAGTCCTTGTTTTTCTCTTTTTTTCTGCTTCCACTGTGACCCCTAAGTCTGTGGCTGCGCTGTCTCTGTATATGGGTTGGCTCCCCAGGGATCACTCACTCACCATGGGGTTCTGGACACTGCAGGATAGCAAGAGACCTTCCCAACCAGTATACAAGAGAAAGTTTGATTCCCTGGTAGCCAGTCCCATGCACTGAGGCCTTAGACTGGGTGGGTAGAATGCAGAGCTATGAGTGGAAGGGTCTGTTGAGGTGGATTCAGAGCAACCATCACCCAGCAGTGAGTAAGGGTGAGGTGGCTGCTAAGTGTATGTGTATCTGTTTATAGTTTCCATTTGTGAACAAAGTCTGGCAGATGATGGGTCTGGTTGGTTTGATAGGCAGGACCTGGCATGGCTCTTGAGGATTGCATCCTGCTTTGAGGCACTTCTCTTATACCCTATTTATTAAAACATAAGAACTCAGCATTTATTTCAGCTGTCATATGGTCTGTTCCCAGCAGGTGTTCTTGGTTACACTTTCAGGAAGTCAGATGTCACCATGTGGGCCAGCGAGTCACAAGCTCAATGGCCCCAGAGTCAGTGCTTTGTGTCCACCCTGTTTGTTCTTGGTCTCTTGCAGGGGACCAGACACCAGAGACTTACCAACAAGGACAGAGTGGTCACTTGGGTCTCTGGCAGTTCTGATGTCTGAATGTCCTTTTCATGAAGGGAGAGACTTCATCAGATTCAAGCCAGAGGACATCTAGATATGTTTGCTCAAGTCACATTGTGGAAAATCATGGCCAAACTTAGGATGGGATGACAAGCAAGAACCTTTTATTGGGTAGAGGGAGAATGGCCTAGGGTAGTCCTCCTTCCTTCCTCCTCTGAAGTTCTGATTTTAGTGGGACATGTCAGAAACATTAAGTGGTGTCCATGGCCACAGAGGGGATGTTGGGGCTTTGTCTCCAAGTGTGAAGAGAGAACCTAGACCAGATGAGTAGCGAGCTCTTCTTTGGCAGCTATGATAACAGTCACATGCTTACAATTCATTCTGTTTTAAAATGAACACTGGTAGCTACATGTGGTGGTGTGCCTGTAATACTTCCTTTTGGGAAGCTGAAACAGGAGGAGTTCAAGGCCAGCCTGTGCCACAGAGTGAGACCCTGTTTCAAAATACATAAATCCTTTTTTTAAAAGTGGAAAAAGAGTGACACAATGGAACACTGGGATTTTAATGGATGCCGTGGGACAGATGAGAAAGGAGTGATTCTTGGTCATCCCTAGCAGGCTCTGTTGCCTGAAGTGGGTCACATTCTCCAGAATCCTCCTTGTCTAATATGCGGTAGGGCAGAAGAAGGTCAAGGAGTACATTGTGACCTACTGGCCCTGGGTCTCATGGCCACCATCCCGCCATTGCCCTTGCTTTGATTGATGCCAGGGTGGCCATCTTGATGGCTGAGGAGCCCCGACCTTATCAGTTTGGAGTCCTGTGGTCACCATATGCTGGTGGGTGATTTCAACAGTCACGTAGCCATGCTGCCCTGGTGCTCTCGGGACATTTCCACTGTCCCTAGGAGGACACAGAAGACACAGCATGTGTTCTGTAGCCATGGCCAGTGAATGCTCCCACTGGCAGTGCCTACTGTCCCTGAGCGTGGGCCTTCCCACCTGCAGGAGACTCAGTGGTGAATGAGAAGACAGACCTCTCAGCATCATGCTCCAAGTGGACCATTGGATGCTAGCTCACTGCTGCTTACCATGTACCCCTGTGTTCCTTACTACTGCAGAGGATGCCTCACAAACCTTAACCTGGCAGTGAATAGCTGTGTTCTGTGCTCTGAGAAGAGAGGGAGAGAGGGAGGGAGGGAGGGGAGTCAAGCATGTTCTCACCAGAGTACAACAGAACCTAGTGGAACTGGAGCCTCCTGAGAGCTAAGGATCCTTCAGCCTTTCCTTTTTTACCAATTATGTGACCTTGAGGAAACGCCAGGTCTGCCTAAGGTGGCGTGGGTCGACTATCTACAAAATAGGATAAAGCAGGGACTCCCCCAGTCACTGTACAGACCCACAGACAAGATTTACGTAGAGGGATGACTAATGGCCTGTAGCACTGCCAAGTTCCCCTGCAATGGTGGTGGCTGTTTTAGCAAAGAGCGACTTCCTTTTGCATTGCATTTCATACGTTACAGAGTTGACAACCAGCCATGTTCTGAAAGTCTGGCCTCTTTTGCTGATGTCTTAAAATTTAACCTTCTTCAAGAAGTCTTGTTAAGAGTATTAGGGACGCAGACTTGAAGAATACTGGGTTCACACCCTCTGGGGAATGGTGGGGGAGCTCTTGTCCTCAGCATGGCTTCCTGCCAAGTGCATTTTCACACAGAGCGCACCTTGCCTGGAGCCTTCCTGATTTATCAGACAGCCTTGTGCTCACAGACCTCATGGAAGGATAAAGGAATGGTGCTTCTCTCTGCTCCATTTCCTTGAGTCAAGAGCGGGGCTCAGCCCATTGCCAATGTTGATAAATAGCCACTCACAGGCCCAATTAAAAAGGACTGCATGCAGACGCCTTTAGAGATGGAACTTTAGAGATGGAGCCAGGCTGGCACGGAGCCTCAACCTCTGATGCCTTGCTGGGTCCCGGTACTCACAGCTCGTGGCTTGTGCATTTTCTGTAGTAAGCCCTGCAGGGAATGAGCATGTCTCTCTCCTGACAGGTCTCTGCAGCGACCTTCCAGCTCATGAATCTTGAAATGAACCTCAGACGTCTCTTTCTGGGTTTCCGACTGCCCCTCTGGCACACACAGGGTTTCTAATAGAGGGGTGTGATGACTATTGGATTCTTGACTTGAATTTCCCAACGTGGTGCCTTTGTGGTCTGCAGTGTTCCTTGTCACACACCCAGCAACTGCTGTGTGCTGGGTGCATGCCTGGCCCCAGGGCAGGTGCTGGAGGCAAAGGGCTTCCTCATGCTCCAGGAGCACCCTCAGAAGCACATGGCATGGTGAAACAGAGTCACATGACAGGTAGCCGTGTGAAAGATTCCAGTGCAGGATCCAGGGGGGCACACAGGTGATGTCCTACGTGAAAAGGGCTGTAAGCCTTACCAGAAAGTGAGGTCTAGGCTGGATCTTAAGATTGGGCCAATAACACTGCTCTCTTCAGAGAATAATCATATGTAGGGAAGGAATTTTCAGAAAACTGTGAGGGGTGGAATAGAGTATGTAGCTGGAGTTTTCTCCTGTCCTGCCTGGCCCACAGTCAGGACAAATCTCTCTCACTTGCCACTCTATGGCTGCAGCAGGCTTCTTGTTATCTAGTTCTTATATCTTAAATTAACCCATATCTATTAGTCTATAAGTTGCCACGTGGCTCATGGCTTACTGGTACCTTACATCTCACTTTTCATGGCAGCGGCTGACAGTGTCTCTCTGCCTCAGCCTTCTACTTCCCAGAATTCTCCTCTCTCCTTGTCCCACCTATACTTCCTGCCTGGCTACTGGCCAATCAGTGCTTTATTTATTAACCAATCAGAGCAACACATTTAACATGCAGAACATCCCACACCAAGAGTATTCTGCTCGGTTGGCTTAATGGACAGAGATTAGAAGGAAGCAGAAGGAGGGTCAGGGAGACGCAGAGGTTGTGAAGCTCAGGTCCCTGCAGTAGCAGGTATGGCCAAAGAGGCTTGAGGTGAGTCTTTCAAGTGTTAGGGGAAGGAAATCCCACCACCTTCCGTCTTGATTTGTGGGTGAAGTCTTCACATTGGCTGTGGGTCTGGCTAGACATACAAGAATGTGCCACATGTGCTCAAAGAGAGGAGAGATGGAGGGCCAAGAGAGAAGCTCCTGGTGACCCAGTTGGATGGTGCATGTTCTGTAGGGCAGAGATGGGGCCTGGCTTACACGTGTGGAACAATCTGGCCAGTGTGAGAAGGTGGCTACTTAAGGAAGGGCCTCTGGGTGCCAAGCTGCAGGACAGCAGCTCCTACCAGCTCTGCTCTGGGGGAAGTGCTCCGTCTTCCTCCCGCCTGGTGAGCGGACATGCCCTAGAACAAACCTTCCTCCCATGGCCGGGAACAAGGAGCCCACGTGCCTTCTGTAAAGCAACGGCCACCACCAGTTCCCACGCACAGTGGTTCTCTGTACCCCTTTCATTCCTTTCTGGAAGGCTGGGCAGAGCTGCAGCCAGGCCCAAGGTCATAGGTAAGGTTCTAGAAGATTGGGTTCGGACCACAGGCTACTTGTTATTGCTCCAGAGAGGGCTTTGTTAGTCTGCATTGGTGATGAGCTGGTGACAGACCCAAAGATGCCACCAGCAGTGGTTCCCTGAACACACTCTAAAAGAGATTGCCATCTAGTAGTGTTATGAAGTGATGAGGGGAGTTGATCTTGAGATATTTGCTGGATAGTTTCCTCAGATGGCTACAAACCCAAGGGTCTGCTTCCTCTGGCGGTAGAGGGGGTGTGCTCTTAGACATAAGACTTCCCGGGGCAGTGGGGGGCTCTGCTGAAAGAATCAAATCCTCTAGAACTGGGTCAGTGTCCTGAGGGCCTACTGGGTGCTGCTTAAGAGTTGCTCTCATGTTCAAGGCATCCGGCAGAGCACTTTGCCACCACCCAGGGGAACTCAACCACTGCTTAAGGCAAAAATCTCCTGAGACTTTCCATTTCCTCATTTATTTTTGATCTAAAAAAAAAAAAAAAAATGAGGTGGGAAACTGGTTCATGGTGTAGCTGGCAGAAAATATGTTATCTGTCACGTTCAGATAGGCCGCCCTCCCGTTACTTAGGTTACAAGATTCTATCTCCTAAATAAGGTCAGTCCTGCAGGAGAGATTGCATGGCCAGTGCTGGTCTGCAGAGTGAGGCACGTGGAAACCCCGGGCACCATCACGGGGCAGGAGGCTGATGAGTCACCTCGATAGAAACACAATTGCTCGCTGGAACTCCCACAAATGGAGTTTGGAAAGCAGATTAACTGCCTGGGTCATTGTCTGGGGCAGAGGCAGGAGCCTGCTCAGCTGCCTCCCTGGGGCTTCCTACTCTACTCTGCTCCTGGGGGTGGAGTTGTATTCTATCTTAGGGAGCGGACTCTGGTTTTGACAGCTCTGCGGAGGGTCTGAAGGTTAATGGTAATTCCTTTCCTTTCAAAGGCTGAGCCTCCTCTCTCAAAGTTCAGGGTCAGAATAGCAGCCATGAAGCCAGGTGGATCTTCTCCAGCTGCGTGGTCCTAAAGGCTTCCGGTGCAGGACTTAAAGGCTGTGCACTTCCCCTCCAGCTTTGACAGATCGGTAGATTGGCACACAGGCCCTTGATTCTGTATTCAGTGTCCAGGCATCCAGGGTCTCCCCAGGGGACCATCTTAGTCACAGCACTTGCTTTTTCTCCTAGAAGTGGTGTGTCTATGATGGAGACAGGCAGGACTTCTCCTAGGCCAGCAAGGTCAAGCTGTTCCTCTTGGGAACATGGTGCCGCTCTGCAGCCAACCCCACTTTGGTGGTGCTGGTATTTATGTGAGTTTTCCTATGTATTTTTGTTTTTTGGTTGCTTTTTTTTTAAAGTATAGTTTCCTTCAAACATATTATTCTTTCAAGGAGGAAGCCTTCTCTGGACCACCCCATCCTAGACTTCCTGCCATACTCAAGTCCCACACCTGCTTTTCACCCCTCAAAGCTCAGTACAGAGTTTGCGTGGGCATCTTCTGTAGTCCAGGCTCTCTGCTGGAGCCACCTGGCTGGCTGCTTGCCACTGCCCACAGGGTTATCTCGAGGCTCTGAGAGCTAAGTGTGTCTAACCAAAGAGGATTCCACAGGATACCAGGCCAACCTCATGACTCAAACCTCAGCTCTGCCGTGAACCAAGTTCTGACTCTGTGTGGGTTACCTCATTTAGTCCAGGATCCCTTCTCTGTTACAAAGGAGACCACAATTCCTACCTGCTGTGTTGTCATGGAAACTTCTCTCTCTATTGCCTGTCAGTCACAGAGCAGGGGAACAGGAGTCCTTTACTAGCCTAGGCTCCTTTCAATCTCATGACCTGACTGAGAGACACTCAGGGACATCACATCTTCTGTGTTCATGGAAGACCAGGACGGAGCCTGGAGCTCATCATTTCTGCTACTCACACCCACCACAAAGACCCCCCTCACTGATATTCTGTCTCAGCAGGGGCCTCCAGGCTTTTTATCTGACTCTGAAATGGAATTGGGGTGCACAGTGAGTAAGAACATGGCTGGTTATAATTCCTGGACATTCAGAGACAGAACGCTTTATCAAGGAGAAGAAAGTGTTTCCTCACCATTGTAGCAAGTATTTATAAAATACAAACAATTACAGCACTATAAATAGCCAACACAACGTGGGTACTTATCATACACTGGGCTAGATTTATACTAAATGCTGTGGATGCAGTATTTAATTTAGTCTTCAGGGCATCTTTCCTCTTCTTTTCATAGATCAGAAATTTGAAGTCTAAAGGGGCTGAGTAGCCTGTATGATATCATATACAAAATGCCTTCAATTGGACTAAATGTGTTCAATCCAGAACCTTACTGTAGGCTGTCTAGCCAGTGCGTGGAAACCGACCACATTTTATAGGGTTTTATTTTTAAATTCTATTTATTAAATTTTAATATTTTAGTATGGAATAAAGTAAAATTGCCTTTTGCGTTCCCCCTGCCCCATAGACAATCCCCTCAATGCCATCAATGTAGTGGGTCAGTTTCCACCCGATTTTTAAAAACATAATGAAATCTTAGTTCTATTAGCATTTGTTTCTTCCCCTACATTTCCCCGCCCCCTCGTCCACCTCTTTATTTCTCACACACTTCTTTCTCTTACACAAGCTGCTTTGCCCTTTCATCACAGTCATTGGTGGGGATGTGGGGCGAGTGTCGTGGGGGAATCACTCCCTCTTCTGACACCTCAGCTCTACCGCGCTTCCCTCTTGATGTTGAACATGGCTGCCAAGGCCCAAGGTTTATGTGCCGACCGGCATCCATTAAACAGAGCAGCACCTCTGTGTGGATATGCCGCCCAGCAGAGGCCATCTAGCACACACGGGGACTCATTGCCCAAGGCTACCCACCGAGGATCAGAACTTCAACTGTAGCAGGTTTTGTTTGCACTAAGTCACCGTCAACAGACCACAGGGGCTTGGTGAGGGTCCTTCATATCTTCTGAAAGTCTCTGCATAGTTCTGATGCCTTCCCAGCTCTCCAGACCTTCATTCCTCTGACGTGGATCCCTTCTCTACCTGCTTCCTCATCTGCCTTTGCAGCTGGTCTCAACATCCTCTGAGATGTGTACCCTGAAAACACACCCCTCTCTCAAGTTCAAATCCTTCTACCGTGTCTTTGTCTCCTTCCAGCAAGGGTCCTGCAGATTTTGTTCCCCTTTTCTCTTTTAGCCCCAGTCTATTGGCGGCTTCCATCACACCAAAGCCACTGGTCTTTCTTCTTGCTGCTGAGAGCGCTTCAAGGCTTTCCACCTCCAGTGAGACCCAGGGTCTCCTCCTATCCCTCAGCTCTTCCAGGAGTCTCTCTGATGACTCTGTCAAGACTCACGTTCTAAAGGGGTCTATCCTCAGGGCCTGTCTCCTTTGCAGACCCAGTCCTGACTGTGTAGACCCGGTCCTGACTGTGTAGACCCGGTCCTGACTGTGCAGATCCGGTCCTGACTGTGCAGACCCGGTCCTCAAAGCTTCCCAGCAGCTGAGAGTTGTAGCCAAATCACTTGTTTGCTGTATTTGCCCCTCTTGAGTCATTATTCTGGTGTTGTCCTGGGAAGGTAAACTTCATCTTCTTTCATCTATGTTCCCATCTGATTTTTGATCAAAAGCAATGAAGGTGTGAACGAGGAATGTGATCCACTTGGTAGAGGGCCTGTCTAGAGTGTTTGAAGTCCTGGGTTCCGACCCCAGCACTATGTAAACCAGGTGTGGTGGTGCATGCCTGTCAGCCAGGCACTTAGGAGGAAGAGATTGGAGGATTAGATCAAGCTCATCCTCATCTGCATCATGAGGTGAGTTAGAGGCCAGTCTGGGTCGCAAAAGACATGTTGTGCTGGCTGGTTCTGTGTGTCAAGTTGATACAAGCTAGAGTCATCAGAGAGGAAGGAGCCTCAGCTGAGGAAATGCCTCCATGAGACCCAGCTGTAAGGTGTTTTCTCAATTAGAGGTGAATGGGGAGGGCCCAGCCTGTGGTGGGTGGTGCCATCCCTGGGCTGTTGGTAATGGGTTCTACAAGAAAACAGGCTGAGCAAGCCAGGGGAAGCAAGCCAGCAAGCAGCACCTCTCCATGGCCTCTGCCTCAGCTCCTGCCTCCAGGTTCCTGCCCTGCTTCAGTTCCTGTTCTAACTTTCTCCAATGATGGGCTATGATCTGGAAGTGTAAGCCAAATAAACCCTTTCCTCCCCAACCTGCATTTTGGTCATGATGTTTCTTCTCAGCAATAGAAACCCCAACTACGATGCATTATATCCAAACAACCACCCAACCAAAACAACAGGTACAACCGTGAAGATGCCTGCAGTTTTTGGTGGATTTGTACCCTCCTCAGGGACTTGGCAGCCTCAGGACCCATGTGGAGGTCATTGTGCTCACCTGTGTTCCTTGATTGCACTTGCCTCTCTCCCTGAAGCCCATCTGCCCCAGGGGATGCAAACAGGTGTATCCTGGGGTCTGTGGTCAGAACTGCTTATTCAGTGGGCTAGGAACTGGGATGCCACCCTTCCTTGCCACCTCCCTGTCCCTGTGATGTCTGGGAGCTCCCTAGTGGTTTCCTGTGCCTAGGAAATTGCTCCAGAGCACTTTGTGGATGTGTCTCCTAGGATAGACTTTGATTGGCAGTTCTCTATGGTCTGGAGCTGAAGTGTGGAGGGTTGTGTTTGCAAACTCTGAAATAATGAGGACTTGGGAAAGCTGCCTTGTCCCTGTAACCTGGGCAGTCCAGCTTGCTTGGGGGCATGTCCTACCAGGTTCTTGAAATGCCATGAAAGCTGATGAACTCATCTTGGCTTCTGGCAATTTTGGGGTCTCCAAACTGAATCAGTGTACATAATAACTGTGTTTACTTTGGAGCCCGAAGTCTCACCAATTGGGAAATCATCACCAGAAGACTTAGCCAGCTTGGGGTTTCTCCTCAGGTGCCTCCCACAAAGAAAGTTCATCAAGATCGTTAGGAAAACCCCCATCCTACACTGTCGTCTCCTTGCAATATACTATTCCCAGTCATTGCCCCTCCCCCTCCCCATTCTTGGATGTTTTAGCTTGTGTTTGGGGCACAACAGAGAGTCAGAGCAAGCCATGCGGCACCGGAAGAGAAGCAGACAATGTGAATTAGAACGGATGTTTAGAGAATGCTGCACACAAGACCCAGGTGGAGATCATTCAAAATCTTGGCAGAAAAAAGCATGGCTCGAAGGTAGGAGGTAGGTCACTTCTTGATGAGGGGAGGCCGTGTGGGGGTGAGATATGAACCAAGAAGGGGGTCTGGAAGCCTTCAGAGTGGCTTCTCTCCTGTTGGCGTTGCTGTTTGTCTGGATGGGTGAGGAGTGAGGAAGATGTGGACAACACTAACTTGAGGACCAAGTCTTTCTTCTAAATCTCACATTCATCCGGCACACTTAGCACACTTATCCCTTGATAGGAGGGAAACATGCATAGAAGTCATGTCCCTGGTTCTAGTCTTCAGGAAAGCGAGCTTGGACCCTGAAGCCCAGAGAGATCTCCATGCCCTGCCACCTGAAGGCATTGAAAAGGGGACAGATTGTTCCTCTGTCTGTTCCTACATCACTGTCTATCCCTACATCACTGTCTATCCCTCATAAAACAGGCTGTTCTCCGGCACACGCCAGCCTCAGGAGATGCAGGCTTCAATAGCCCCAGGGACTGGGCAGTGGGGCCAGTAGAGGTATCTCCCTATATAGAAGTCTTAGCAAGGGCCCGAAAAACAGGGCTGCAGAGAAAAGTCACTGAAAGAGACAAGGGTCAAGGGTGACCAGTGCTTCTGAGAAGCTGTGTAATTGTTACAGATGATCTTTCCCCCCTTACAGGACAGCGTGGCTGGAAACAGAGCAGATTCTATGAGCAACCAAATCTAATGGGTCCTACAGATGGAGGCATGAGTGGCCGCGTCCTGGATTGTAGCACGTGACTCATCGGTGGGTGAACTGTGTTCTAATATTAATTATGTAATCACGGGTGGAATGTAGGGGAAGCTGTAATCAGACCTCCATGTCACCATGATTGTCACTCTTGAGCGATGAGCGGGACACCTGCCGGGCTCCATGGGAGACAGGGTGGGCTGAAGGTGCTGGGATCCCATGATCCTATAACCTTGTGGGGAGGCGGTGTGAATGCAGAGCCGGTTAATGGACTGGGGGCAGCCCCCACATCAAATGTTGCTGACGGGTGATGAATGAGTCAGTTCTCCACGACGCTGCAAAGGGGAAGAAGGGTGGCTTTGAGCAAACAGCGTGGATCTTTGACTGCTCGCTCCATCCATATGAGCAGCTCCGCTGGAAGAGGCAGAGACAGCAGGTTTTAGGACCGTAGAACCTAGTGGGGACAGACTTGAGTAACAGCTGCTGGGACCTGGCGTGGTTCTGTGAGAGCATCGTAGTGGCAGGTGCCGGCTCTGCAGAGCTGTTCCTCGCTTGTCTTTCAGGGCAGACTGCAGGCTTCTGGCTTTGACCCATAGCTCTCATTCTTGCCCATCTTTGAGTTCTTGTTTGTTCCTGACTGATCTCAGCCAACCTCAGCAGATGCTTGCAATTTGCTCTCACATTTAGACGTGGAATCTGCAGGAGCATCTTGCTAATGGGGGGGGGTCCCCAACCTTCACTTCTCACTATGGTCCTGGGCTAGAGAGGGATAAAAAGGGGGTTTGTGGGAAGGCTGTCCTCAGTGGACTTGAGGCGCTTCCTGGGGGTGGTAACCCTGCAAAGGATGAAGTCCAGGGAAAGGTGGTCAGTGAGGGAGACAGGAGGAGGCTGAGGGGAAAATGTTCAGGTGTGGGTGTGTTTGCCAGAAGAAGTGATGGAAAACCCTATGGGTATTACCAAGATAGATGTGGTCTGAGACAAAACTCTGGGGGAAAAGGGAATTCTTGTATGGCTGGTTTTGTAAGCCATGATAAGTAGTTGCCTTGCATGGAGCGGAACTTGAGTTTTCTGAAAAGCTGTAAAAGGGAGAGATTCCAGAGTAGCCAGATGGTCCAGCTGAGGTGGTAAGCAGGACTGGGTACAGGTAGGGAGGTTTAAGAGCAAAGGGCTTCTGAACCAGGCAGCTGTGTGTGTACAAAGCCAGAGTGGAAGTACATTTAGGAAGGAGCCTGGCTAAATGGTGTGGACTAAACATGTTGGTGATGCAGGAGAGGCCCAGGGGAGCAGCATGGGTCAGTAGCAGGATTCAGCCTCGGCGACTGGAGCATAAGAAGATGGGCTGATTGATTTGATTTGTGGACATGAACTCAGTGTACAGGGGACATTCAGATAGACCTGGCTGATAGACAATGAACTGACCTTCAAGATGACTGGACACTCCAGGGCCCATCTCCAGAGCCGAGCTATCAACCCAGCAGGCGCTGCATGTGCTTTCGAGGTCAGAACACAGTGGTGTGAGGAATAGGAGGGCTGACAAGGGATGACGACAAACTTGCGTAGGTCCTCTTTGCAGGGCAGCTGAGTTCGATCCCGCCACTCGTGCATGCTTCCGTTGCACCGCTCAGGCGATCATCCCGCCCGGCCACCTTGGTGTCCAGCAAACTAAGTCCTACTAGAAGTGGAGGTCTGCTAAGCACCTCCCCCTCCCATACACTGTCTTCCCAAAGCTTCCAGTGTCTATGTTGCTGAGTTTCATAGCCTCTGGTTGCCTTTTTTCCCCTAAGCATGATTTGGAGTACAAGTACATCCAGAAATTCTTTACAACTTTCAGGTAAAGCCTCTGCCTATCATTTGTGAGGCCTTGAGTTCCATCTCCATCACCAGAAAAATTTAAATTTATTATTGTTTTTCTTAAATACATACATACACACACACACACACAAACCTCACCACAGACTGTAATGCACACCTGGACAGTGTATTAGTCAATGTTCTATAGAGGAACAGAATCCACAGAATCAATATATATTATAGATAGAACAGTCCAGTGATGGTCATGTGTATGCTGGAGATGTTGAGAGACCCCATCACCCCTCAGTCCCTGAAGCTGGATGCTTTAGTGGTCCTAGTCTAGCACTAGAGGCCCGGAGGGGTCTTGGAGAGCCATGGTCTTAAGTGTGTATTAGTATGTGGAAGAAGCTGGGTTTTTGATGGAAATAAAGAAGGGACAGCAGGCAAGTAGATGTGCTCATCACCAATTAATGAAGGCAATATATGAGCAAGCAGCATGGCTTTCTCTTCAGACTTCTTTGTATTTGGGTCACTTGTCAGAAGGTTCCACTCTTTCTACAGCAGTGGTTCTCAATCTCCCTAATGCTGTGACCCTTTATGTTGTGGTGACCCCCAACCATAACATTATTTTCTTTTCTTTTCTTTTTCTTTTTTTTTTTTTTTTTTGATTTTTCGAGACAGGGTTTCTCTGTGTAGCTTTGCGCCTTTCCTGGGACTCACTTGGTAGCCCAGGCTGGCCTCGAACTCACAGAGATCTGCCTGGCTCTGCCTCCCGAGTGCTGGGATTAAAGGCGTGCGCCACCACTGCCTGGCCATAACATTATTTTCATTGCCACTTCATAATTGTAGTTTTGCTACTGTTATGAATCATAATGTAATGTAAATCTGATGTGCAGTGTCTTAGTTAGGTTTTTTTTTTTTAATTGCCATGAAGAGATATCATGACCATAGCAACTCTTACAAAGAAAACATTTCATTGAGGTGGTGGCTTATAGTTTCAGAGATTCAATCTATTATCACCATGATGAGGAACATGGCAGCATGCAGGCAGATGTGGTGCTGGCTATATCTTGACCAGAAAGCAGCAAGCAGGAAGCTGACTGACTGTCACACCAAGTAAAGCTTGAGAAAAGAGACCTCAAAGCCTGCTCCCCACATTGACACACTTCCTCCACCAAGGCCACACCTCCTAATAGTGCCACTCCCTGTGGAGGCCATTTTTCTTTTCAAACCACCACATGCAGGATATCTGATAGGTGACCCCTGTGAAAAGGTTGGTTGACTTCCAAGGGGTCATAACACACAGGTTCAGAACCACTGCTTTAGGAGAGAGTTTATGCCTAACCAGTTAATTATTCCTGACAGTGCCTCACAGGCCCACCCAGACACCAGTTTCTTAGTTGATTTTGATCCAATCAAGTTGACAATCAAGATGAACCATCACAGGCATATAGGGAGAGACCTACCATGAAAACCCATTGAGCCAGTAAAACACTGTTGGAAGGGCCAGCAGAGTAATGCGGCTGCACAGAACCTGGTGACTCTGGTTCCTGATGTCACTAGAGTCCACTCAGGCCAGGAAGGGGAGGTCCTGTGTTTCCAGTGTCATCTATGTAGGGGCGGGGACGACAGTCCTGTGTCTTAAGTGTCAGCTGTGCTCAGATACAGAGGTGTAAATTGTTGCTGGAGGGCTTCTCTCCAGGTTCCACCAAGCCCTGCAGTCCCACAATCCACATATAAAATAATCACTCAGACGCTTATATTTCTTACAAACTGTATGGCCGTGGCAGGCTTCTTGCTAACTGTTCTTATATCTTAAATTAACCCATTTCTATAAATCTGTACCTTGCCACGTGGCTGGTGGCTTACGGCATCTTTACATGCTGCTTGTCCTGGTGGTGACTGCAGTGTCTCCCCCCTTCTTCCTGTTTCCCCAATTTTTAATTTCACCAATAGTAAATAATTTGAACTGTACGGTTTTCGTGGCTTTCATTCTCAGCAGTATTTTCTGAATGAGGGAGGCAACTCAATTCATATTGTAGCAGCTGGCACTTACAGATCCTTTGAACTCTGAAGTGGACTCTCACTTGGGCTACATCATCCCACTGTGGCCCTATGGGAGTGGTATGGAGGGAGACTGAGATACGGAGGCTAAGTAGCCCACTCAAGGCTACCTGTAAGCAAATGCCCACCTGAGCTCTCTGGGTTGAATCTGGTGCTTTATCCCACCCACCAGTTCTCCCTGGATGTTTTGTCTCCCAACCCAAAGCAAAGATAGAGCTAAGATCACCAGCAGCCACACACACCACATTCTAAATGTCCTGAGAGTAGCAGTCACAGGCAAATGCCTATTTCCAAGATGTTTTCTTGGGCTTCTCTGTTTATGGGACCTCCTCTGTGATTACCCAGCAGATGGCATTCATGCAAACTCAAATATCACAGCAAACTCCTCCTTCAGATTAATTAGTTTCCATTTATACACCTCACCTCAAAAGCTTTAAAGTTCTTTGATCTTGCAGTTCTGGTCTCCAAAGCCTTCCAATCTCCTGTCTTTCAAGTGCCTTTGTTTTTCTGCAGTGTTTCCTTAGAACAAAACCTGGAGACTCCAGAAGGGGTGTGTCCGCCTGCTGCCAGAAGCTGTCTCCCCAACCCCCAACACCCATGCCATGTTTTCAGAAAAAGCCACTATGAAACAGAGCCATACCCATTCTCCTGGGACATCCTGGGCCCAGATTGCTCTGTGATATCATGTAGGCCTGTTTTATGAAGGATGGAAAGCTTTTGTAGTCTAAGAGAACAATGATTATCAGGGAAAAAGGGAGGATTCTACATAACAAAGCAGCACTAGGCACATTGCCTGGCCCTGTCTCACAAGCCAAACTGGTAGGTAAATAGTACTGGTCCCATCCTGTGATTATTTTGTTGGATGCATTTGTGTATCTACTCCTTCGTGGCAGATGTTAGCATGTATTGTCAGATGTTTGAGGTCTATGTCTTGTCTTCAAGGTTTTGGTAGTCCTGTGGGAGACTAGGATGGGGGAAAGGAGTGTTTTTATTTCCAAGCATCATGGCTTTTATGAATCAAGACTTGCATGCACCATGACTTATGCTAACTTCTGTGACTTCCATGTTCTATGACTTCTATGAATCATGACTTATGTGCATCAGTCAGGACTTCCATGTGCCATGGTCTGTGTGTATCATAACTTCCTTAAATCATGCACTATGGCTTCCATGTACAATGACTCTGTGTACTTTCACATCTATACATCATGGTGTCCCTGTTTCATGAGTTCTGTGTACCAAGACTTCATGCTTGCACAAGCACCATAATTTATGGCCATCATGATTTTTGTACACCATGGTTTCTCTACATCTCAACTTCCATGCATCACTATGTCCATGAATCATGACTTATGTGTATTAGGATTTCTGTGCATCATAATTTCTATGCACTATATACCATGGATTCTATACATGGCTATTTTCATGACTCATGACTTTGGGGCATTGTGGCTTCTGTTCATTGTGACTGATCTTCATGATGAGTTGGGTACATTATGATTTCTGTACAATGTACCATGGCCACAAACACCATGACTTCTGTGCTTCATGACTTGTGAACATTATGACTTGTGAATATCATGTCTTTCATACATCATTATTTCCATTCATTATGACTCTGTCGGTCACAACTCTGATGCATCATGACAGCCATTCATTTCAACTTGAGTGCACCAAGATTTCTGTGACTCATTTCTGTTGTATCCATTCCATACATTTCCACTTCAACCAAAGCTGGTGGTCTTGGTTATGTATGAAAATAACCTCAGAGAAAGGATATCTATCTATCTATCTATCTATCTATCTATCTATCTATCTATCTATCTATATATATATATATATATATAGAGAGAGAGAGAGAGAGAACAGGTACTCATTCTTTGCCCCATCTGTTTTCTCATGTCCACACTCCATGCAGGCCAAATTTGTCCTGGGGACCACAGATTTGCCTGTCTGCATCCAAACCCCGTGATCTCTCTCCCTGTTTCCACACGCCACCCGGGGATCAGCCCCTAAGCAAGATCTCTTCCTCTGCATTCACACAGACTTTGGGGACTGGACCTTCATCTGTCACCACAATAAAAATACTTGTCAATCTGCCTCAAGTCCCATTTGAGAATATGATAAATGACATTATTTAAGGAAAATAGCCACCAGAGTGATTCCTCTTCTCAGACATTAGTCCTGATGATGGAGTGCTGATATTGTAACCACTTCAGTGGTACCCAGGGCCAAGGATGAAGGCTTCACTAGTCTCTACCTTCACTCGGTGTTCTGCCCAGGTTCAAACTCTGGCTGCGTGGTTTCCTGGCTGTGAGCCCCTTGGCAGTTCCTCTCTCTTGCTCCCTCTCTTTCCCTCCCTTCTCCCCCCTCTCCCTCTCTCTACCTCATTCTCCCCCTCCTTCCTTCACTCTCTTTATCTTCTTCCTTCTCTCTCTCCCCTCTCTCCATCCTTCTCTCTGTCTCTGTCTCTCACCATTCCCCCATCTCCATCTCTTCCTCTCTCTGTCTCTCTCTCCCTCCTCCCCTTCCTCCCTGTCTTTCTCCTCTCCCCTCTTCCCCTCCCTTCTCTCTCTCCCCCCTCTCCCACTATCTCTCTCTGCCTCAGATGCTTCATCTATAGAGTGAGGACAGTTTGGTGAGATTTCAGGAAGAATACAAACTAGAAGCTTGGTGGTGGGGCTTAGAAGAGAACTGCTTTGCAGGCATTGTTATCAACATGCACATATGTAGTTTCTGCCCCCAAGAAGCTGCAGTCAGGAGGGAAAACCTGAGGCTCAATTGTGATAAATGCCATTTCTTATCCCACCAGGAAAAGTATGGGTGCAGAGAGCTGGATGAGGTTTGCCTGGATGGTCACAAAAGCCATCCAGTGTGACTCCTTAACCAGGTTCAACAATGGAGTTGGAGGGGCAGGACCTAGTGTGAGGAATATTGGGTAGCCTGGTGGTTCATCTTGCCAATTTGACTGTATTTAGAATCACCATGGAAATACATCCCCAGGAATGACTGAGGGAGTTCTAGACTGTGTTAACTGAGGTGGGAATATATACTTTAAAATGTGACTCAGACCCCATGGTCTGGGGTCCCACAATGAATAAAAAGGAGAAAACAAGTGAAGTACAAGTCACCCCACCCCACCTCCACCCGCCCTCTTCCATTTCCTGGTTGTAGACATGGCTGTTTCCACTACCCTGCACTAAGCCTTCCTCACATGATGGGCTAGACCTTTAAACCTTCTCTCATTGAGTTGCTTTTGTTCCATATTTTGTTATAGCAACGAGAAAAGAACTAATATTGGCAGAATTAGCTGCCAACATCCACCTTTCCCATTCCTTCCATTTTCCTTATCCTGTTTCCATCTACTTCCCCCCACCCATCTAGAGGAGAGTGCCCAGGGAAGTCCTGGAATAATAAGAGACTTGCCTTATAGATCACGGTGTCCTCAGAACATGATGTGCCAACCTATCCCAAGGTCATAATAGGATGAGAGGCGAGTGTGTTATTTTAAGTCCAGATGGGAACTGTATGGAGACATGCCTCTTTATTTGAGAAGTCTATTTTGCTACAAAGACGCTGAAGAACAGAAATCCAGCAAGCTTTGAGAAGAATGAGCCACAGTCCTTTATTCTCCAGATGCATTCCCAGGGTTCACTAGGCCAAATCACTAGGTGAAAGGCACACGCTATAGTCCTTTCCATTCACCTCCCTGAGCACACAAATGCTATTTATGTGGTTTGAGCTTCATCATGGGAAATCACTTTGCATGTGGTGACTTGGGCTTTGGGGGAAAATTTTGCATGGTGTGGCCATGTGTCTGGGAATGGAAGAGGTTTCTTATTGCCTGGGTACCATGTAGCCATCTGGACCCACTCAGCATGGCTAATGAAGGGCTCAGCTTATGACCTGCTGGCAGGAGAGCTCTACGACACACCTTGTGACCAAAGACAAGAAATCCCCTGCGTGGGTTGAGGTCTATTATTAATCTTAGGGTTGTGAGGCTGCCACTGAACTACTGTGAGTTGAGGAAGGTGGGCTGAGTCCAACAGGATTGTATGTGTTGTGAGACTCTCTTGACAGACTGCTGCAGACACCAGATAAAGGCCTGCTATGGGAAGGGCAGGGGATCTGTGCTACTTGAAGCTGGTTAGGTAGGGCTTGGATCTGAGCCATGCACTCGTGGAAGACAGTTGTCAGCAGTCATTATTGGATACTAGCTGAATGTTCAGGGATTTAGCCAGTACTGGGATGAGCTACTTGAAGTTAGTATGATTCATAAAAATCAAGACCCAGACTCACAAGACCCAAACTGCCCTTGTTTCAGACATCTGCTGCAAAGCCAACTGGCTCTACATTTGGGGCTTCCCACAAATGCCTCTGGGACTGAAAATTTGCTAGAACAAGTCAAAAAAGTATTAAAAAATGTATGCTTCTGATTCTCCTCTATCACGAAGGATATAAATAAATAGTCAAATAAAGAGACATACCAGGCAAGATCTAGGAAGTAGACAGAGCTTCCCACTGTTTCTGGTCACACTTCCCTCCAAGTCCTTGAATGCATTCTCCACCTAAAGCTCCCCAGATGTCACTGCTCAGGCCTCAGACTGCATTGTTCAGGTGTGACTGGTCAATCATGAGCTTTGCATTTTGGAGAAGGCACAGAAACTATCATTGGCCATTGCCAGTGGGTTCCGGTCTCCTCTCCTCCAAGGAGGGTGGAGGAGCATGGCTAAGGTTCTAAGCCTCTGATCACACACCAGTGTCTTCCATCTGCAGGTCCTCTACCTGAAGCCCCTCCTCTCTCTCCATTCTGTCATCTCATTAGTACAAACAGAAGGGCTCACAGTGCATAATGAAGGTTACTCCCATTACCCCAACATTCCAAGAACGTAGGAGCTGTGTTGTGTTTTGTGTGTGTGTGTACACATACATGTATGTATGTGTGTGTACATCTGCTTTTTCTATACCATGGCATGGCAAGGTTAAAGGAGACAGAGACTACTGACCCAATTTCTGACTCAGAACCTTGGCCAAATTATGTGTTTGGCTGGAGGCAGCAAATAAAGTTCAGAAAATACCTGAGCCAACTGATGGGGGATTAAAACCACCATTGAGGATAAAAAAGCTCAATGTCTATTTTGCACAATCAAGAAATGGTCATCTCAAAGCTTAGCCCTCACGGCAGGAGGATCAACGGCTTATGATTCTTTCTCATTTTGATGTGAGGATAGCCATGAGCCAATTTTCCTGGATTAGAATGAAGATGGGCATCAAGGAGAGGCCCCCAAACACCTCCCGGGAGACTGGAGGAGGATGGCAAGTGCATGCCCAGGCAGGTGCAATGCATCACTGCTGCAGGGAATGCACCATTGCAGCGGGCAATGCACCACTGCTGCAGGGAATGCACCACGGCAGCGGGCGTTCTCAGAACACTTGAGGAACAGAGTATGAGAACGCAGTGTGGCCGGGTTCCAGTGTTCAGAAGTGTCTGCCTGGTCTCACCAGGCCTGCATTTCTCTGGTTCTTAGCTGATCTTTGTGCCCAAAGATGTTTCTGAGGCTCAGCAGGCAGCTTCCTAGCTATCAGTGAAGTGCTTACCCTGAAGCAAGGCTCAAGGACCCCTTGATTTCTAGAGTCATCTTCAAACAAACAAACAAACAAACAAACAAACAAACAGATGTAGTTGACTTCTGACCCCTACATCTCAGGCAAGTGTGCATATACGTATGTCCTCATTCATGTACACTGGCACACACACATTTGTTTATGTACACACAGGTAAGTACTTCTCTCAAGAATGGTTGTTCTCCAGGTACTCCCAGGTTTCATTTTTTTTCTGGGACTCTGCTTGATTTGAGGATTTCGGATTCTACTTTCCTACCTGCAGCTGGTTCAGGAGGTTCCTACAGGAAAGGAATGGAAGAGAAGAGGTCCAGTATGTGTTGGGTGGCATTTGTGAGAGTTGCCTTGTTGATTGCAGAGAGAAACCTTGGTATGTCTCTTATGCTGTCCTGAGATTCGTAGTGGGTTTGTGGAATGAGATGGCTATTTCTAAACAGTTTTCAGATAGGGAAGGTGATTCACAGACCCTCTGCCATCTCCAAAATCTAGTGAATGAAGTGTGATTCTGACTAGACAAGGAGTTATAGATGAGGAAGCTGAGGAACACTGTATCTGCATCTTGGTAACTGTGTCTCCTGATGGTCAGCCCCTTCTTGGTTAAATACTCTTGAGGTTGCTGCTAGATGGTTCTCACTTTATCAGAAACCAAGGTACCAGGCAGTTTTCCGACATGTGTATCCACAAAGGATCTGCATCCTCGAAGGTCCTATGTCATTATGATACCTCGTGCTTTGTGATTTTTGATACCCTTTTCTTTTGTGGGAATCAATAAAAAGAGATATCTTTAAAAGGAGATCTGGTCTACCATGATTTGAGAGCAGAAAAAGGGTTACCTTGCAATATGAACATACTGCCCACCTCAGAAATATTTGTAACAACTTTAAAATCCACAATCTAGAACCTACCTCACTGCTCCCTGTTTTGGTGAAGCCCACCTAATCTCTCTTTGGAGTGTTTTCTTTACTAAATAGACTTCTATTTGAACTGTACAAGTTGCCTCACTGAATATTTTCTTTCAAGAAGACAAGGATTGAGAGATCCTGATAACAGTAAAGCTATGTCTCCAGCTGAGGGTTGGAATCACAGGGTGCTCCTGCATGGCTCCCACAGTTAATGTAATTCTCTGAAGAGCCATATGACTTGGTGTTTCCTAGGACTCCATCAAATCCAGCTCATCTGGAAGTATAAACACACAGCAGGAGAGGGAGATGGGGAGCTCCCGTTGTCCAGAAGCAAGGAGATATTTCCGCTTCCATGTGCTTTAGGCTGCTCTCCACTTGTAGAAGATGGGAGACATACTATGTGTGCACGAAGTTATACTGAATCCCGAATAACTTCTAGTGTTAGATTAAACCCCACTGTGCATGTTACAGGAAACAGCTACAGCTACTGCAGCACAAGTAGGGGTCCAAATCCACTTTGGTCAAGCTGCTAACAGAGACACAGCTGCACCGGCTCAGAACAATTATAGGCTTTTGTAAGACAGATTTTTTTTTTTTTTTGCTAATAAAGCCAAAATGATAATTTGGGCTCACCTGTAGTTACCTATAAAATTCCCCTGTTCTAGACCTATTTAAAAGTCATCAGATTTAAGATAAGCAAGTTTCACCTTCCCTCTGTTGTCTGAAAAGGAGGCAAAGCATACATAGGGAAATTTGGTTCTGATGGCAAAGCCTTTTCTAATAGAAACTTGGTGATACATGCTCACTTGCTTCTCCTTATTTTTTTTTGGGGGGGGGCGGGGGAAACAGTGGACTTATCAAATAAGCCTTGCCTTAAAGACAGATAAAATGTGGGGAAGTATTATTTGAATGACAGCAAGTGTGAAGTGTAGCAATTTCTCTGAAAGCAAAGGGAGACAATGTTCCACTTCCAGAGTTACAGGGATGGATTGGTCCTGGAAGCTGAACCAGTGAATGAGCCTGCGGTCATCATACGTAGAGTCATAGAGGAGGATACAGTCATAGGAACAAGCTCAGATATGGGTGGAGGAGGCAGGGCCTCCAAACTTTTAGGTCTGAAGTCGAATTCTAAGTGGTGTAGTTGAGGTGTGGTGGTCATGCGTCTGTGGTCCCAGCTACTCAGAAGGAGGGTTGCTTGAGACCATGAGTTCAAAACTGGCATGAATTAGTGAAACAGAGACTGCCTCTCAAACACACATGAGCACATACACATGCATACATACACAGACGACAGACTCTCTCTCTCTCTCTCTCTCTCTCTCTCTCACACACACACACACACACACACACACACACACACACACGCACACACACACAAATGCACCACGAGATGTGGAATCTCTAAGACCCGCCTCCAACCTGAGTGGAGGGAGGTTGAGCGATATCTGTTCAGAGAGCTGCCGGGCTCCATAAAGGAGCAGGCAGAGCAGACTCTCCAGAATGACCCAGAAGCACCCAGTTGTCCTGTGCAGGGCTCACTCAGATTTTTTTCCCCCAGTGGGTCCATTGTGTAGTGCCCACGGTGAGGAGGGAATGTAGGTCTGCTCTAGTCTGAGAGCATGGCTGTGAACTGGATAGACCTGGCCTTGGCTGCATCTCTGTAGTCTGTGTTCCTCTGGGGACCTGGAGTTTCTATGGGCTTTGGGAGAATGACTGGGAGGTTTCCACGAGGAAGCTAACAGAAAACAGGCATGTTCTAAAGTGGCCAGTCCCCTAGCATACCTCCGCCTGTCTCCTCCAGGTTCAGGCCTAGCCTCTGTTTTCCTCTGATTAAATCTTAAGTCCAACTTCAAGGACCTTCTCTCAGGCTCGTGTGGTGACAATGTCTTTATCAGTGCAATACAAATGCCCCTCTCAATGCCCCCATCTCCAGTTCTGCCCAGTTTGAGCCCTGATTAATGAGGGTTGTTAATTAGAGCACTCTTCCCAGCTACAGACATGGCTGGAAGCCAATCTTGGAAGACAGAATCCATCCTCTTGGAGCTGATGAAAGAGGCTATATTGATGGGAGAAGCTAGGCTGGAGGTGGAAGGCTCCTTTCCCTTTGTCTGACCAGACCATCCCTTGTCCCCACCCCACTTTCCCTCTTGACCTGGCACATCCGCTCTGACGACTGTTTCTACTTCCTACCTCTGGCTGTGAAGACATCCATGGTACGCAGATTCATAGCAAACTGGGAAGGACTTTGGAAGAGAGAGATAGAGGAGGCAAGGGGAAGTATAGGGGCAAGAGGATGTAAGGGAAGGGAGGTCCAAAGACAAGGGATATTGTGGAAGGAGCCTAGCTGGGGAGGGAGAGCCTCAATGGGAGGGTACCCTGAGTGGGGATTAGAGCCTAGAAGGGAGAGCAGAGACGTAGTGGGGAGGAGGGTTATTGAGCTTGGGGGGCCTTAAAACACTTATGTGGAGAGAAACTGGAGAGAGGGGGGCACCAGGAAGACCTAAGGGGGAGGAATCCTGATGGAGGAGACATGGGTGAGGAGTCTTGAGGACCCAGGGAACCAAATCCACAGGCCCAGCATCATAGGTTTTGAGGACCCCGGGTGAGTTATCATGAGCAGTGGCTCAGCCTTGGCTGCAGGTGAAACTTGTGCACAGCTAGACCCTGTCCAGGTTGTCTCCAACCCAAGGAATCAGGGCCACTGGGTCAGGTCTCTACAGGACAACCTGGTGAGGTCTTCTAAGGATGTGATGTGCAGTCAAAGCTCAGTCTTGCCTGGACCAGGTGGCTGTATATGGATGCAGGGCCACCCCAGAAGATGCTTCTCTATTGTCTTCAAAGCTGCTTCCTATGTGGTGATTTAAAGAGGCCCAAAATATTAAAATGTAGCCTCTTTTGGAGCCTAGAAATATCCACTGATACCACATCCTTCCATTCATTCATTCATTCATCCATTCATCCATCTATCCATCTATCCATCCATCCATCCATCCATCCATCCTATAAACCTCCACTTATCATGGACTGGGACAGGAGCTGACAGAGAGACTTCCCAGAGGAGGCCAGGCCACAGGAGGCACAGAATGGCCTGGCCAAGAGCAGGCCGGGTGGTAAAGTCCTGGAAAGATGCTCTGGGTTACCTAGGAACTGCACCTCTTAGCTGTTAATGAGCATCTCTGCTAGGTGGGTCAGCCCATGGTGATGATATCCTGTGGCTAGATCTGTGGACTCTGCACACTGGCTGCAGAGGCCTGCCTCTCACAGACTTGGGGGAGCGGCTGTATTACGGCCCCATATGCACCATCTTGGAGGTCAGAGTTCTCATAAAGGCCCTAGAGACACATAGTGATACCCTGGGTGTCGGTGGGAAGGGACTTCGTAGAGCACTGGGGTAACAGTGCCACCGTGGTACCTGTCCTTTCTCTTTGTGTTTGTTTCTATGCCCCACAACACTCTGCAGACACTCAGAAGCTACTGAAAGTCTCGCAGGCATCAACATGCAATCAGACAGAGGCCTGGGAAAAAAAAAGCCTGAGGAAGACTCTCCCTGGCTCACCCCAGCTAGCCTCTGAAGCTGGCCGGAAGACTCCTTGCCAGAACTTAATGCCCTAAATGTGTTCGCTGACAGAATAAGACAGCCCCTTTCTCCACCCTTCCTTTATTCTTCCCTTCCACCTCCCTCTCTCCTCTCTTCCTCTTCCCTTCTCTTCCTCTTCCCCTTTCTCTTTCTCTCCCCTCCTCTCCCTCCCTCTTGCCGCATGTCCCCCTTCATCCCCCGCCCCCAGCTTCTTCGTCAGCCTGCCCCACTGTCTGCCCTTATTTTTAGAGAGGATGTGAGCTCCAAAGATCACTTTGAGCTCTTTCATGTGAGATTCTTTCTGCACAGGCCCAGACCCCGCTTCTTGTTTTTGTCTGGCTGGGGTCAGAGACAAGCGAGACTCCGGCAGTCACAGGACGGCACCGCCACTCCCTGCTCTTTGAGGGGCCTCCAGACGGGAGGGTCTCCAGCCCCATGGCTCGCTGTGCTGACAGTGGAATCTCTGTGGTGAGGCCCTGCTTGTCTTGTCTGTGATGCCAGTATGGGGACATGATGTGGGAGCCTGGAGATGTCTCTGTTTCTCCTCCTCCCATCTATGGGCTTCTCAGTGGCACAGATGTCCAGATACCTGCTCTTCTTAGGGTGTGGAGAGTGAGCCCATGTGATGGACCTCTGGATGGTGACATCCGTATCCTCATTTCAAAGTCTTCACCCTGTTTTTGGGTAGAGCTGCCTTCCTACCTGGGTCCATTGTTGAGATAAGTGCTGATGGGGGAACAGTCTAGAAGTACAGGGCTCCTTGCTCTTTGTGTTTGTCTAACTTTATCCTTTGCTAGTACATGTTGGGGGGCCATAATTCCAATCCATGGTGCCTCTGGCTCTTCAACCCCTTATGAATACCTTGCAGCGCTGCCCTGGGGTCAGGGTTTAGGGGTGAAGGGTGCTGTAGATGGACAGATATACCCCCAAGGACCTTCACTGTACTCAATTTTTATTGTTAGATAATAATAGATTCTTTTAGTGCAAGGCAGACCTCTAGACTGGCACATTGGAGACCCCAGATGCACTGTGAGTGCTAAGGTTCGGGTGAAACCAGATTTGACCACCCGGAGCCTCAGCTTCCCTATGTATAATGTGGGACACCATCATGAATGGACAGCTGGTGCCTGGAACTCCTGGGTCCTCCTCATGACAGGGACAATTGAAACATCTCTGCGTCCCCCCAGCTGGTGGAGGGAGTGGGATGGGGTTACACTGGGCGTTTGGAGGCCACAGAGACCTGGGTGGACCTGGATGTCTCTAGGGATTGGTGTTCCCAGCCTATCCTATCAGAGACAAGCTTGCCCCCCCGGGAGGCAGCTGTTCTAGTTTGTTCCTGAAGGTTCTCGCACAGAACCACTTGCTATGCGATGGACTGACCCTCTGCAGAGCTGACTGTGAGTCCCAAGGCCTCCAAGCTCCTTCAGACATCAGGGAAGGGATGGAGGTGGCTTTAGCCTTTGCCCTGGTTTGCTTTCTATCGCTGTGACAAGCACCATGACCAAGGAGGAAAGGATTTATTTCAGCGCAAAGCTTACAGTCCATCACAGAAGGAAATCAGGGCAAGAACTCGAGGCAGGACCCTGAAGGCAGGACCCTAGAAGCAGGAACTAGGGCAGAGGCCATGGAGGAGTGCTACTGCTTACTGGTTTGGTCCTTGTGGGTAGCACCACCCACAGTGGGCTCCTCTCAGAGCCATCATGGATCAGGAAAATGCCCTACAGGCATGCCCATGAGCCAATCTGATGGAGGCAATTCCTTAACTGAGGTGCCCTCTTCCCAGATAACTCCAGCTTCTGTCAAGTTGACAGACACTACCCAGCACAGCACCCTAATCCAGCTCAGGAAGGCATTCCCAGCCTCTTCCCTGAGCATCCCCTGCTTTTGTTTCTCGCCATTGCCTGATTCTAGACAGTCATAAAGCCTCCCACATCCCATCACTTGGGACCGTGCAGGTAACACAAACTCTGGCTAGTTTGATCTCAGTGCCTATCAATTTTTGCAGTGCTGGGATAGAAGCCAGGTGACGAGCACATTAGGCCTGTGCTCTACCACTGAGCTAGCCCCATAGCGCTGATCATTTTTACTTAAGGGATGGATTCTTGGAACGCCAGAATAGAAATCTCTACTGGAGCCCCACTGAGCACCTGGTGTCTTCTCCTAGGATTTTAATCCATTTTTTTTTTTCACGAAACAAAGACCACAGCCTAGCATTGGTTCAGGAGGAAAAGCAGAGGCCAGAAGCCTTCCCCAGGATGGAGAGTTCTCAGGAGGCAGAGGGCACAGGTGTGGGTCCACTCCAGCATGGCGGAGGTTTGTTCACATACAGAGTTGGCCTGAACCAGCCACCCACTGCTCTTTGGCTTTAAAGGGGGAGCAGTATGTGCCTGGCATCCAGATGCCCCATGTGAACAGGAAAGAGGCACTGATGGATGGCGGCGCCACAATGAGAAATGGATCAATGTATCATCTCACCTGGTATTGGCATTCTCACTCAGAGAGGAGGCCCAGCAGAGGTCTTATAGCATGGGCTCCAGCTTCGCCTGTCGGGAGGACATTCCCCCAAGGATAAGAGGATGTCAGCCTGGCCTTTCTTGGAGCTTCCTCCATCACAGTATATGGATGGGGGTGGTGTGAGCATGCAGTCTGCACACCTTCCCCAGAAAGCCTCAGGTGAGATCAAAGAGGCTATGGGTATCCATTTGTGGCTGCTACTGTAGCTGTGACATGCTGGGGTTCATGTGGCAATTTGTGAGGCTCTGACAGCACTGGGGTCCGCTTTTAGGGTCTTTAGGGTTGTTTTCCTGGGAGAATAGGTTGACCTGTGTCCCAGAGCAGAGCCCATGGAGCACTCCACTTCGGCTGGAATCAGCACAAAGCAGACCCCACACCACTGGCCAGTGGCACACCATGCCACTCAGATGGAGGGTCCACACACAGAGAGACTGAAGCCTTGAGAGTCTCTATTGTTCCTAGCACTCTCAGAAGAGCCAAGTGCCCCTGAGCTCACCTTGGCTCCTACTTCTAGCTCTCACTAGAGCCCAGGAACTCAGGTCCCTCTAGCCTTGTTGCATTGGCAGGGTCTGTCTGCATCTCTACGTGGGATACTCTTCTGTCTTGCAGGTCCATTCACTCACTACCTCTAATTTCCACACCCCAAACCGAGCCTGTGAAGCCTTGTCTTGCTTTCAGCCTGTGGGTGGAGCTGGCTTCCCACAACTGTCTCCATCAGTCAGTTCAGCATGGGCATCTGGTGGATGCTCCTCCGGTCAGAGCCAAACACTCCTCCCTTTTGCTTGGCTTCCTGCTATACCCAGCTCACTGGCAGCTGGGTGACCTGTGTAGTGGCTATACCCCTCATTTCACCCCATCAGCCCATCTGTTTTATAACACAGGCTGCGCTGGCACTGGGATCCAGAGAAGCTGGAGTCATCAGGAGTAACACCACAGAGTCATGTCTTGTGGACAACAGGCCTGGGTCAGCAAATGGAAGGTGCCTTCTTTCCAGTCACACAAAAGGTACATTCCAGAGAAGGGCCTTCAGTAGGGCCTGGTTGCTTACCTGTGAGGGACTGAGGCAGGACCCACACAGCATGCTGGCCTAGCTAGACCTGCTGGACATGAGGTACCAGGGAGCAGGAAGCAGAGTTGCTCAGTAGCAAGGATAGCTTCCAAGTGAGGCAGGGCCTGGAAAGTCACCACAGAAGCAAGGGACCCATCAGAGCTCTCAATGAGGGTCCATGACAGAGGACCCTGACTTCAAGGTCTAAGGATTTAGAACTCAAGACTCTATGCAGGATCTAACTGAAAGAAGCTGGTCTAGTCCCACCTGTATGTCCTGTGGTGCTACCTTCTCAGCCACATGGGACCCTTGGGCCTGCCTGCTGGTCATCCTGGTGGGTATGCCCATTCTTTCCAAGGTGGCATGTTGCCACCATGTCCAGGCTGGCCCTCCTGCCCTGTCTCTGTACAGAGATGTGCAGAAAGTCCCAGGGAAGTAAAAAACTTCCCCTTCCTCGGCTAATTATCTTCTGAGAGCTCCATCTTACATTCCATAAAGACTGAAAGCAAGTTCCTGAGGTCCATAGGTCCTATGCTATGGCCCCCAGCCTCTCCCCAGTAATAATTGTCTCCGTCTCCTCTCCTGGGGTCTTCGCCATGGTTCCTCCTTCTGGGGACCCACAGAGCTGGTATTGAATAAGGCTACTCTTAGGGACCAGCACCACCATCAAGAACCATACAATGCCAGAGAGGGTCGTATGATATCACATGGGTCAGCCTGTGACGAGTGTCTACCAGTGATGTATCTGGGAATGACACTGGAGGAGATAAAGGGTCTTATTCTTAGAGGATGCAAGCAGGGTTTGGTTATAGAATATGCAATGTCAGTATTTTTCTGCTGTTGTCCAACTGGTCATCTACATTCCATGTGGTGACGCTGGGTAGACTTTACCGTGCAGCCAGTAAGCCTGTGGACATGGTCCAAAAGGTGATATTGAGGCACATGTTAAGAATCATACCAGTGGAGATGATCTGACATTTGATGTCAAAATACGACGTCATAGGTCAGAGGCAGTGCAACACATGATTGATATGTCCGATGGTAAAGCTTTGTGCGTAAACATGTGGTAAATATTGCTGTTCAGGATAAGCTTTTCCATCGTCAGAGGTGGTGAGTTGTGACATGGGCTTGGACACACTTTCCTCACGGCAGAGGAAAGACAGAGCGTGTTTATCTCACTGTATGCTAATTTGGAAAATGATAGCCAATTTCCTGCTTTTCCCCTGCTTCTCCAAAGCTCTGATTGCTGTGGTTACAGGATTGACCATGGCACTTGCTGTGCAGATATGGGTAGGCTCTGCCTCTGCTTGTGCCCCTTTGACTGTGTGGCCAAGGACAGTGAGCTGGGGTCATTCTAAACATCCCCTGTTTGTGTCCAGCCCCATACCTGAGCAGACCTAGGGTGACTCTTGGTGATCTAGGATAGAAGATGAGAGGTCTAACAGATGACAGGGAGATGCCTAACACTCAACCTGTCTCCTGGTCCTCTGATGCTGTCTAGGCAGGGCTGTGCCTTCTGCTATCCCATCAATGTTGGGTCATCCCTGATCTCACCTGATACCATACCATGCACTTGCTGTGACCCTGGTTTCTGGCCTAGCTGTATATTCCTGTCATTGGATTTTTTCTCCCTGGTTCAGCACTGGCCTCTCCTCCTAGGTGAGTAGCCCATGCTGGTGTCCAATTCCTGAGCTGATCTCACTAGGCCTACATACATGGTGCCAGTGTGTGATGGTTCTGGTCTTGGCAATTTCAGGGGCTGTATGACATTGATGGGTGGACCAGAAGCCTTCCATGGATCATCAGAGGGAGACCAAGAGGGTTCTATTTCTCATAGACCTTTCAGTGTGAGTCGTGGGTCACAGGAATTGGGGGTGGCATGTACCTGAGAGATGAAGTCAAGCAGCAGTCAACAGCAGTGTGTCCACAGAAAGGTGTAGACCCAAGGCCTGCAGTGCCACAAACCTGTGTGGCTTCTAGGCTACAGAAATCAACAAATTCCACTTTTTTCCAGTGCCTCACTCTGGTAGTCATCATGTAAAGGTATTCATAACAAACCTCACATGGGTAAGCATCATCATCCCCACTTTAGAGAAGGGAATACTGAGGTTCAGCCATGTGCTCAGTGTCACAAAAGTATTAGCAGCAATCAGGATTCACACACTCTCTGATGAACTGGGGATCAAGCCTGTGGCAGGGGAGCCCTTGGAGGATAGAGCCACCTTCCAACAGGAGGCCCCGAGGACTATGGAAACTCAGAGGAGATTCTGTTTGGGAACATGTCAAAGTGTCCTTTGATACTGGGGAAGGGAGGGAGATTGAGGCCTCGTTGGTTGGGATATGCACCTCATGGCACATATTTTATGAGAGAAATTTGCCATTCCCTCCTCTCTAGAGACATAGGTCTTTGGTTATCTGGAGCTGGTATGTGGAGCCCCACCCTCTACGTGGGAGGAGAGGATGGAGGAGCACCAGGGTGGAGTTGGGGGCACTAGCTACGACATAACAAAAGACAGCAGCTGAAGAATGGCTGGCTGGCTTCTCCCGGAGCCTTCTCCTCTCCGCCTCCACCATGAGAAGACAAAGGTGGGATGAACCACATCCAAGCTCAGTCAGGGAAAGGCTCTGATCACCTCGACAGTCTTGGTCTTCTCATACCTACCCAAGGGATTTGAGACGGTTTTCTGTGGCCTTTGGTCTGCTCCACCACAATAAGAGGCTTGTCCGAGCTTGCCCTCGGCTTCCACCGGGCGTGCAGTAGCCCTGCAATGAGGCCATGAGTTCTGTAGCCCTTGGCTGTGAGATAAGTTTGAGATTCAGGGTGTATTGCAGGAGAGAGTGTGTCCTCCAGTGGTCCTTGATCACCTCACTAGATGAGGCGAATGACCTTCCAGTCCAGGGCAGTACTGGCTGTCACAGAGGGTGGGAGGGCGGGGTCGTGGCTCAGGTATCCTTTAGTTGGCTCCATGTGGGATATTTGCCTCTGTTTTTGCTGAAGCCCGATTTCTCCAAGTGGCGGTGTGCACCAGATAGATGGTTTGAGTCACTTTCGGAAGTTCTGGGTCTCAGGTGGAAGGAGGGGCCCTTTAGTTTATTCTTCAGGACTTGAAGTTGAAATCATGAGTCCAATAGGGAATGTTTCAGCAGGAGGCCTTGTCTTCACAGCACCCCTGTCTGTCTCTCTCTTCCTCCTTCTCATCCTCCCCCACTCACCCCTCCCTTTCTCCTTCTCAGCCTCCCCCTCCCATTTTCTCTCTCTCCCTCTGTCTCTCTCCTCCTCCCTTCTCCCCACTCCCTCAACAGCAGGCCTATCTTATATTTGTGCTTACACAGGACAAAGGGCATTGATGCTCCATTTATGTTAAGGATGTAAAACTTCCCTTACAAATATTATTGAAAATTAAAATATTTATTATTTGTGTGGACATGTGTGTGTGTGTGTGTGTGTGTACATGAATATATACATGTATGTATGTATTCAACATGTGCATGCCACAGCACATGTGTGGAGGTCAGAGGACAACTTTTAGAGGTCAGTTCTTTCTCTTCTCTGTGGGATCTGGAGAACTACAAGACACCTGATGAGTCCCAGGTTTTTCTTCTGGTTCCTGGGAAGTGTTCCATGCCCAGGCTCCACACTAATTTCCACCTTTCCTGGGGACTGGGTTTGCTCAGCTTTATGACCATGGCTCTGGCATGACCGGGCAGCTCTAACATGGCTCTACTCAGGAAGGGATATGTTGTATCTTTTCTTCAATCTGGCTTCAGAACAGAAAGAGGAGGCTCTGCCAGCCCCACACTGTGTGGGGGGTAAGCGGTCACCATATGTTAGCAGCCCCCCACCTCCTGCTGTCCTATCTTGTTGGGAATCTCAGAGTCCTTAGCTCTTTCCATTCTCAGAACTGAGTTGTGATGAGCCCTCCAGCCACTCATCATCATTCCTTGCATCCTGAGCTGCACTTACATCATTCCTTGCATCCTGAGCTGCACTTACATCATTGTGTCTCAAGACCACAGGACCTTGGAAGCCAGTTCCGACTGATCTGGAACTTCTGCCTGGTCTTCCCAGAAGCTTGCACACAGGATCTCCCAGTCCAGTGAAAGAGCTTCAGCTCCCTGCTGGGATGGCCTCTTGGAGGTGGAGATATTATGGTCTGGAGACAGCCTGGTGTCTACATCTTTACTTTTCTATCGTGCCAGACACAGTGACTCTGATGGCCACACAGACTCCTGAATGAGTGCATGGCTACCATGGCCATCTGAGCCTTGCCTACAAATCCTGTGATACAGTAAACGATTGTTTTTTTAAAACGTTCAAGGTGTGGAGTCATTTGTTAGGCAGTGAGAGCTTACGGGAGGAATCGACTGAGCCAGCCCAAGCAGCTCTCATCAGAGGTGGGTATCAGGATGTCCCACTGGCTGATATGCAGCTTTGGTGGGCATGGGGATGACCTACTGAGCTAGTCACTGGCTAGCCAGAGCTGCCGCGTGCTACCTTGAATTCCAGAGCCTGGCAAAGAAAGCCTCCACTCTGGGGCAAATTTCTTCTCTATCACTAGGGGCTTGGGCGTTGTCACAGTTAAGGCGTCCTGTGACCGTGGCCAGAATGGGTGAGAAAAGGAACAGATACAAGTCTAAAGATCTGCAAGGGCCTGAAAGCTGCTGCATTGCAGGGAATATTAATATGTAGCCTGGAGGTGTTCATTGAACCAGAACTCTACAGCAAAGGGCAGGGTGAGAAAGCAGAGGCAGGAAGGCCAGGCAGGGCAGGAAAATGTCCAGAGGCTGCACTGTAGTTCCAGGCTGAGGGTGGGGGTCAAGAACCAGTCTGAGCATCGGAGTCCAGAAGCCACTTTGGAAGGAGACCCAGGTGCTTTTATATTTAAAATGGCTACTGGAGAGCCCATGGTTGTGGATGTAGGGCTGACCAGATACTGTTGAAGATGAGTGTGGCACACGCATGACCCTAGTTTCCTTCATAAGGTGACAGGCAGAACCAGTACTGGGAAGGACTTTGGGTCTTGGGCCTGACCTTTAATTCCTATTTTTTTTCCCCACATGCTCTGAACCAGGCTCCTCTCTGGCAAATACAAAAGTTCAAGGAAAATAAATGAAAATCTTGGCTCCGCTGAGGACGCAGTTAACATTTGCATCTGAGGACCAGCATCACATGGGAAAGGTGCTGACCCAGGCAGTTCGGCTGAGCAGGGAGGAGGAGGAAGACAGCTGAGTGACTGAAAACTTCCTCTTCCCACTGCACAGCAGTGTGTCCTTGACTGTGGCCCTCCGCCAGGGCAGGATGCCTGTCTTGAAGAGTCCTTTAATTTATCAATGAAGGTTAGCTCCTGTTTCAGGCAATTTTCTAAGCCGGCTGATTCATTTTTCAGGGGGTGTTTTAAATCTATAGGGAAATGGAGCTCAGTGTGCAGCTCTGTTCCCAATTGTTAACCTAATAGTTAGCACCTACCCTTAGCACAGCTCATTTGTTGCATGTGCCCTATCAATATCTACAGTTCATGCTAGGTTCCTTCTTGTTTTGGCAAATCCTTTGGTACTTGTGGCCACTGCAGCCCATGCCTATGACAGGGTTCATGGACTGAATCCTCACCTCCAGCCAGGTGGTTACACTCTGCCTATCCTGGGTGTGCCTCAACTCTGAGAGCTCACAGTGTACCCATGTAGTTCTCATACTTGACAGGCACCTTCTGGATTTAGTATCTTTCTCAATTTCACTTCCAGAATTTGGGCTACCCTGTCATGGGGCTCCCCTTTTTGCTTCTGCCTCTGGCTTCTCTCTGCTTTCCAGAATGCAGCCCTCTACTCCATCCTGACCCAGGGTAAGATGTGTTCAACAAGCTCTGGTCACACGTGTTGGGCATGGCTACTGGATAACTTGTCCAGGCTATCAGGATGATAATCCTGAGGGAGAAAGGCATACAGAACGGTCCTGCCTCTGGCAAAATGTCAGGCTATTAACTGGCAATTTCTTCATGTGTTATGGTAGATGCTGGTGATGGAGATGGTGGGAAAACGCAGGGCAAGTGAATGAGCCTCGGTTGCATGAGGTTCCAGGAAAGCAAAGGTATAAATCCTCACTCTGAATAAGGGAGGCCAGTGTGCAGGTGTGCAGAGCCTCAGGACAGGTGTCACGTCTATACTCTGTCACACTGTCCTATTCTATCTTTGATTTTAACGGAAGAAATGGAGGTATGGGGAGGGGACAGAGGTGGAAGAGAGAGGAAGACAGAGAAAGAGGGAGGGACAGAGGTGGATGCTCTGGCTGTGGGTTTCCTTCCCTTCTATTGAGCTGGTCGTTTCCTTGGTCACCCTAGACCCAGGTGCAGTGATCACTCCAGAAGCTGGCTTGCTTATTGCTTCATCTTTTATCTATGGGCAATAACATCTGACTAGTTTCTGGTGGTATTGCCCTCTTGAGATCAGCTGGGCACATTGGCAACCCCAGGGCTTGCTAGAAATTCCAGGGGCCTCTCAGGACCTGTGGAAAGGGCCTGTACTTTATGCTTGGAATTTACAGTGGGGGCTGAGTCAGTATGTGTTATTAGTGTGGCATATATGGAAACAACTGGTGTTTACTGATTATCTGCATTGTGCTGAGACCTCCCTGGGTGCCTCGGTGCATTCTAGTTCATTCCTCATGACCCCTTGGTACAGGCACATCATCCCTATTTTTAGAGGCCATGGCTCAGGAGTTTGGTGATGGGCCAAGGCTTCCAGCTGGTGCAGGCATACTGAGGCAGTTACCACTTGAAACAAGATCTGTTTTACTGAAAAAAAAAAAAACTTAGGTCATTCCCAGATAGTTTATCTATTCATTGATTTTTCCAAGAAATCAGTGCTATGTACCAGAGAAGATATGCTAACCATGTGGTTTTTGCCAAGAGGCTCTGTTCCCAGAGCTTTCCTTCAGAGGAACATCTGCTGTCTTTGCCATTTCTGTGGAAATGAGGTTGAGGAGACCTGTGACAGGTAGGCCAGCCTGGGAAGAATTCAGCTGAGCTATTTCCCAAGGAGAGTCATTTAGCTGATGAAGGAGGGCTTCCTCCTTGGACAGTCATGCCTTTATGCATTTCCAATGTTGGTCCCTTAGAAATCCACAAGAGGATTTACCTTCAAAGGATGAGAACCTTAGAGAAATAACTACCAAGGACAAAAGTCAGGAATGGAGATGGACCTGGAGCACCATGGCATGCCAGAAGGGAAGGACTTAAAACACAGCAAAACAGTGTGTGACCTCTTGGCCTCTGTCATGGATGAGATGCTCATTAAATACATTTATCGACTGTCCTAGGGTTTAGGTCCTTGATAATTTAGGGTGCTCTGAAAGAAAGGTTACAGCTATCAGCTATGGCTCGGGGTGCCACCAGATTGTGTGTGTGTGTGTGTGTGTGTGTGTGTGTGTGTGTGTGTGTGTGTGTGTATCCCTTATTTGGTGACATATTCACAGATTCATTTATCCACACATTTATTTATTCATCCTCCATTTATTCATCACCTACCCACTTACTCATCCACTCATCCATCTATCTGTGCATCGTTCATTCAACTAGCCATCTACCCATTCACCCACCCAGCCACTAGGGCCTCCTTTTGATGAGGTGCCTCTAGCTAAAGGTCACCCTCCCTTGTTCTTTGGGTCTCATATTACTCTCCTGAAGGGTGTTGTTCTCTCCACGTTCTCTGCTCCATTCCCCGCATCATAAAATTTCCCGCTCTGCTGTCTTATTTTCAATGGCAGAAAATGGGATTTACTTTTTTATTTTTATCCTTTAAAGAAGTTCCCTTGGCATTTCTTTATCCTCGAGATGTCATCCTGTCTGTCTAGTTTTCTTTGGAACAGCAGCCCTTGAAAGAGTAGCCTGTATCCATTAGTGTCCACTTCTCATCTTCCATACTCTCCTGAATGCACACTTCCAAAAAAAAAAATTGCTCTTGTTAAAGTCATCCGTGACCTCTACCATATTGAACTCAGTAATAGCTCTGTCCCCATTTCTCTGGGACTGACATTAGCCATAGCAACAGTAGATTGCTCTTTCCTTCTTCAAGCTCTTTATTTACTTGACCCTTGGCGCACACTCTGCCTGGTTTTCATTCTACCTTCATGGTGGCTCCTTCTCTATTACAACTCTTTCCGAATATCTCCAAAATCTTAAAATTGGAGCCTTTGGGGCTGAGTCCTTGGGCATCTGAATTCTACTGTCATACCTTATTGATACCATTCAGATCTAGACAGTTACAGATATAGTCCACATGCTGATGAGTCCTGTTAGAAACACCAACCTAACCCTTCCATGAACTTTAGACCCACTCATGAAACTATTCCTTCCATGTCTCATTTGGACACAGGAGGCCTAAATATTCCATGCCCAAACTAAACTCAGGTCTTTTTTATTCACATCCTGTTTCTCATATTTCGCTCTCACATTCTTCTTTAAATCCCAGACAATGACAATCCTGTCCTTTGGGTCTCCCAACCAAATGCCTGAGTGTCCTCACTTCTTATTTTCTCTTAAAGCGCCACTTGTCACCAAATACCATGGGCTACACCTGCAGACCACTACCTACACCATTCACCTCATTGCAGCTTCAAGTCAGGATCTCTACACTGAGAAGATACGTGGCCCTGTGGCCATCCTCTCAATGCCTTGGACCTCAGTCAGTTCCTATTGTGGAACCAATGTGTTTCCATAAAACATGAGTAAGACTTGGTCACTCCTATGATTGATAAAGAAATCTTTCGTGCTTAGGAGAAAAATGTCTGCAGCAATAGGGTCCTCTGTGATATGGCTTTCATCATCATCATTCTCATCCTCATTCATATTCATTCTCTCTCTCTCTCTCTCTCTCTCTCTCTCTCTCTCTCTCTCTCTCTCTCTCTAGGGTTTCTCTGTGCAATGGTCCTGACTGTCCTGGAACTCACTCTGTAGACCAGGCTGGCCTCAAACTCACAGAGATCTGCTTGCCTCTGCCTCTGCCTCCCCAATGCTGGGATTAAAGGCCTGCACCACCACCACTCAGCCCATCATCCCTCTTACCTGTTTGTATACAACACCCCTGGGCTCATTTTACAGGACTCTCTCTTAACAAACCAGGCAAGCTCCTGATTCAGAATCTTTACACATGCTATTCTCTGCTTCAATTATGTGTCCATCCCTTTCCTTCTCCTTCCTCTAGGTAACTTCCCATCAGTCTGTCCCTCTTCCCCCAGGTGACCTTCCACCAGTCACTTCCCTCACTCAGGTGACCCCGCCCTCCACCAACAGACCCCACCCTCCACCACCAGACCCCACCCTCCACCAACAGACCCCACCCTCCACCACCAGACCCCCCTCCACCAACCAGACCCCGCCCTCCACCAACAACCCGCCTCCACCACGCCCTCCACCAACAGACCCCCACCACAGACCCCTCCACCACTAGACTCCACCCTCCTCTCACAGGTGACCCTCAATCTTCCTTCCTTCCTTCTCAAGTGACCCTCCATAGCTGTTTGCTCCTCTCACAGGTGACCCTCAATCATTCACTCTCCCCTCTTCAAGGAGACTTTCCATCAGCCTCCCCCCTCAGATGACCCTCCATCAGCACAGTCTCCTCTACCCAGGTGACCCTGCATCTGCTTCCTTCTCCTTCACTGGTGACCCTCCATCAGCTCCTAAGTCCTCTTTCTCTCTGTTTTTTTTTTCTAGTCTCTTACTTAGTTTTAGCATCTTAGTGAGACTTCCATCAACACCCTATCTAAATTTTATCACACTTATTTTTATCTGCCTTTCATGCTTTTTTTTTTTTGTTGAGAAAAATTCCAACCCATTATATATTTTTTTTCTATCTCATTATCTTCTGCACCAGAAAGGACAGAGCTGTGGGAAGCAATGTTTGCCTCACATCAGATCCCTCCCTGCAGCAGCCTCCAGCTCCATCTGCTCCTAACCCGATGTGGGGCTATGGGACAGTGTTGGCCTTATGGGTACCCTGCTGCTTTCCAGAACCATGCCTGACCCTCCTCCTAACCTGTCAGGCTTTTAGCAGATCAGCATGGAAACACTGCATGAGGAACACCTAAGCCCCAGAATTTGGGCCAGGGGAAGAACCACAATGAATATTTAATGCTTCTCCCGAGGCTCCTGCAGAGTGTTTTCCAGCTGAGGGTCAGTTCCGAGACTCCATGAACTCCACTGTCAATGCCTTACTGTCCCTGCCAAGAGTTCAAAGGACACTGGTCTTTTTGCCTCATTAATATTAACTCCTTTGCTGTGGGGGCTTGTCCTGATGACATCTTTTCTTGTTAAATATTCATTGCTGAGGTGAGTAATGCTCTGTAGATGGACTGTTACTAGGGGACATCACAGCTAATTGTCACCCTCTCCCTGCCCTTTGAGAGTCAGTGTCCCTGTCAGGAAGGTCTAACCTGGTCTTCCTTTGGGGAGGTTTGAGTTTGATGAGTCCCTCAGATGTCCTTGGATGCACAAAAGGCCATGGACCAGGCACTGTGTGGGAGAAGCCCGCATCACACTGTGAGCAGGACGCTGGCACCTATAATTGGACATATCCCTCTATAGCCTCATCATTAATGGATGATCATGTGGGAGGAATTTTCTAGACCAAGCCCTCATTTTACAGATAGGAACATGGGATTCAGAGGTATGAGGGAATTAATCAGTTATATACAAACTGGTTTGGGCCGACTGGAGAAAAGTCCATGACTTTTACTAGGCTACTTTAGCCAGTGAAATCAAAGCCAGGCACCTGTAATTAAGTCATGTTCAAATCTGTCAGAGCCCTTTCAAGTCTATCTACTTACCAAAGTGTTTTAAAAGCAGTCAGGGGGCTTGATCCACCCACCTTGACAGTACCTAGCACTGGTGGATACATATGAGTAAGTGCTGTTCACAGGAAGAGTATGCAGCCCAGTGCCAACATTTACCACTATCCAACACTGTGCACTTACCACACAGCAGCCACAGACTTCCAACTGAGTCTAAGCTTGAGGTGCTATCTATCTCTAAGAACTAATACCCACGCTCAGCTGAGGCCTGGGTTGAACTCTGCCTGCCACACACTCTCGGAGGAATTTCTGTGCTGTTTTCTACAGTGGTTGCACCATGCATATTCCCACCAACAGCAAACAGCATTCTGATTCTCTTTATTGTTAACTTCTGCCTTTGACGTTGTCTTGTGGAAGTGGGGTCCAATCTGAGCCAGATTCGTTGCTGGAATATTAACCATTCTGTACACCTGCTCTGTGACTGGAAACCCAGTGCTTTGTTGAGGTGGCTTGTGGTCTGATCAGACAAAAAGTTGAATTTAAAAAGTCTTTGAAACAACTTAAAAGAGCTGATGTAATGTTAAGTATTCTCATTACAGTAGTAAACAGATAAACACAGCAGCCAAGAAGCTTGGCTTTGCTCTATACTATTTGAATTACTTTCAAAAGGTTCATATTTAGAGTTGGAGTTTAAAGGTAAGGTCTAAGATTTTCCCAGATGCCTGAGATTTATAGTAATTCCAATTCCAGAAGGCTTTAACCTATTTCCCCTAATCTGTAGCCTTGTAGAAATAAGAGGCAGTGATCCCAAACTGCTTTTGAAAGATGCCTTGGCCCTGTGCTCTTGTAAAGTTTGAGCTGTGTGTCTATCCCTAGCAGGGTTTGGGTGGCCTCTACTGACCTCAGTGCACTTGGGGAATGAGGCCTGTATGATGGTACTGAGTGCTACCATAGTCTTCCTGGTATGTGGCCCATAGCTGTTTCTGGGGGTAGGGATTCATGGAATTAATATGAGACAAAACTTGGCAAGAACCAGAGTTTGTCATGGATGGCTGGGAGACTCTCCATGTCAGTTGCCTTCTCTATGAGGTGGGGACAGCTTGGGGACCACATGGGAGAGGGTGGCTCAGAGCATGCATCAGCCACTGTTTTGGGTGCATTAGAAAAGACATTCAGTGGGAGGTCCACAGACTTGAGCCAGCTCTGGCATCACCCTGTAGTGACAACTTGCCTCCTATGAGTCCAAGATCGTCACTGTGGTATGGAGCTGGCAGTGCACATGTCGAGCTAGAGCAGAGAAGGAAGGGGAAACATGCACCAGAACTCAACACATCAAGGCCCCTGACCGATGTTCACCGAGCCTTTGTCTCTTTCCACCACACCCAGTTCCCTTATGATGTGGGAGACACGCATCTTCAGACAACTCCATCCTGGGGACACTCTTGTACTGAAGAATGGTTTCAAAGCATACTTCCAACTCTCAGATTTGCTAATTTTTTTTTTTTGTTCAACAAACTCTGCAAAATAAATGAAATTTTGCAATTAGCTTCTTATTGTCCCTGAACTCGGTAATGAAGGAATTGGGGGTGTTTTCCTTTATCGTTTTCATGTTTCATTGTACACCATAATGAATGGTGCCATTTACTCTCAGGTAACTATGTAGAGTGACACGAGCTAATTGCATACTTTGCAACCTCAAATCAGCAGAATCTCACAATATATCATGATAATGCTCCTGTATTTCACTGAGGAAACGGGCTGTTGAATACCAGGTTAATTATGCACGCATTTAATAGAATCATGGCGTGGGGTGGTAGGTGGGGGAGTTGAGGAAGAGAAGATGTGGAGTCAGCTCCTTCAACGCCCCCCCACCCAGTTCTTATTACTACATAGTTGTCGTCTGCTGCCTGAGTGGGTATGTGTGTGCATTTATTTGTACAATTATAAAAAAGCCCTTACTTTGCAATGCAGTTTATACTATGTACAATATATTCATGGATAGTATCTTATTGGTTCACCAGTAAACTTAGGAATTAGCAGGCGAAGGAATAAGTCCTGTGATTTTTTATTTTTTAATAAATGAGGAAACTGAGTCTTAGGAAGATCAAGTCTTAAAATAGCCATCAGATTCTCTCTGCTATAGCCAGGTGGCTGGTCCAAGACTTGTCCCACAGAAGACTAAGTACAGAGGCAGCAAAAATGCCCTGCTCTTCTTAATTCAGACACTGAGGTGCTGTCCAGTCCACAGCCCATACAGGTGGGGCTGCTTGAGATCACATACACTAAGCTCTTAGGATGCTCACCTCCTTAAATGCACCCGGTCTGCTTACTTATATCCCTGTCATCTCAAGGAGATGCTAGCAAGGTCACCATTAGGAGTACCTATCCCTGTGTGAATCTGGGGTGTTCCCAGTGCTACCCTGTTCAGAAAACCTCCCTCGTCTCTGGATGCAGACCCCCATCTTCTCTACCCCTGCTTTGCTTCTCCAGTGTCTTGTTTTTCCTCCATTTCCTGCTGTCATCTACCATTATGTGCACTGTGGTACACAGCCCTACGTGTTGACCTTCTGCCATATGCTCAAGGACCAGCTGCTGTCAGTGTGAGAAGGAAGGGGACGTGATAGTCATGGGGAGAGTGTCCTGAAAACCTCTTCATGGCTTCAGTTCTCTTTTGGCTGCTTGTGTCCTGTGTCTCAGCTGTGTCCCCCAGAGCTGAAGTCACGGGACGTGGAATATTGGACAGGTACTGTGTTTCTGCCACCCCAATGCCCTGACCTGAATACAGAAGCAGCTGCTCATCAGGTGATGAGAACTTCCTTAATTCTCACTGGGATTCCGCAGAGAATGGCATGACGTCTCGTTCACAAAGGCGCACAGGGAAAAGTGGCTCTCCTAGGCATCCGGGGAGACTGGCAGGGGTGAGGTGGATGACATGTTCCTTGCTAATGGGGCCTACAAAGTATGATTCTTGGTTTCCAACAGCTACTAACACTTTGCAGTGGTCCCTGGCTGTGGACAGGTCTCATCCCCTGTCCTGTTGGGAGATGCAAGATAGGGAACACCGGGTCTCTGCCCAGAAGTTCTAAATAGGGATGGTGATGAATCCAGAATTTTTCCTCTTTGGGGAGGATCTGGGGTGCAGTCCTTCCACTGAGCTGTAGAGGGAGGGATGAGACAGGGCGTCTGTCTTAACCCAGGTATGCACAGGGCTTGGAGAGCACCTGCTGGCCGACCCACGTCATCTTCAGGGTAGGGTGTCCACAGTGAGTGGTTGGTAGAGACAGGGCAAAGGAGGTCAGTTTTTCCTTCACAGACGTTAGCTGATCTCAGTAGAATCAATCCCCTTTGTGGAGTTAGAGCTGAGAAAGCTGAACACACATATCCACATGTCTATGTTTATATACTTACATATACATTAATTATTCATGTACCCACTGATAACAAGGCATTTTCTATTTCTTGGCCTTTGTAAATTGTGTTGCAATAAACATGTGAGTATGGGTTTCTATTCCTGTTCAGAAACACCATGACCAAAAGCAATTTCGGGAGGAAAGGCTTTATTTCATCTTACAGTCCACCATTCGGGCAAGCCAGAGCAGGAACTTAAGAACCTGGAAGCAGGAACTGAAGCAGAAGCCATAGAGGAGTGTTCCTTACTGGCTTACTCCTCTTGGCTTGCTCAGCCTGCTTTTTTCTAGCACCCAGGACCACCAGCCCAGGGATGGTACCACCCATAGAGAGCTGGGCCCTCCTACATCAACCATCAAAGAACATTTTCTCAACCGAGGTTGCCTCTTCCAAGATGACTGTAGCTAATGTGAGTCAACACAGAATGCAGTTGTTGTCCCCTCCACATACTGTTTTAATGTCTCCCCCTTTCCATTTGAAGATGCTTCCCTTCTGCTTCTGAATGAGTTAGATAGTCTGTCAAATTCCCAGAAGGAGTATTTGTACTATGCAAGGTGCCCTGAGGTCAAGCGTGGTAGCAACTGTGTTTCCTATTTCTCTCGATGTTTCCTGTTGTATACTGTGGGATGCCGGTATTTCCTGTTTCCTTCTGTGGGATACCCAGATTTCCTGTCACCCTCTATAAGGAGTCAGTGTTTCCTCTTGCCTGCTGTGAGGTAGCCTTGTTTCCTGTTGCCATCGTCCTGCCGTTTCCTGTTGTCTGCTTCGAGGCATCTATGTTGTCTACCTTGAGGTGCCGCTGCTGCCTATTATCACCTGTGGGGCTCCTGTGGGTCCTGTTGCCCGTTTGGGGGTGCTTTTGCTGCCTTCTATGAGGTGCCTGGTCACCGCTCATCTCCTGTAGGGCTCCCATGTTGCTTGTTGTATCTCATGGGTACCTGTCATGTCTGTTGCCTCATGTCAGGTGATCCTCACTCGGCCCCATTTCACCCTTGCCACATTTCTGTGGAAGCCGTAAACAAGATTCCACCAGGCACTCAGCCAAAGCTTAACCTGGAGACTATACGACTGTATGGCTTATGCAGGGTGAACAAGAACTCTCCCTCTACTCCGTGAAGCCATGCCTTGTTCCGTGGCGGTCTCTTGTAGGTTTGGGACTCACACGTTCACAGCAAAGCCTGGGTTGGACTTGCATCTGTGACCTGCTTCTGCTTCTGCTCTGACCTTTCCCATCCCGGGTCTCTGTTCTCTATGATGTTCTGCAAATGACTTTTTTGGGATTCAGCAGCTTCGTAGGCTGATTGAGGAAAGCACATTGTTACAACCACCAAAGGCCTCTGGATCCCAGGTCGGCCCACACGCACCTGCCCCGGCGTGGTACGTAGAAACCAGATTGAACCAAGGTAGCAGAGTAAACGTGAGCCAGGAGCAGGGCAGAAGAGAGGAGGGTCAAGATGCAGAATAAAACATAACTAGGAGTGTGTGTGTGTGTGTGTGTGTGTGTGTGTGTGTGTGTGTGTGTGTGTGCGCACGTGTGTGCGTGTGCATGTGCGTGTGCATGTGTGTGTGCACGTGTGTGCGTGTGCGTGTGTGCGCGTGTGTGTGCGTGTGTGCGCGTGTGTGTGTGTGTGTGTGTGTGTTTGTGTTGTGATGTTATATGTGTGTAGTCTCTGTGGTATGGCCTGTGTCTCTGGAGATAGTATGCACTGTATATGAACATTTGTGTATTGTGTGTGCATGTGTACATCAGTACACATGTACACCATGTACACATATATGCATCACCATCAGAGGTACTATGGGGTCACTGGTGACTTTTGTCTCCAGGGCACAGCCACCTATTAAAAGTTGAGGTATTAGGTATTCCTGCCCCAGACAGCCCACTCCTAATGAAATACCCAGACTTCCTCTGTCTTCAGAATCTACCTGGCCCGAATGCTACCATCAATAGGAGCTACAGACTACTAGAAGTCTCAGAAGAAGGCAGCTTGACAAGCAGTGGGGTGCAGGCCCCTGGTCTCCTAACATGGAGAGAGGCTGCATGTGGGGATGAGAGGTCCTCTACTCGGCTGGAAGTGGCTCAGATGAGGAAGGGCATCCCACCTATCCTCAGAAAGCATTTCAGGGCACAGTGTGAGGAAGAAGGTTGCAAAAGGTAGGGATGGTAGGCCTGGAAGGCAGAATGGTACATGGGAAGTAGGTGTGAGTGCGAATTACTTGTCCATTCATCTGCCTGTCCATCCATCCAAGGCTCACCAGGTTCACTGTGGTGGAGGGATACTCTCCAGCCTGGTGGGTGATGTGGAGGAGGCCATCAGGTTCACTGTGGTGGAGGAATACTCTCCAGCCTGGTGGGTCACATGAAAGGAGACCATCAGGCAGGGGATAGTGCAGTCTCACACTGGCCTGTTGACTTGATGTTGCTGGCGTAGCCTCACTTGTTGCTCCTCACAACATCCCAGGCACTGGATAAAGCCCATCTTCCTTCCATACCTGTAGAGCATCTCAGCAAGTTTCAGGGCTGTGTAGAGAAGGCACAGTGGGCAGGAGAGCCATGATTCCAGGCGTGCGCTGCAGTACTAGGTATATGTTTTAAGACCTTGTAGTGCAGACACAGACCCTTTCTTAGCTCTAACCTTATTTCAATGCTAGTCCCTGCCTTTCCTTTAGGTGCCTCATTAAGGACTTACTTTAGCATGGAGATGCCACATGTTCAGGGTAATCATATACGGCCAGGCATGCAGGCAGCATGATCTGAGACAAGACTGACTCTCTAAATCCAGTAATCAGGATACCACTGAGACAGATAGCCTAGGATGTTCTGGGACCTTGGGACTCACCTTGCCTCTGTCCTGAGCATCCTTAGATCCTCTGTTTCTTTTACTGCCTCTCCTTCACTTCCTTTCCCCCCCTTCATATGTCATATTACATAATATACAATGTAATATAATATACATATTATATAAGTTATATATATATGAACTTATAAAATCTATATTCTGCACATGAGAGAAAACATGCAATATTATACACAATATTTGTTTTCCTGGGTTTCTGAGTCTGGTTTATTTTGTCTAACACTATAATCTTCAGTTCTATCAATTTTCCTGCAAGTGGCATAATTTCATTCCTCCTTATGGCCAACTAGAACCCCACTGCGTGTGTGTACCATGCTTTCTTTCATCGGATGGTAGACTGTTGCGGTAATGCCCACGCTACCACCACCCGCTCACCATGTCTGAGCAAGGGTCTGCGGATTAAAAAATAAGAGACATGAGACAGCGGGTCATTCGCCACGGCTGAATGCCGAATGCCAAATGCCGTTTATTGAAAGAGGGAGGAAACCTTAAATACAAGCTTACAGCAAAATGGAGGATCCTTGGAGGGCAGAAGTTTGCTACTGAGCATTCTTGCATCTAAGCTGTTAACGCCCAATATGCAGTATACACAAACAAGGAACTTCCCTTAAGCATTCAGAAGGGTGGATACTGGCAGGGAATTATCATAGGGAGGACATCTGGTCAAGGTCCGCAAGCAGGCAATGGCTTTACTCAATATGGGAGGAGACCAAGGCCCTACAGTAGACATTGAGGCTGGTTCTACAACTTGGCTCTCAGGACTTGTGCAGCAGTACGCCTACAAATATCTTTGTGGTGTACTGACTTTGAGTCCTTGGGTCTATATCCAGGTGTGCAGCTGGATCATAGGGTAGTTCTGTTTTTGTAACTTTCGGAGGAAATTCCATACAGGTTTCCAAGTGTCTGCAGCAGTTTACGTTCTCACCAGCGGTGTGTAAGTGTTCTTTCCATGTCTTTACCAGCATTTCTTGTCACTCTTCTCAGTGAGAGCTCTTCTGATCAGTGAGATGGTATCTCAGTATAGTTTTAACATGCATTTCTCTGGTGTCTGTGATTTCTCCGTGGGTTAACATGTGTAAGCTAGAAAATTTCATAGGTACTGGAATGTCAGAAAAGATTGAGTTAAAACCTCAAACCCAAACTGAAGTTGCAAGCAACTCTATTCTTGTAAACAGTCATAAACTAGACAAGTGAAATGTGTGGTGTGTGATGGGAGCCTTCACACACACACACACACACACACACACACACACACACACACACACACACACACACTTCAAGGTATTGAGAAGAAGGCGGGACCAGCTGGGATAGTGTGGAGATTGTTACCCTCAGGCTTCGGGAAGACCCTCTTGGTATGGTGACCTGTGGTCAATGGGTGGGAGACTGGTGACCTGGAACTGGGATTAGCTGGTGTATTTGGTATGATCAAAACTGGTCTGATGAGAGGAGGCCATGGGATTGGAGGTCACTGGTGCTGGATGGAGGGATCTTCTACTTCAGGTCTATGGAAGGCTGTGGAAGTTTTGTTGCTAGAGTGATTGTACATAAGGCAGCAAGGACTTTGATCACAGAAGTCACGAGGCTGCGTTTTAGAACCTGGCTGTGCACAAAGGGCTGGGGAAGGGTGCTTAGGACAGCATGCTGTGGCCATAATCCAGACAACAGGTAACTGTGTAGCGGAGTCCTATGGCAGAAGCAAAGGTGAGGCCTTGCCTAGAACAGGAACCCCATTGACGGACGGGATGGCGCCTCCATCTGATGGAAAGGAAGAAATGAAGAGTGCTTAAGTTTTGCCGAAGGTGTCCTGAATGGTGGCGTCTTTTGTCAAGGACAGTGAAGACTGACTCAGGGATGGAAATAGGACTCTGCTTTTGAAGCTTAGCTGGAAATGTCTGTTAGTCAGTAGACAGAAGTCCTGTAGGGGTCAGGTAATATCAGTTTGTGCCAGGAATGTTGCCAAGGGTCCAAGACAGAGACAGGAGATCGGTGGCCTACAGAAGAGAGTCAAGGTGATGATTCCAGAAGGAGCGGCCTTCAGAGTAACACAGAGGAGAGCATGAGGGTGAAGCCTGAGGCTAGAGATGAGGAGGAACTGGAGAAAGAGCAGCTGAAAGGGGATGTTGTCACATGGCAGTGTCCAAATGTGCTATGAATGATTGGAAAGATCATGCCAGTGCAGAAGCCAGCAGACCAGGCTCAAGGCTTTTGTCACTATTGGAGACTACTATGGTCATGTTGGTTTTGGTGTTAAGTGCTCCAAAGAGGTAGCCACTGCCATCTGAGGGGCCATCATCTTAGCCAAGCTTTCCATCGTCCCTGAGCAGAGACTACTAGGGGAACAAGACTGGCCAGCTCCACACTGTTCCATGCAAAGTGGCAAGCCGATGTGGCTCTGTGTTGGTGCATCTCATCCCTGTCTCCAGAGATACTGGCACAGTCTCTGCTCCTGAGCCCGAGAAGCTACTGATGGTGGCCAGGATTGATGACTGCTACCCATCAGCCAGGGCCTGCACTGCTACCCTGGGCAACTTTGCCAAGGCCACCATTGATGCCATCTCTAAGACCTATAACTACGTGACCCTGACCTCTGGAAAGAGACTATGTTCACCAAGTCTCCTTATCAGAAAGTCACTGACCATCTTGTGAAAACCCACACCACAGTCTCTGTTCAGAGGACTCAGGCTCCAGCTGTGGCTGCCATACAAGGGTTTTAAACAAGAAAAGTAAGGTGAATTAGGTCTGTTAAAAAAAAAAATAAAGGTTGGAGACTGACTGAGGCATTGGTTCAGACTTGGCTCAAGGCAGGACATCTGGTTTCTGGTTAGGGGTCACTAGAACACCACTGTTCTAGAGTGAATGATCTGGAAAGCATGTGGGGACCAGAGGATGGGTTTTGAAATCAAGACAACTGAAAATGACAAGCTGTAGGGAATGCTGATTTAACATGTACCCATCTCTGTAAAACTTGGTTCCTTCATCATGTGCGGGGACAGATGCAGGACACATATGTAGGGCATTGGCAAAAGCTAAATGAAGTGATGTGAATTCACTTTACTTCTGTAGCAGAGAAGATGTGGATCTTGGAGGTTAAGCAATTCAGGGATTTGAATTCCAGGATCAACCAGCTTTAAGAACCTTGGAGCTCCACCATCAAGCAGGAACCACAGACTGAACCCGGGGTCTGAACTGGTCATGGAGCAGAAGTGGGGAGTCTAACCCTGGCCCACAGCAGAGCTCCAGCCAAGTGCCCGCTCCACGCCAAAGGCACCAACCAGGAGCCGGGCCATTGGGCACAACAGTGATCTGTTTGTGATGAGGAAGCATGGCCTAGCCTAGTGTCATGGTGACTTCAGTGAGACAGGGCCACCCGGTACCTTGCAGCCACATGGGCACTATTAGAGTGAGCAGAGGTATGGTATGGTGGCTGATGGGAGGGAGGGAAGGAGGGAGGGAGGAGAGAGAGAGAGAGAGAGAGAGAGAGAGAGAGAGAGAGAGAGACAGACAGACAGACAGACAGAGACAGAGAGACAGACACAGAGATAGAGACAGACGGACAGAATGGTTCAGGTTATGTGGACAAAGGCATATCTGAAGAGCTGAGAGAGGAAGGGATCAGGCTGAGATGGTGAGGGAGCTGACCCCTTGGGTGAGCCCTGCAATGTGTCTGGGCAGCACAGCAGAGACGACCCTGTTGATGAGAACACAGGTGAGCCAACTCTGAGGACAGGAGCATAGAAGACCTAGTCCCACCTCTCATCTGCCACAGAGCTACATGGGTTGGGGAGAGATGCCTCCCCCCCATCAATGCCTGGGGCAGGTGGGAGAGCTGACCCTGTGGTCACAAGAGCATAAGAACTGTCCGTGTTCCCTACCAGCTGCAGCACTCAGGAGAACAGGCCCTGCACCTCACCAGGGCAGTACAATAGAACCAACCTTGTTAGCAGAGGTGTGGGAGAGCCAGCCCAAAAACTGTGACCATGCGAGAGCTGTTCCCTGTTTCCCATCTGGTGGACCAGCCCTACAGCTACCCAGGCCCAGACCCAGGGTTATGACTTGGCTGACCCATCAGCCACCCCATCTATGATCTGCTGGAGCACAGGGACCTGACCCACAGACCCAAAGCTGCAGGATCTCCACAACACCGAGTGGCAGTGGGGTGTTCAGGAAGAGTCCCAGTGGAAGCCCAGCATAGACTGTGTATGGAGACCAGAGGCCTTGAACCAAAACACTTGCATGTAGAGATGGATGTACAAAAGGGTATATGGCATGACTTGTTGGGTCCCACTGCAGCTTCCACGATGAGATTTTTTAATTTTTTTTCATTATTATTTTTTTAATTTATTTTCCATTTTTCTCTTGAATTTTTTTTGAGGAGGTACAGGGGCTGAGGATGGAATGAATGGGATCAAGATACATGATAAAAGACACAAATAATAATAATAATAATAATAATAACAACAACAATAACAATAATAATAAAGAATCTTGGAGCCCTTCACACCCACCAGAAGTTTTTTCCCCAGGCCTGCATTAGCATCTCTTTGATAGTATGGTCTAGAATGATGGGCTCCAGCTCATGGTTCATGAACATACAGTTGTAAAGTCACCTGCAGGGTCACAGCAGGGCTGGCTAAGGATCTTGATAACATCATGTCTACCTTCTGGCTAACAGTGGTCTATCTTTAGAATCTACTTTGTTCTCTGCACCTGCTACATGTTTTCATAGCCAGGTTCCTGGATGCTGTAAAGGGTGAAGGATACAAGAAACCACATCCACCTGTGACTTGAGCCAAAGTAGGAAGAGGGTGAGATGGCTTTGAGGATGGGGACCTCAGGCAGGCACTCCATTCTGAGAGGCTTTCGTGATCAGTCACAAACCTGGACTCGGTCTCTCAGAAGCTGCTGTGGGGCAGAGTAACGAGTTAGGGCCCTGGATGTAAGACCATCTAGACCCGAAAGAGGAGGCAGTGTGACCCAGAACTCAGGAAAGCTGGGGGAGGACCCTGCTTGAGCATATACTTTGTCGGACCCATGGTGGTAGTTCCCACAGTGTGTTAAAATAACTTTGGCAATCGTTAAACATTGTGGTGTACAAGTTGAACTAAGACAGTCAGCCTAAAGTCTTGAGTTGAGACTCAGACTCAGCCCATTTTACTGTGTCTATGGGATGCTACTGTTGAGATAACCCTGAGAACCCGCACCAGGGAAGGGGGCCACTGGCCCTGTGGCATGGCCACGGGATGTGCTGTGAGTTCATGTCGATCTGGCACACAGGCAAGCAGAAACCAGCTTGCCCTCTGACACCAGCCCTACCAACTACTCTCAGAGGAAGCATGACCATCTGCCTGTGCCTATAGAGCAGCCCTGAGATGCTGGGCAGGAACTCTGCCTTTCAATGGTTTTTGCTGTGAACTCTCCTCTACTCCCCATCCTACCCACTCACATGCACAAAGTCCTCTCAGAGCATGCCAAACCATCCCAGGGTTTGGTAGTTTATCATCCTGCCTATCTCTGGCCATTTCCCTGCAAGCTGAATGTACTCCTTGCTGCAGCTGTGGAGTAGGGGTTCATAGTTCTCCAACTAGAGTTCAGCATCACTTTCATGGTCTCACTGTGACTACTAAAGAAAAGACAGGTGTCGGGTTGTGCATAACAGTCCAGTGACTGTCTCCTTCCTGTCTCTGATGGATACCCACTGGATACCTTCCATTGCCAGGATTTATCCTGGGTACTAGGTACTAGGTACTTAAGGACAGAGAAGTCTTTTATGTATCTTCTCCCCAATAACTTACTTCAACAATGTGCTCTTTGCCCAAATTGTTACAGTATCTTCTAACCCAAGTGTTTCTGTTCTCATTTTACTACTGTACACCCTGAGGCAAGTGGAACCCTCTGCAGTCACTCCCTGGCTTAGTACCAACCAATTCTCTGAGAACCAAGTGTCTAACCTCTCATGGGACCGAGAACAAATGCCCTCCTTGGCCCGAGGGATGTCTTCCCAGCCACGTCTCAACTCCCTGCTCCCATTTATCCTCTGTTGAAGCCACAACCAATTACTCTCAGTTCATTAAACGAACCATCTTGCCTCTCACCTCCAGATCATTGCTCACGCTGTTTACTCTGCCTGCAATGGCGCTCTCCCTGACTCTGCATTTTAATTGCCTATTTATAACTCCATCCACGAAGGCAGCAATCAGATGATCGGGCATGGAGACCCTTCGCCAGTGCCTAGCATAGTGCACAAACCCTGGTAGGAGAATAAGAGATCTTAATAGCATAAATAAATCCATGTGTTCATTACTTGTGATATATATGCCAATGTCACAAATATCAGCTGCGGTGTCCTGCCAATGGGTACTCTAGGTGGCTGTGGGATGCTGTTAGCTTTTCTCTCTCCACCAAATGACCTAGACACCCAGTGACTGGTGAGTGTTCAGGAGGCTTCTCTATCTTCTCTCTTGAGAAGCTGCCGACAGACTTTGTAAGATAGAACTATCGATGCCTTAGGAGAAGAAAATAAGTTTGTTAAACAGTAACTGGGGTAATGAAACCTCTTTTTATTTCCTTGTCTTGATAATGAGATCACAATACTTGAGTCGTCCAGTTGCTATGAGTTTTACAATGCACTGCCTTTGTGAAGCGACCCTGTGTGTGCCGTGTAGCATCCATGAACCATCTGCCCATCAGATATTAGGTGCTCTCCCCATTCCTTTCCAGGATCCAGGGTATTCTTGCTTTTGTTGTTTCTCTCTGTGGCATGGTATTAGTTCACAGCCACATGTCAGAGGTCTGAGCCACGTTCCTAGCCTCCTGTAAGCCCCTATCAGAAGCTCCGGATGGGGTGGATAATGAGATCTGCACTTCCTCTCCCACCACATTGAGGTCTCAATGTGGGATTGAATGCGTGTGGAGCGTCAGGACCTTCTACAAAGGCAAGGGCATATTGCTCTCATATGCTGGTCTGTTGGACAATTTTGAATCCTGAAATTTTAAACTAATGGCATCTATGCATTGTCCTCTACATCATTAATAAGGTGGCAGGTCCAGCTGGTGCCCCACAAGAGTCCCGGCCACTTGGAGGAACTCACTGCGGCGTGATGCCTGCTTGCTTTCAACGCGGTGACCACACTACAGCTGGTCCTATTGGGCTTGTTTTAAAGACTGTCCTAATCAGCTTCATGAAAATTCTGAAAGGCTATGTAAACGACACTTCATTAGAGTCTAAATAAGTTTTATTTATTGTTATCCCTGCTGGTACCTGATGCTGCTTTGGGAATGCTTCATCTGCCCAACACTGTGGAAAGACGGGACGCCGTACACAGAAGCCTCTCCCAAACATCTAACATTTACCAGCTCGAGTTGCAAAGCAGAGATCCACAAGCCGATGCTGAGTTGAAGCATTGCTAAGGTGGGCCACCCAATTCCCTTACGCAGGGTTTGTAGAACATCTTTAACCATGTCACAGATAGCAGCCATTGCATTCTCCTGATGGGTATTCTAGGTAGCTGTGGAACACAGCCAGCTCTTCTTCTTCCACCAAATGACCCAGGCATCCAGTGACTGGTGATTGTTCAGGAGATCTCTTTTTCTTCTCTCTTGAGAAATTTCTGGCTTTTCAGAAAATAGAAAAACATAAACATATACAAAATAACGTAGAACTTTTTTTTCTTCTTTTTACTTCAGATTCTTTAAGTGAAAATATTAGTTGACACGCATTTCTTTAATATAAAATCTTTTACGTGAAAAAGTGATAACAGATTAATTGTATATTTGGTAAGTAGAGGGAAGGATCCTTCCCAGGGTGAACCAAAGGACCATAGGGAAAGATGTGGGTCAGAAATAATTCTACAGAGGAAGCTGAGTCACTTTTTTAATTTTCAGTTTTTCAGACATTTATATGGTGTTTCTTGATCATAGTAGATACGACCCCTCACTCCTCCATCCATCTCCCCACAAGACCACATCTCATCTTCTGTTCAACCTCATGTCCCTTTACAATTTATTTGTTTATAACCCATGCAGTCTGATGACTGCTGCCCATATGTAACATGGGGTCATCCACTGGGACATGGGGAACCAACCAGTTGCTATACTCACAAGGAATAGTGACTCCAGAGACTGAATTGATAATCATGGACCCTGTAAGTGTCTGAGCTAGGACTTCTGCATATATGTGATGGTTGTGTAGTTGGGTATTCTTGTGGGACCCTTAACACTGGGAGTGGGGGAGAGGTGTCTCTGATTCTTTTGCCTGCTCTTGGGACCTTTTTCCTCCTACTCATCCAGACTTGATATGAGGGTTTGTGCCTAGTCTTATTGTAACTTGTTATGCCCGGTTCAGTTGATATTTCTGGGAGGCCTGATCTTTTTTCTTTTGAAGTCAAAAGGAATGGATCTGGAGGAGAGGAGACGTGGGGTGGGTAACTGGGAAAAGTGGAGGGAAGAGAGGTTGTGGTTGAGATGTATTGTATGAGAGAAGAATAAAAGAAAATAAATTGATAAGAAATTAAAAACAAAGAAAAGTGACTCTCCAGTAGTCATCACTGCTAATAACTGTCACTCAGCACAGGGTAGGGCCTCAGGAGCCTTCCCCTATCAATGCTGGAATTGAAAAAATATGTGTGTGTGTGTGTGTGTGTGTGTGTGTGTGTGTGTGTGTGTGTGTGTGTGTGTGCCTGAAGAAGCCAGAGGCACTGGAACCCTTAGAGCTGGAGTTATAGTGGGCCTCTGGACGTAGCTGTTGGGAAGCAAACTTGGGCCCTCTGTAATGATGGTGCATGCTCTTAACTGCTGAGCCATGTCTCCAGCCCTTGTGCTGGAACTTCTAATTGGCTTTTTCTTGTGCAGGTCTTAGGTAGGGAACCACAGCTGTGGTGAGCTCATGGTGAGACAGCCATGGCAGGTTGACAGGTCAGCATTTCATGACACTCCTCTCCATCCTCATCCTCTGGTTCTTACATCCTTTCACCCCCCTCTTGCCTGGTGCTCCCTGAATGAAGCCCTAAATCTTAAAGAATACAAAAGTATTAACAGATGGGGAATGCAGGGTGGTTCCTTGTGGTGGTATGGTGTAGTGGGAGGTATGGGGTTGTATCTGGAGTGGGTTTCACACTTTGACTATTATTATTCCCACCTTGGCTTGGTCACTTAGTGGCTGTGTAACCTGGTTGAGACTCACCTGTCTCCTTCAGGGATTACAGCCAGCACTATTAGATTCCCTGTGGAGAGTCAGGCTGGACCTGGCTGGGAAGATCTCTTGATGAGGCTCAGGCCTACAGTGCATTCATGACAGGGAGTTAATGGGTATTATCTGTGGTCTTAGACCATTTTTGGTTGCTAGTCATATAATGCCACAATTGTGGAAGTTATAAAAGGAAGTTTTTTTGGCTCATGCTTTCTGGATCATTTGGAGGGCTGCATTTTTCTTACTGGTGGATCCCAAAGGCAGTGCAGAGTATTACCAGGTCAGGGCCAGTGAGACCAGGGTGGTGCACTCTGGTCCTACAGTGTCAATGCTTTTAACGCTGGGTAAACCTATTTCTAGCACATGGTACCCAAGGACACACTCAACCTACAGCCAAGTCATAGCACTCTTACCTCAAACACTGCTTTAAGTCATGGTCCCATTGTGAGCGGTCATGGTAAGCTGAGAAACCTTTGGGCTCTTTTTTTTTTTTTTTTTTTTGCCTATCCTGGATCTTGCTCTGTAGATCAGGCTGGCTTTGAACTCACAGAGATCAGCCTGGCTCTGCCTCCCGAGTGCTGGGATTAAAGGCGTGCTCCACCACCGCCTGGCCCTTCTTGCTCTTTTATGTTGGCTTCCAAAATCATAGTTTTATGAAATGAGTAGTCAGAAAGTTGCCAGGCATGGTGGCACATGCCTGTAATCTTTTTAACTTGGAAGGCAGAGGTAAGAGGGCCCCAGGTTCAAAGCCAGACTGAGCTACATAGAAATGTTGTATCTCAGATAAAGAAAAGTGTCTCTGGTGACCCAAAGCCATGAATTTATTACTGAGAGATGTGTGTCCAATGCATTTATTATGTTCTTGCCATAAAAACTGGTCTCCTGCTTGATGTACTCATAAGTCAGGGCTGGTATCCCACAGTTTGAGCAGGGCAGAGGTTCTTCATTAGAAGAGGGCAGGAGTCCAAGAGTAGAGGGCAGCCCAACCTTTGAGGAAGGGCAGTGACCTTAATGAGCATTCAAACAGAGGGCCCTATGCCGAGGTTCAGAAGAGACCCGAGTGAGAGAAAACTCCAGGTGAGAAGAGATGACATTTTCTCCAGCAGTATGGTAGTGTGTTTCTTTCCCCAGGGAGCTCCCTGCCTTGGCCCTGTGCCTCCCCCACCAGGACACTCCAGGAGGTCCCTGTGCTCTTCCAAAATCCCATTTTCTTGGTTCTTCTTATCTCTGAGGTGACAGGGTGACTTTTGAAAAATCCTTTATAAATTCTAAGAGGAAGTCAGAAGGGAAAGATTACAGGTTAAAAATAGTCAACTTCTCCAGTGCCGGGGTTTCTTCTGCCTGCCTGGATGGTTCCTGCTGACTCCCAGCAAATGGCCTTTGCTGTTCTCTACACTGGCCTAGTACTGCGGGACAGGGACTCTGCCTTCCCACAGCTGTAGGGGGCTGTCCCCATGTACCTTTCTAGACGGATGACTCATCTGTCACTCTGGTCTCTGGGGTCCCCCACCTCTCTCTTCTCTTTCCCAGGCAGATCTAATCATTAACCCTTGTCCCTTGGGGGTAGTGTCTCTTCTCTGGCTGCCCGGCCTTCTCCGCTTCCTGCCCCTTGGACACACAGTTCCCTGTCAGAGATCCCCGTCTTCAGCGTGGTCACATTTGCTAGTGGAATCCTTATCCTTACACATCACGTCACTGCCCGTCATTTGACTCAACTGCATGCGAGTCTTCT